>NC_136863.1:32053804-32458804 GCF_951799975.1 Gobius niger | reverse complement strand
TCTGAGCTTTGTTCATGTGGAGCAGAAACATGAAGCAGAGGAACAACATTAAATATGATTATAATGAATATTATCAATGCAAAGTCGACTAAATTTGTGTTAAATTTAGTCGACTAAAACTAGACTAAAATCGAATTACATTTTCGTCAAACGACTAAAACTAAATTAAAATATGTTGTCAAAATTAACACTGGATAAGAACCAGATAAACGATACATTTTTGGGCTCGATATTTATCGTCTGTACATTTATCAGCATTTCCCCCCTATTTATTCTTTATAAAACTTAGATTTCTCACTTAAGCAAAATTGAGTTTCAATATATTTCATGTTTATTGCAGTGTTTTTTTTAGGATATGATGATGCACAGAGTTGACAGTATCGAGTATCGTTAGTCAATAATATTGTTTATCGTGATGTTTTCCTGCCTCAATATATCGAACTTCAAATGTGTTTTTGTGGCTTAGATGCAAAAGTGAAGTTATGATTATAATTTTCACAAATTTAGTTTCATTGTCGCCTTGTTTTGGTCCTGATTAAGTCTTGTTTTGATGCGATTTTTTGCTAAAAGATGAATTTCATGTAAATTGAATGGAATGCGTTGAAGCGGTTTAGTAACATATCGCGATATCGTTTTCACAATATTGCACACGTATTGCACATCACACGTTGAGATTTATGATATAATAATAATAATAATATAATGAAGTGTTTGTCTGAGTAGTCGTCTAATGAGTTCTTATTGACATTTTCCCCTCAAACAGCTGTTCAAATATGTTCCTGGCTGTAGTGTTTGAGGAGTAAACAGGTCAGTGCCGCTGGATGTGGACACAGTGCTGAACCTGAGCTGCACCTGACTTTTCAGTCAATATACTGTATGTTTAAGTCAAAAATCCAATTGTTTTTTTTGTGTGCGTCATGTCTATGGCATCTACACAAACCTCGCCTTAAAAGTGCAATGACCCACGGGAGGATGAAGCCACTTAAGGGACTTTGGCGACGAGAAGCCCAGAGCTCATGTCACGGGCCAGATCTGAGCCGCTTACTGCCCCGGCGTGTCTGTCTGACCAGGCGCCGCTGACCTCCCCTCCAAATGCGAACAGTCCATGAAGGAAATCCTTTCTTTCTTTAATTTATGACCTTTTTTTGTATGTTTCGTGACTCGAAATGGGCTGGTAATCTTAGTGTATTAATTTGAGCAGTGTTCATTCTGCTCAAAAGGAGTGGGCTGAAGCAAGAAGCTTATGAACACCTACCCCCAAAATCAATACAATCAACATTTTCATTTCACAATAGTACAATGGAATATAAGGGAAAACCACAAAGCAATGACACCAACAATGGATTATATGCACACTCTGTTCAAGATGGCATCTACATTAAAGAGGGGGTATTCTGCACTGCAAAAAGTATTTAACTAGATCAGTATAAACATCTCAATTTGAGCACAATAATCCAAATTTTAGTTGTTTTGACTAGTTAAGAAGTCGTTGGGCATTTGTCCCGGATTATTTCACTTGTTCTGAGATGTTTCTGACTCGTTTTGATACATTTCGTCCTTATTTCAGGTCATTTTCTTTGCCAATGGGGTAAGAAAATTGGTCTTATCTCATTGGCAATTTTACTTTCTTATTTCAAGCGAGATTTACCCTAGAACTGGTCTGAAATGTCCTCAAACAAGCAAAGTAAACTCGGTCCGATCAGGAAAAGTGTCTAAATGAGTGAAAACCGCTCAAAACAAGAAACATTTCCTCAATTCAAGTCATTTAAGACAATGCTTGATATTCACTTTTTGTAGTGTGCTTTTTTCAGTCCCATAGCACCAGTCTATATCACACTACAATGATGAGCAAACCTTCTGTTGGTCTGTAAATGCAGTAAATTAGAATAACTGCCTTGTATAAAATGTCTCTCTCAAAATGGCTGTAGTGAATGTCTTGAAATAGGCCTCTGTCTCTTTAAGAACCTCTGAGCCTTTAGACACGCCCCCTCCACACGCTGTCTGTGGCATCAGTGGGGAGGGGGTTCTGCTGAGGAGCAGTGGTTGGTTACTCGGCTGGTGACGAAAGCTCGGAGGCGTCTCCAGGAGGTCCAGGGGTTCCTAGGAGGACTCAGGCAAACCTATCCCTAAAATGGCCGCCATCAGAGTTTTTACAGATTACTCAGAAATACGTGAATGTGCCAAGGCAACACTTCAGGCATTTTTTTAATGAGGGAATGACAGAATAACATGATGGAAAGCTTAAAAAAAGTCAATTTTGCATAATACCCCCCCTTTAAGGAAATGACTGAGACTCATGGACTGTACACATTCACCAAAAGGAGTAATACTACTTACAGTAATAACAGTAATGATAAAGCTACGTTACGAATCCATAATCATTCACATTCACGCCCCCTGGAGCATGAGTCTATTTCCACAACAATAAGAGAAAGAGAAGTTTATGGGCTCTGAGGAAGACGGAAGTGGTTCCTTGTCCGTCGAAACGCGTAAGGTAATTGAACAGCTTTTGTTTGTTCCAACCTAGTGTCATTTAAAAAGAAACCAGAAAAAGTTTGAGAAGTTTATGGGTTCAGTTTTCCAAAACCAGGCACACAACGAAATACATGTGCATTTATTAATTACATTTATCTTGTCAACGAAAGGCGACCATTAATATATTTTCTTTCAGACAGTTGCCAATGTCAAGCATTACCGATAGTCACTAGCCAAGACGATGTGGCACATGAATATACATATTATATTCCGTAATCTTGCAGCTTCTCTATTGTCAGAACCATCCTCAGTTCAATCTTAATGAGTATACATGTTGTTTTATGTACTTTGTTTGCCCTACATAGTGTGGTGAGTTGCAAAGTCAGGGTGTAGAGTGGGCCAGGTGGAAGTGGGCAGTAGCCCCCGATCAGGAAGCCCCCGCCCCGCTGCCCTGTTCAGCAGTAACTGATGCACGGTCTTGTCTAAGGCACTAAAAAGGAGGATTTGTAGTGAAACTGAAGGTCTGCTCTGTTTAATGCTTCAACTGCCTTCTTTGCACGGTGGAACATTGTGTTTTGTGCTCAGAGTTTGGCTCCTCAGTCGTATCACTGCTTTGCATTTCGCCGTCACTCATCAACCGCCCGCCGCTGTCCGCTTAGACATTAGCCGGACACGTGGTTAATGTTTGATGTGTCATTTCTCATTTGGGTAAAGCCTGACCGCCCTGAGCAGACCTCTGGCTCCGGAGTCTATCATCAACTCCGCGCACGTAACTTTTAACTCCGTTCGTGCAAATGAGCCGAGCTGTTGGGAGCTAAAGGTCATGGAAACTGTGCAGGCTGCTCGCTCGCGCTAACACAGTAGCTTTGGACTCAAGGGAGGAGCGTATTGTGTTTAGTTTTGATGATGTTTCACGCTGAAGGAAACTGGAATAGACTGACGGAGTAGGTTGCATTCATGGCATCATTACATTGTCACATTTTCACTTGTTTTAGACCTTCTTTTGGGAACTGTAAGCATATTTAGCACATTAGCAATAAAGGTGAGTCAAAATGTGGGTCCTTGTAAATGTTTGGTCTCATTCTTGCATTAGAAAACTAAGCAGACTGTCCAGTAGAAGTGGAAAACTGGCATTTGAAGCTTGTTGTTAGCATATAGACACAGAATCGCAAAATATGGTCATGTTTGGTTGCAGTTAAGGGGGAATAACTTCTAAACTTTCTCTAATTATTCAAAAACTACTGTAACAAATGCTGAATTATGAATCTAGTTTTCTACTAAATAAAGATACAAATACATACAAACGTAGAGGAGCAAAGTGGTTCAACAGCCCATAAATACATGAACAATGGAGGACATGATGCTTCATGTTAGCATCCTGCTAATGCTAATACGACTGCCGTTTTTTCACTTCTACAGAACAATCTGCTGTGAATAAACATCCATGTGGACCCGATTTACACTTGACTTTATTTGTATGTGATAAATAAGTTTAGATTTCGCCAGAAAACGGCTAAAAAGAGTGAAGAATTGTTTCCCAAAAGGTTCTGTTTTTCCCCCTCGGTGAGGCCACACCCCCTTCTGTGATAGATACAGACGGCAACTCGTCATAGAAGGGGGCGTGGCTTCGCCGAGGGGGAAAATAGAATCTTTTGGGAAACACACATTTTCACTCTTTTAATAACCTGGCTAACACCAGGCTGCTGTGTGCGCTCGAATTATTTCGAACTGCACAACAGCCTGGGGACCATGGCCGAAATCCCCGGTGGATTTGGGAACCAATCACAAAGCGAGGAGGGACGGCAAGACGATGACGCGCTATTCGATATACGGAAGCTTGTAGATTATTTACGGATAATAAAAAAAAAAGTTTATTTACGGATCCAACGTGACAGCAGCAGACACGATGGTATTTTTTGATCAAGCTTTAGACCTTGTTCTAAATAATTTAGCTCAAAAGTTTACAGCGGGTACGTCATACGTCATCTCATACGATGATACGATTGGCCATGGCTACGTGCAGACGCATGATAGACTTTTTTTTTTTTTTTTCGTATCGCCCAATAAACGAGTATGGACGATCGTAAACCACACCTCTCCTACGAGAAAATGAATTGGTGTCCCCAGACTAAATATCACTTGTGATTTTAGTCTGGTGTTAGCCAGGCTACTTTTTTAAGCCATTTTCTGGTGGAATATGAACTTATTTTTCACATAAATAAAGTCAAGTCTAAATCGGGCCCATATGGATATTTTCTCACAGCAGATTGTTCTGAAGTGAAAAAACGGCAGTTGTAGCTAGCGCTAGCTAACCGTTAGCATTAGCCCGATGCTAACATGTAGCATCCTGTTAGCATTCTCCGTTTTTATTTATATATTTATGGGCTGTTGAACCACTTTGCTCCTCCCCATGTCTTTGTATCATTATTTAGTAGAAACTATATTCACAATTCAGCATTTGTTGTAGTAGTTTTTGAATAATTAGAGAAAGTTTAGATTTTCTTCAAAATTGTTTTCCCCCTTAACTGTTTTCAAACATGACCATATATGGACGATTCCAGAGATGCCGTCTGTATCAATAGCACAGCGTTAGCATTGGGATTAGCATTCTCCGCTCTGTATGTAGCTTTAGCCTAATTTTGGCACTGAATGCATGTTGTTTTATTTAAAGGGACTTTACAGAGTTTAAAAATGTTAAAATCAAGTATTAGTAGAGACTACAGTTACGCATAAGGCCTGTGGTGGCAGTAGTGAGCATACAATGAGCAACTTGCATCTAGTCTCTTTAAGTCTGCTTTGACACGACTGGCTGAAAAACAAAGTGATCACAATTTGTGTTTAAACTGAATGGAATGTGTTGAAATATCCCATTATTTTGTCTTAAATGTCCCCAAAAGTGACCACTACTACTGAAAAACTTAATATTAAGGTGCCCGGAGTCTTGTGCAGAGATGTGTAAGAATCAGCCCCCGTCACGTGACCGCCGAAGTGTGTTTTGTTTGGTTGCCAGGCGACAGATTCAGCAGCAGCGCCGTCGGGTTCCTGTGTGCAGAGTGGCTGGTACCAAATGCTCGTGACATGTGCAGTAACTTCAGTGTACTTGTATAGGGGACAGGATAGTATAGCAGTCAGAGAATGTTCAGCCTGTGTGGCATGTTAACATTCAGGTGTGTGTGCAGCGGAGAGAGTGTCACGTTCTCAAAGATGGATCGATGACGGAAAGCCCCGGGGAACGTCAATTATCGCGCTCGAACGTCAGTGCACTTTTACAGAACAACAAAGACAGAGACGCGACTCGCAAAACATGGTCTGTAGTTATGTTTGTCGACTAAATTATAGAGAGATTTAATCATATTTCTATTCTTCTTGAATGACTTTGAACCTTTAGATTCTGTTAAGCCACACAGAAACTGTTAACTCTGGCTACTGGGGATGGGCGGATCAACACCGGCTACATTTAAGGCGAGACACTGCAGGTGAAGAGGGAAAAAATGTATATTTACAGATATCAATTTGAAGCTTTTGCTGTCGATCACTGGCATAAATGTGAGAAACATTGCAAGTTTTCTGTTATTTTATCTTTTCATAAGAACAAGGTGTTTTATGCCTAAAAATGCCCCAAACTTCCCATCTTTCGGCGACGAAATCTGAATAATGGATAGAGCTACATTCAAATTTATGGTTTCATTTTATTGATAAATGAGTTACCAAGACTTTTTCACAGGGGATTTTGGATTTCTTGTTTAGTTTTAAAATGAGCTGTTTTTTTGTGTAAAAATTTGTAAAAAAAAATAATTTTCGCCTTATTTTTTGACATTCAAAACTCAATAAATGGGGCTTAGGGATTAAATAATGAAAAAATTCCTCTGAAAAAATCTTCCAAATATCGTTCAGTCCAAGGCTGGAAAATGTGAAGTCTTTAGGTCCGACTGACGTGGACATAGTGTCGCCACAATGACAGAAACATGTGTTTGGAGAAAAAGGCCCTTGAAATTGCATTCTCCCATATAAGTCTATGGGGGAACGTTGAATCAGCGCTAGGGCTGCTCGATTATTGAAAAAATAATAATCACGATTATTTTTGTCATAATTGAAATCACGATTATTCAAACGATTATTTGTTGCCTTTAAAAAAAAACATCAAAAAAGTGACAAAAATCCAGCAAAAAAGTGACAAAAATCCAGCAAAAAAAGACAAAAATCCAACAGAAAAAAAGACAAAAATCCAGCAAAAAAAGACAAAAATCCAGCAAAAAAGTGACAAAAATCCAGCAAAAAGTGACGAAAATCCAGCAAAAAAGTGACAAAAATCCAAAAAAAAGTGACAAAAATCCAGCAAAAAAGGACAAAAATCCAGCAAAAAAAGACAAAAATCCATAAAAAAGTGACAAAAATCCATAAAAAAGTGACAAAAATCCAGCAAAAAAGTGACAAAAATCCAGCAAAAAAGTGACAAAAATCCATCAAAAAAATGACAAAAATCCATTAAAAAAAGTGACAAAAATCCATCAGAAAAAAGACAAAAATCTAGCAAAAAAGTGACAAAAATCCAAAAATTAGAAGCTTGTATGTTCAGAGACCAATTTGGCCCAAAACCTGAAAACTGAAAAAATTGAGTTTCGCCTGTAGTGTCTTCCCTTAAGTACCGATATTGGGTAAAAAGTATCAATACGACTTTGTGTGTTTAATTTCACATTGGCATTGTTTAAATAGCCAACTAAATTTGCATAATGACATACAAAACAACCAATTTCAGAAAAGTATATTGATTGAAATGCAATATATCGGTATGGACATCAACGTTTAAAATAAGAAAACGTGGTGTTGCCCATCACTACTGGCTACTTAACGCTGTGAGGGCAATAAAAAGGAAGCTTGGCCTGTAAGAAAAGTGTGATAAATGTAGCAGTGCGGGGCGGCCCAGAGCCAGTCAGATTGTCCGGTGAGCTCAGAGTGGAGGAGAACATGAGTCACTCTCTCAAGTGTTCCAACCACAAGTTCAGGGACAGGCTGCGAAGGATCGGGCTCCACCATCTGTAGAAAGAAAACTTGAATATAAAGTTGTAGGATGACGGTGCCAGTCATTTTTTCCAACATTCTGCAAAGTCCCTCTTCTATTCTAAACACTGGGGGTTTCACAAATTGCTAAGGCGTTGTTGAGCACTGGTATAGTAATAGTTGGTCCTTATTTAGGCAATATCTTCAGTGGGTCTTGCTGTGGTGGTTGCTTTACTTTCATCAGTCTAGCTGTGGTTACAACAGTCGCTCACCACCACCAAGTATGGAGTGAATGAATAATGCGATGTAAAGCGTCTGAGTGTCTAGAAGAGAAGAGAAGTGAAACACACACAACATAATTATAAAATACCACATTAAAAAGATCAACATGAAGTACATTGCTACCGGGTGGTATTTAGTACAGCGACTGCAGATGCTGTGAATGATTTCTTGTAGGTGTTTTTATGGGCCAATGGGGTTCTGTATCTTCTGCCTGATGAGAAGGAACGATGCAAAGGGTGTGTGATGAGAGTGGTCTTTATTAAACCAATTTGTCTTGAGTGATGAGAAACGCAATATCAAACCAATGCATTATTATTATTATTAGCAGAAGTATTAGTCACATGACCATCGCCATCAATAGGTCAACTTTCAGCAAAAGTCAGTGTGATATTGGATCAGTGATTTGGTTTAGGTGCTCACTATTACCTAAAAATCCATTACCAGGACTGTACTGGAAAAAGAATACAATATTAAATAGGTTTTTTTGGGGAAGCTGAAGTAAAATAATGTTCCGTCACGATTCATGTGTTTGAAATATGTGGTAAAAAATTAGGTCGGAAATAAGGATTTTGATGGAAAAGTCTTACAATAATACTGTAGAGTCTCACTGCAAAAAGTGGATTCTAAGCAAGGAAACAAATTCTTACTTTAAGAAATAAGTTCTTATTTTTTCCCTAAAAAGTAATAATGTTTTGCCAAGAAAAGTTTTCCTGAGAAAAAAAATCTTATTTTAGGAAATAAAATCTAGCCATTTCTTGTTCAGATAAATTTACTAAAAACATGCTAATGTTTCTTTGTAACAAGAAAGAAAGACTTTTTGAATCTTCTTCAGTTTTAGACAAAGAATATTTTTTCTTATTTTAAGAAAAACTAAGATCACAACTCTTAATGTAAGAACTGCTTCTCACAGAGAGATAATACATTCCACTCTTTAAAGTGGGCGGCTCGGTGGCACAGCGGTTAGAGCCTCAGCTTCACAGCTCGAAGGTCCCAGGTTCGATTCCCACCAGGACGGGGCCTTTCTGTGTGGAGCATGTTCTCCCCGTGTCTGCGTACGTTTCCCCAACCACTAAAAACATGTACAATAGGTGAATCCTCCAGCCAGGTGATTCTGACCAGCAGCCTGGCTCCACATCATGGAGACGGGTCCCCGGGCGCTGCAATATTTTCCTTAAATATTAGTATTTATTAAGAACATTTTGCTCAATAATGTGTGTCATTTAGAACATTTTACTTAAATCAAGCAACATTTAAGTAAAATATCCCACAATTTTTCACTAAACAAGAATGTTTTCCTTAAATGATTCCATTTTCTGAGGACATTTTGCTTAATTCTAGCTATTTATTTGCTTAAATTTAGTGTTTCTTTCTTGTTTTATGATGAGAAAAATATTCTAGAAATAAGAATTCTTAGCAAGAAAAAAATGCTGACCCCATTGGCAGAATCTTTTCAAAATGTCTTATTTTTTTCCTTGTTTTTAGTAGGGCACTTTTTGCAGTGTATTGCATTGCAGAAGCTTCGAGGTCTAAATGTGTTGTTTCGTTGTGGCAGCGCAATAAAAAGCTACTGAAACTGTGTAGACTGTGGCGGACTGCTCTTTCTGAACATCAGCATGAAGACATCAACACATTATTGAGTCTTAATATCTTGAAATATGACAGAAATGCAAGAATATTGATTGAAAAGTAGTATTTTACAATAGTGTGGCTTTAATATTGTCCCATGAGGTGGACACATGGGTCTGAAACGGCCTCGTGTCGGCCACATCTGTGTGGACGCGCAGTGGAGAGACTCTTCATTCCGTTTGGAGAGAGTCAGAGGATGTTAGTGTTGGCGCTCTGTTTTTGGAGCTCTATCAGAAGCTTTTTTTCCAGGACAGTTTTGGGCAGATCCGAAAGTAGCAGCGTCACAGTTTACATGTGACGCGACGGGGCCCATCACAGAGCTACGATAGCACCGTGTGCGGACCGGGGACGTGTACAGGGCCCCGAGAGCCACACGCTGGGGACGCAAGGCCAGTGCTTATCCTCGTCTGAGAAAACTAGGATTTTTGTAATGGAACTGATACAAAACCTTTATTAGTTTTGAGAAGATCTGAGCAAACCATTAGTAATTGTTAGGAAAAACGATTACATTTCAAGACCATGTAGATCTGAAGTTTTGGAAGGCTGCTGTGTTCGTTGGTGATAATATTCAAAGAAGGAACCACTTGACTGGTTTATTTCTGCATAGGCAGTCAGGCATAGCCAAAGCGGAGACAAGAGTTGACTTATGAAACCACACAATGCACCATTATTTTCAAAAAGGAAATGAGATATATGTAAAATACACAATGCAACATAAAGGGGGGGGGGGGAAGAAAATCTGCACTACCATTCATTACATAGCAACTAGCAACTACACTGGACGCTCCCAAGACTTTTTTTTAAAGAGTCATTTTTGAGTAATAAACACAGTTATTGTGATTATGATATATAGTTATATTGTATTTTGTGTTAATTCATTTGCAACTCACACAAACACATGTCCTACAGCACTAAAGCGTGTGGTGAGGGTGTGTCAAACAGACATTAACACTTGGTTTCAACCAGGAAGTGGTTCATTTTCACAGATCAGACACTTAACTGGAATCAGTGTGATCATTTTGCTTCATCATTCGCATCAGGTTGACTTGTGCGGTTAATCAGTTCAGTTATTTCACTTCCCGTCGTTGGCTATATCAAATAAGCAATGTCAGAACATGTTTCCCATAGATCCTCAGTGCACCTGACTTTACAAACGGCATTAAAAGGTCTGAATAAAGCCACTGACCTATGACCCTGACCACTCTCCTGTCCTGCAGGTGAGCGTGCTGACCACCCTGGAGCGGCGCTTTAACCTCCAGAGCGCTGACGTGGGGGTGATCGCCAGCAGCTTTGAGATTGGGAACCTGGCGCTCATCCTGTTTGTGAGCTACTTCGGGGCCCGGGCGCACCGGCCGCGGCTCATTGGCTGCGGGGGCATCGTCATGGCGCTGGGGGCCCTGCTCTCGGCCCTCCCGGAGTTCCTGACCAGCCAGTACGAGATGGGCAAGGTGTGGAGGACTGACGTGGGGCGTGAGGTGTGCGCCAACAGCTCAAACCAAAAGGCGCAGGAGACGGAGGACAGTATCTGTCAGAACAAGGCCAACACCAACATGATGTACCTGCTGCTCATCGGAGCACAGGTGCTGCTGGGCATCGGGGCCACGCCCGTGCAGCCTCTGGGAGTGTCCTACATCGACGACCACGTGCGCAAGAAGGACTCGTCGCTCTATATAGGTAGGCACACTGCAGAGTATACATGCTTAGACTATATAGGAACACACACACTACAGAGTATACATGCTTAGACTATATAGGAACACACACACTACAGAGTATACATGCTTAGACTATATAGGAACACACACTGCAGAGTATACATGCTTAGACTATATAGGAACACACACTGCAGAGCATACATGCTTAGACTATACAGGAACACACACTACTGAGTATACATGCTTAGACTATATAGGAACACTCACACTGCAGAGTATACATGCTTAGACTATATAGGAACACACACACTACAGAGTATACATGCTTAGACTATACAGGAACACACACTACTGAGTATACATGCTTAGACTATATAGGAACACACACACTACAGAGTATACATGCTTAGACTATATAGGAACTCACACTACTGAGTATACATGCTTAGACTATATAGGAACACTCACACTGCAGAGTATACATGCTTAGACTATATAGGAACACACACACTACAGAGTATACATGCTTAGACTATACAGGAACACACACTACTGAGTATACATGCTTAGACTATATAGGAACACACACACTACAGAGTATACATGCTTAGACTATACAGGAACACACACTGCAGAGTATACATGCTTAGACTATATAGGAACACACACACTACAGAGTATACATGCTTAGACTATACAGGAACACACACTGCAGAGTATACATGCTTAGACTATACAGGAACACACACTGCAGAGTATACATGCTTAGACCAGTGGTTCTCAACCTGGGGGTCGGGCACCCAAGGAATTTGGGGGGTCGCCAGATCATGTAGATAACACATGCATACTTTTTTTTAGCGTATATTATAATATTTTATTGTTGCATGTGTGTGCTATGTTACCAGAGTGCCTTTATATGTTCGTAATTTGATGAATTTTATTTTAGCCATTTGTTTTTTTCTTATTTTTTTACGAATTATGTAGGATAATGTTCCGATTTCTCACGGCGTGACCCGGGCGAGGGGTCACGAAGAACCACTGGCTTAGACTATATAGGAACACACACTACAGAGTATACATGCTCAGACTTGCTTTTTAATATCTTTGAAGTTTTCTATTTCTGAAAGTTGAATGACACTTTTACTTTCGGAACTAGAGAGAAACACGCACACGCCGACCGTGTCCTCATTTCAGAAGTCGCATGTTATTTCTAGTGACGCCTAATGTTTATCTACGTTTAAAGTCGTGTATTCCCAAGTCATTACTTTTGGTGGCAAACATATAGTGTAGCTCTGTAAAACATTATAGTGATGACTCAACAGTGCTTGAAATTGCTTTAACTCCATTGGAGCAGTCGTGCGAACCCTTTCTTAGCCATGATTGATTGAAACACGCTTATATGTGCTGTCTGTTCTCGTAGTTTTGATTCTACAGCAACATGGACGTGTCTCGTTTCCCAGGACATGTGCAGCCGTACAGTGTTAAGTACCCGCTTCTTCTGCCCAGGTGCAGTGGAGCTGAGTGGACGTTTTAGTGCAGAACAGAACGATCTGCTAATGTTGGCGCGGTCCGGCCGAGCTCCTCTGGGCATTAAATCTGCAGCACAGAGAAACATCGTAGCACAACATAGGCGGAATATTTTCGTCATCAAATTTCTATATGTCAGGGAATCTTTTTATATACAAGCGATCGCTATTGTTGTTCCTTCGGAAAATCTTTGCTCGACGTTTTGGTGAATGCTCGGCAAACAGCTGAAACATGGATATAATAACATGGCAACAGCGTGGCAGATAGAGCATTCCACCCCGGGACCAAAGCGAGTGGCAAGTCGGCATTGTTGTTATTTGATATATCCCGCTCAGTACGGAATGCTGAACTCGCTATTCACAATAAAAAAAATGTGTGTGCGCATACCCTCTATATACTCTTTTGTTTATTCGATGTGAATGTCCTGTGGATGAAAGTGTCTTTGTGTTAAGAGCATTGTCCCACAAAAATCCAAACGACGGCAGTTTGATTCTAGCGCTGACTCGCACCCGTTACAGTACAGTACATTAGGGATGGGCGGATCGATACCAAACGGCTACTTTTTAAGTGTCGATATTGGGTAAAAAGTATCAATACTAATTTGCATATGTAAAAAGAAGGCGGGGCAGCAATTGTCAACACAAAAGGATGATTTATTTCTTTGTTTTGAGCCAAAACAGTCACAACAGCAAAGGATTGAACTGAGCCAGGCTGATCATTCTGGTTTAGGTTCTGTTTGTCATTTAAGTATTAATTTAAAATGTTGTTTATGTATTTAATTTCACATTAGTATTGTTTAATTAACCAGTTAAAGTCATATCATTTTAATTGACCAGTTAATTGTATAAAATAACCAGTTTTAGAAATGTATATTGATCGAAATACATTCACCCATATGAAATGACCAGTATCGGTATCGACAAACATGACCCCAAAATTATCGGTATCGCATCGATTCCAAAAAATGTGGTATCGCCCATCCCTACAGTACATTGCTTCTTTACTTATTTAAATGTTAAAGGGGCTGGATGCAAGTTAGCCATTTTATACTCACTACTGCCACCTCTGGTCATACGTGTAACTGCAGCTTCTCTATTAAGCCCTTCGGACCGAATTAACACCTTTTTGAGCGACAGTGCAGGATTTTCGAGGCAGTTGTGGTGAACAGGTCTGGGCTCATTCCACACATTAGGACATTGTTGGAACATGTAGGGGGAGGAAAACACATAATTCTAACATTTTTAAACTCCATATAGTCCCTTTAAATCTCCCTGGAAATATTTCTTTCTGGGCTTTTCTGACATTTTTTGTTGTTGTTGTTTTTGTTCTTAAACGTCTCTGCTCTGACCTGAATCCAGTTGTGCGGAGTCTCAAAGGCGAGGCGCTGAGTGGAAGGAGCAGCCGCTGCTCCGTCTGCACATTCCACAACATTACAGCTGCAGCACAGACGCCGTACATTAGAGGCTCGCAATAGCAGCCATACCAGAACACCGCTTCTGCCCGCTCCACCTGAGAAAATACGCACCGTTCCCCACGAGAAGGTCTTATAGTTGTTTAAACAGCTTCTACGTGGGATATTGATGTAGAGTTTGTTTCATTTCAACTATCACACAGGCGTAGGTAGTGTATGTAACTTGAAAAGAGGTAGTTACAACTCAAAGTGCGGGGCTCATTCTGCTTTCTGATTGGATCTGCTTCCGGGTGCGATCTCCGGACCCTCGATATTTTCCCATTAAGGATTAGCGACGTCTTGCACAAATCAACGAATAGTTCAAGAAAACATCTCTGACAGTGAGGTGCTGATGAGAAGTCACTGGGAAGTGTTAAAGAGGGGGTATTATTCTTTTTTCAGTCACATAGCACCAGTCTATATCACACTACAATGATGACAAACCTTCTGTTGGTCTGTAAATGCAGTAAATTAGAATAACTGCCTTGTATAAAATGTCTCTCTCAAAATGGCTGTAGTGAATGTCTTGAAATAGGCCTCTGTCTCTTTAAGAACCTCTGAGCCTTTAGACACGCCCCCTCCACACGCTGTCTGTGGCATCAGTGGGGAGGGGGTTCTGCTGAGGAGCAGTGGTTGGTCACTCGACTCGGAGGCGTCTCCAGGAGGTGGGGGCGTTCCTAGGAGGACTCAGGCAAACCTATCCCTAAAATGGCCGCCATCAGAGTTTTTACAGATGACTCAAAAATACGTGAATGTGCCAAGGCAACACTTCAGCCATGTTTTTACTGAGGGAATGACATAATAACATGATGGAAAGCTTGAAAAAGTCCATTTTGCATAATACCCCCCCTTTAAAAACATTACGTTGGATGTTAATGCTTGACGCAGGAAACGTCTGTGTTTATTGAGGTGGGACTTTTTATCTCAGGGCTAACGGCTAGTACCAAAAAACAACACCACAACAGCTAAAAAGTGTTTATAATTAAGACAGGCCCATTATTTTTTAAGAGGCTCGTTCAAAATCTTGGTGCTATTTTCATTTTTATTTAGCGGTAGCCGTTAGCTTCAAAACAAAAACACTTCCCTCCGGTGATTTCTTTGCTCCTGACACACTGTTTTTAACATGATGCTAGTTTTTAACAAAGCTATGTAATCTTGTGCTGTTTATTCTTTTAGACAAGACGCTGCTACTAACTCATAGGGAAATAATGGAGACGGGAAGAGCGGTGCCTCCTGAGGATCCACTCGGAAGTCACATGACACAAGCGTGACTATAGCCTATAACATGAACAACTTTTGCATCATGTATAAACTTTTAGTAATCATGCATAAATCAATACACAGTTTTCAGTAAGCCCAATAATGGGATAGGTCATGTTTGTGACATTTTTATACCTAGCTCTAAACTACTGGAATAGCAGGTTTTATAACGACGAGATCTATTGGAGATTGGATTTTTCAATCACAGCTTTGGTTTCAGTGAAGTGCATTTTCTATCCCTATTATCATGTCTTCTACACGCCAACATGCCAAGCCTAGACGATCCAACGGTTTTTTGAGTCCATGATGACAAAAATCCTTTGTGGGCCCAAGGGGATTTTGTTTTGTGGCAGTACCAGGTAGCGGCCACTAATCACAATGGCAGCAGGTCTCGGGGGGCCGTAGCCTATCCAGATCTTTTAATATACTGTACTTCCAAGGAGTATGCGCACACTCGGGCTGCACTGGTGTGGTGTTTTGAGCATATTGAACCTGAAGCTGCACTACATCAACGATAGATTCAAAGATTACTCAAACATGCGCGAAAACACAACTCGTAGAATGGTAACACTTTACATTACGGGCCGCTAAGTCCTTGGTACTTACAGTGGTAAATGCTAGTAATAATAGTGGTACTTCTAGGTACTTATTGTGGTACTTACAGTGGTAAATGCTAGTAATAATAGTGGTACTTCTAGGTACTTATTGTAGTACTTATAGTGGTGCTTATGGTTGTACTTACAGTGGACATTCTAGGTACTTATTGTGGTACTTACAGTGGTAAATACTAGTAATAATAGTGGTACTTCTAGGTACTTATTGTGGTACTTACAGTGGTAAATACTAGTAATAATAGTGGTTCTTATAGGTACTTATTGTGGTACTTACAGTGGTAAATACTAGTAATAATAGTGGTTCTTATAGGTACTTATTGTGGTACTTACAGTGGTAAATACTAGTAATAATAGTGGTTCTTATAGGTACTTATTGTGGTTCTTGCAGTGGTAAATGTAGTACTTTTAGGTAATTATTGTAGTACTTACAGTGGTGCTGATGGTGGTACTTACAGTGGTAGTTCTAGGTACTTATTGTGGTACTTAAAGGATACTATAGTGAGAATTGCAAGGTATGTACTTCTAGCAACAGTGGTAACTCTTAGTAATGAAGGTGGTACTTCTTGTTTTCCCTAATGCTGTTTTATATTGTTTTATAGTCACACAATCCTAGAAATTACTTCTGTTTGTAGAAGTACCACATTTACTACCTATGAATTGCCAGCTTGAATTACCAGTAAGTACCATAGTAAATAGAAGTACAACCTTCATTACTAAGAGTTACCCCTGTATCTCTTAGTAATGAGAGACACAGTGGTAACTCTGTGACTCCCTAACCCCAATTACTAGTAATTACCTCTGTAAGTACTACGGACTTACCGGCCCGTAATGTAAAGTGTTACCCGTAGGATGAATGAAAAGTGGATTTGTCGCTTCCGTTTTGACATTAACAAATGCAAAGGCCTGGGATCCCTGCAGTTCTGGCCCGTGAGCCGCCCGCCGTGCCCCGCGCCCCGGAGCGTGGCGGCGGTCTGGGCTGTGCGGCGCTCCGATAAGAGGCAGAGCCAGTGAACAGTGCCGCATTGAGAGGCTCAGCTGATGGTTCTAATCCCCGCGTTGCCCACTGGTCATGTGCCCCCCGCATGAATGAGCGGTCTGTCCGAGCCCGTGGCGTTTCCGCACATTCCCGCCGCTGCGCGTGGGGGTTATTCACGGGCGCACGTCAGCAGATGCACACACACAAGCGCTGATCTGCTCTGTGCAAATGTTTCTATAGGTCTGCATTTGTTATCCCGCCCGGGCACAAGGACGCGGCCGTCACACAGCGTGGGCGTCGCAGGGAATCTTTTGCTTTTGCTTCCAGTGTCACCGAGGAGATGTTTTTGTACCAATGTTGGAGTTTTGGAAAGAGTTTTTGTTCCAGCACAATTTTTATGAACCATCTGATTTAGTGCACACTTCCTTAGTGTTAAATTCATGAGTAAAAGGAGCTGCATGTGGAATTACTGGAATTACTGGAATTCAGAAACTTCCTGTAATCTTAAAGCCGAAAGCTTTGTTTTTTTAAAGTGAGGGTATGTTAAAGGGACTATACGGAGTTTAAAAATGTTAAAGGAACAGGCCACCGTTTTTACATACTGAGATATGTTCTTACCTTAGCTTTGACGAGTTCTTTAGGACCTGCCTGATCTTCCCCCGTGCCTTCAGTCACGTAAACACAGCGCAGACGGCGTTAGCATTTAGCCTCTCCCTCTCTCTCTATAGCTCCAAAACAGGTCAAGATAGAAGCTACCAAGCTCTTCCACGTTTCCCCTATTTAAATATGGTTACGTGAAGTGTTCCACTACAAAGTATAATTACACACAATTAAACAATGTGGATTTTCTAAGCGGATAAAAGGGGGGACTATATTGTAAGGCGTAATAATACCAGGAGTAATTTGGCATCCGCACAGTAAAGTGAAGATTACTACGCGGATTTCGGACTACTCCTGGTATTATTACGCCTTACAATATAGTCCCCCCTTTTATCCGCTTAGAAAATCCACATTGTTTAAATTTTGTGTAATTATACTTTGTAGTGGAACACTTCACGTAGTTACACATAAGACCTGAGGTGGCAGTAGTGAGCATAACAATGGCCATCTTGCATCCAGTCCCTTCAATTTCATAAATATGATGTGTCTGACTTAGCTCCACTGTTATTGCTGCCAGATCCAAAAGTTTAAACCAGTTTGGAAACAAACTTAAAAGGACTCCCTGATAAAGTCTGTGCCAGTGTTAATTTTGACAACATATTTTAATTTAGTTTTAGTTTTAGTCTTTTGACGAAAATGTAATTCGATTTTAGTCTAGTTTTAGTCGACTGAAATTGCAAGTAAATTTAGTCGACTAAATTTAAGACTAATTTAGTCGCTTTTGCATTGATAATATTCATTATAATCATATTTAATCTTGTTCCTCTGCTTCATGTTTCTGCTCCACATGAACAAAGCTCAGAGCTGATCCTTTGGCAGAGGATTTACATGATCTGAGGCTCTTTCAGACGCTCAATAGAAGTTTGGATGATTTTAGTCTCTCCTTTTCATTTTTATTTAGTCTTATTTTAGTCGTCAAAAATATCACTTTGACTAAAATTAAGACTAAATATTTTAGTCGACGAAATTCACACTGGTCTGTGCCAGTCGTTACAGCTCAGTGGCTGAACTCTGGTGGTTCTTAAATGAGGAATGCCCTGTTTCACGGAAACGTTATGTTCATGGGAAGCTTTGAGCAAACAAAGTTACTTTTGCTTTAAAAATGTTCAGCTGAGATTCTCCTTCAAACATTCACTGTTTAGTTCACTCCATCAACACGTCCTTTAGCTTTATGTCACAGTCAAGTTCTTTGTCAATAAAATAACAGGAACAACAACCACAGCTTCCTCATAATGACCAAGTGTTGCACGTCTTGCTTTCAGTGGAATCTGAACAGGTCTGAACCAGGATACACCCCTCACCTGCACAGTCCTCCACCTCTGTTTTGAATAGCTCCGGCGTCACAGGCGGAGACGGCTCAAATGACAGGGTGCGCTGCGGTGCAAACACCTGCTGAACAGGACTAACCTCAGGCCGGGACAGCATCAGGCCTCAAACAGAAATGCGCCGGAGCCCGTTATTACAGAACTGGCTGAACACGTCCCGTAAAAGTTCCCCTTTCGCAGATCGATGAGTTCATTATCATCTATGAAGCACAGACTAAAGTTCCCATGCACGCGCAAAATGTCGAAGAGCGAACACACCCCTGGTCTGGACTCTCCTCGACCTCGTATTTGAATAACACCGACCGAGACGACGAACACGCTGTGCTTTGAACACTTGCTAAACAGGGAAGGACTGTGTGAGTGTTTTGAGTGTGGAAGTGGTGATGTGTGAATGATTCATCTCTGCGGTTCGACACATTTACGACGGCCCAGATCATTGACAGGGGCGAGAAAGAAAGAAATGGCTTCTTCGTAGTGAGACGTTCCGATACCATGTTGACAAATGTAAGGTCTGGTGTCCAGATGAGGTCAAATTACTTGGATGCTATTCCCCCCCTTTTCTGACTAGAGGTCGAACGATATGGGTTCTTCTTAGGTCGTTGCCGATTTTTGTGGTTTTTGATTGGCCGACGCCGATATGCACAACCTATATTTTTAAGTCGAGACACTGCAGGTGAAGAGGGAAAACATGTATATTTACAGATATCAATTTGAAACTTTTGCTGTCGATCACTGGCATAAATGTGAGAAAAAAATATATGCAAGTTTTCTGTCATTTTATCTTTTCATATGAGAACAAGGTGTTTTACGCCTAAAAATGACCCAAATTTCACATCTTTTCGGCGACAAAATCTGAATAATGGATAGATCTACATTCAAATTTATGGTTTCATTTTATTGATGAATGAGTTGCCAAGACTTTCTCAGAGCGGATTTAGGATTTCTTGTTTAGTTTTAAAATAAGCTGTTTTTTAGTGGAAAAATTTGTAAAAAAATTTCGCCTTATTTTTTGACATTCAAAACTCAATAAATGGGGATTAAATAATAAAAAATCCCTTTGAAAAAATCTTCCAAATATTGTTCAGTCCAAGGCTGGAAAATGTGAAGTCTAGGTCCGACTGACGTGGACATAGTGTCGCCACAATGACAGAATGTGGCAGAAAAATGTGTTTTGAGAAAAAGGCCCTTGAAATTGCATTGTCCCATATAAGTCTATGGGGGAACATTGAATCAGCGCAATATTTAAACATGTTTTTGTGAAGATTCGGTATATTTTTGGTTTCCGGGTGAAAGCTTGTATGTTCAGAGACCAGTTTGGCCCAAAACCTGAAAACTGAATTTTTTTTAGTTTTGCCTGTAGTGTAGGAGTAGTTTGGCATCCGCACAGTAAAGTGAAGATTACTGCGCGGATTTCGAACTACTCCTGGTATTATTACGCCTTACAATATAGTTCCCCCTTTTATCCGCTTAGAAAATCCACATTGTTTTATTTTGTGTAATTATACTTTGTAGTGGAACACTTCACGTGACCATATTTAAATAGGGAAAACGTGGAAGAGCTTGGTAGCTTCTATCTTGACCTGTTTTGGAGCTATAGAGGAGAGAGGGAGAGGCTAAATGCTAACGCCGTCTGCGCTGTGTTTACGTGACTGAAGGCACGGGGGAAGATCAGACAGGTCCTAAAGAACTCGTCAAAGCTAAGGTAAGAACATATCTCAGTATGTAAAAACGGTGGCCTGTTCCTTTAACGTGGTCTGCTCCTGCATGGGCTTCTTTAGTCTCAAGCTCCTGTTAAGTCTGACCGAAAGAGTTGTGCATGGTTTAAGTAAAGACTTGTTGTAAAGACTTAAGTCCTGACGAGCTCAGTGTTTAGCGCCTCCTCGGCAGCTCCTTTTGATATGAACATTCGAGGCGTGACCCCATTACTCTGAGCTCCAGTGGGCTCCGAGGTGTTACTTTTAACACGTGCGAGTTGTGATCAGCTCGCACCGCTAATACTGTAGGCCAGCGGGGTCAGGACGGTGGGGTTTTGTTTCCGTTTTGGTTGGGCAGGGTCCAAGAGATCGCTGACCCGTGCTTTCGCTAGTCTCCCATGGTGTGAGGTCAGAGCCGTGCCCAGACCGGGTCACTCTCAGGCGGGCAGTGTGAGGAGATGACCAGGGCAGAGCGAAGGGGGGCTACTGGAGACAGAATGACAGAGTGGCGCTGGAATGCCGAGTGGGTCTGGGGCGCATACCACACCGGCCTGAGAAAACGTCAACACAAGCACTGCTTTATTGTCAGTGCAGTTTTTGATTTGAAAATATACTTTCCTTAGTTTTTCCAGACAAAAACGCACTCTTTGGAATTGGATCCTCGGTGCTATATTTAACAAAACCTACACCGACACATGATCTCTTTCCTGGTGACCACGCTGTGACTGAGCACGCCCCGTAGTGAGTAAACAAACACAAAGTCGACACTCCTTGTGCACGTGTAAGCGAGTCCCGATCGACACGACTTGGTTGAAACTGAATCCAGAATCGGTAGAAAAGTTGCCCCGTGTTCGGGCGCTGGATGAGTAATGACATGTCTAGCCAACCAGCAAGTTTTAATGGGATCTGGTTAAAGTTTTATCACTCAGACACACGTCCTCCAACTTGGACCACCCTGATCATCTCTGAGTTGACGACTCGTGATCACTCGGTTGCCTGGAACGTGGATTAATCATTTGGCAGTTAATGATTTGTGATATTTTGTGTCAATAGTCTACCTACTGGCACACAAGCCACAGTCAGGGAACTGGTTAGACATCAAGTAATTCTTGTCGAGGTGCAGACGGATCAGAACGGCATTGACTTGCGTCTTGCTGTGAATACTGTACAGCCTGTTTTATTCAGCTCCATTGTTCTTTTCCCATTTCACTGAACGCCCACTGCCGTCGTCAAAGCCTGTTCTGTGTGCACAAGGTTGAAGAGAACGGGCACTGTCTAAATATCAGTCCCTGTTCCGCACGTCTCCACTGGTAACTACCAAGAAAAGTCACGCTGACCCGAATTTGTCCAACGGTTTCACTGTTGTTTGACAAGAATTTGCAATCGTCCAGGGTAGAGTCGACTAAAACGACACAGCTCGACATTTCCGTACTTAGACGGACGAATCTCTTCTTCCAAAGGGCCAGATATGTGAAGTCGCATGTTCCAGGGCTTAGGTGGTGTGGATTCTTGTTTAAATGCGTTCATGTGTTTGACTGGTTTGCAGTGTGTGAGCTCAACCACTCAGAAGTGAACTTGTCCGGTAAAGGTTTGTCCGAGGTTTTGACTGCTGCAATAACCGAATGTAATGACCTTTTTTCCTCTGTCTCTGTTCACCGATCAAAATTGTGGAGCTTTGCGATCTCGGGTTCAGCTGCAACAGATATCCCTTGTGTGGCCTTCGCGGGTCATTTTGACCCGCTGTTACGTTCGGGGCATTTGGATGCAAGGGGGCGCCCTTCCAACCTTCTCAGTGTAAATGTGAGTTGACTTTCTTCAGAGTGAGACTTTAGGTCAGACACCATGAGTGACAGTAACATGAGGCTAAATACAGTGAGCTTTGTTTCCAGTAAAAAGGCTGAGGCCTCATTGCTCTTCAGTCACAGACTGAGAAGTGAAGAAGGAAGTCATGGAGCTTCTGCTTTAGACAGAACTTCAGACTTCAGCTGCATGTAAGAGTCATATCATATCCTGAAACTCAAATATGTAGTAAAAACATATATGGAAAATTTTCGTCAAAAGACTAAGACTAAAACTAAATTAAAATATGTTGTCAAAATCAACACTGGTTGGAAGGGCGCCCCCTTGTGTCACCTTGCATCCAAAAGCCCCGAACGTAGCAGCGGGTCAAAATTACCCGTGAAGGTCACACAACAGATAAAAGGTCTGAGTTTCCACAAAGCAGAATCTAAAGTGTTTAGATCGACGCTTTGTGATTCCTTCCCAGACTTAGTTTAGTCACGTGGCTGTCCCCCAGAGGTACTCTGAACGTCAGGGAAAGGTGGAAGCCGAAATCATCCAGAAAAGGGCACTGTCCACGTAAAACCACATTAGAAACCAGTAGATTATTGTGTAATGTGGAGCAAGAATGCTGTATGTTGTTTGACAGTCTAAAAGTAACATGACTTCCCTCATTCATCATTTTAGCGATTTATCCAGTCCAATGTATCCGATATAAAAATCTTCCCAACATTTGTCCGAAAAATCGCTATTAGTTTTTTAGTCAAAATCGTGCACACTGCAATTTGAGCATAATAATCCAAATGTTTGTTGTTTTGTTCTATGGCATTTGTCCTAGATTATTTCACTTGTTCTGAGATGTTTCTGACCATACATTTCGTCCTTATTTTAGGTCATTTTTTTTGCCAATGGGGAAAGAAAATTGGTCTTATCTCATTGGCAATTTTACTTTCTTATTTCAAGCGAGATTTACCCTAGAACTGGTGTGAAATGTCCTCAAACAAGCAAAGCAAACTCGGTCCGATCAGGAAAAGTGTCTAAATGAGTGAAAACCGCTCAAAACAAGAAACATTTCCTCAATTCAAGTCATTTAAGCCAATGCTTGATATTTACTTTTTGTAGTGCAGCCCTACTGTCCGGCGAACAACGCAACAAAATCCAACATTTCATATTCGTTTAATTTCATGCGACGACTTTCCATGCGCCCCCGTAATGTCACTGGCGCCGCTGTCGATTCCCAGGCCTGGAGACGAGGCCCGGCCAAAGCAAACATACAAAACGGGCAGGTTACGTCAGCTGGATGTCCATTCCCACTGCTGCCTGACCTCAGAGCGTCACGCGGCTAATTCTGGCCTCTCCCGGAGGACCCTGGCAGCAGATACATACGGTCCTGTACAGGTTCTCACACTCTGCCGGTCCACGGAGTCTTTTTTAAACAACCAGGAGCACGCCATCTATTATAGAAAACGCTATCTCAATGGCCGCCGCCTGGGCGCCGCCATGTTTATTTCCCATACCGACTTTGAAGCTAAGCAGGGACGGGCCTGGTTAGGACTGGGATGGGAGACCGTTTGGGAACACCAGGAAGCCGCGGTGCTGCGGTGCTGCTGTCCGAGGACAACCCACCGTCACAAAAACGCGAGTAAACGAGATCTGACTGCCGTGCGTGTGCGCGCATTCAACCAGGGCGATGTGTGTGTGCGCGCGCGTTTGTGTGTGTGCGCGTGTGAGCGTCCGTGCGTGTATGTGCGCGCGTGCATCCAAACAGGGCGCTGTGTGCCATCGTCACTCACCCTAAACTGCAGCTGCAGACGCTCCGCACAGGTACAGTTACATCCTCCAAAACACATCTGCGTGTCTTTGTTTAAGTCTCTCCTGCCCAAAACCTGCTCCAACACGAGCCTCTAATCTAACGCGCTGCTCCGACTGATTTATCCTCCGTGTGAGTAAAAGCGAAAATGAAACTACAACTTAACGAGCGCATGGCCTGCACTGCGTAGTTTTTTTCTTTTTTTTTACTTTGCTGCTGTACCATTTGTTTTCTATTTTGCTTTCACGTATTGTGAGCCCAGAGGTACATTTTATTCTAAAGCAGCTTTGAAAGCATTGCCAATTTTATTGTAAGGTTATAAATACTGTCTAACAACGATCATTTGGCTATTTCTGTTCAAAACCTACTCATTATTTGTTTTATTGGACACTACCATGATGCACCAAGCCACGGGTCCTGCACCGTGACCCAAACCGTTAGAGCTCAACCCCTCATATTTATCCATAATTATTCCACTATCTCTTGAATTCTATTCCCTGAGTTTAGCATATAACATAGCATATTGTCGTTGTAGTTTATAAGAAAGGAGCACGGGTGCATCAAACTCTCCAATTGCTGTTTGTTTGAAATTACTTTTTGCCTTCATTATTTTACACATTTGTAGTGGCCATAGTTTTTGGAATGGGTTGGGAACCACTGTTCTACAGCTGAACTGTGTGACGGGTTGGACATTTCTTTGTAATCACTCATAATCTCAGAATATCAAATGTGGAGACTAGCGAGGCCCGGCCGAAGGCCGGGTCTCAGCTAGTTAAACTATAATGTTCACGTGCTCAGGCTAAGTAGTATAAGAGCAAGATATGGCCAAGATGACTGTAATTAATTCATAAGAGTCATGGATTTTTATACATGCTGTCACTAATATGGGTGTGTGGAGATGCGTGTTGTGTAACATGTCTAAGAAAATGGATGGTTGGGTACAAAACGTGCTTTTAATGCAGGAGTTTCAAGTTCTATGGCCGATTATGCAATACACATTTTAAAAGTATTCTGCCAAACTGACGTGAGCTCTTAACCAAAGTTGTTCCTTCATAGAAACCGAGCGTTTGTTCATGCATGTTTGAGTTGTCCTGTAGACGCTGAGGCAGCCTCCTCCTTAAAGGGATAACGTGCAAAATCAGCTTTCATTATGTGCCTTTCCCCTTCCTCAACATAGCTGGGGTCGTATTTGATTCCATTTACCCAGTTTGATTTTGAATTCTATGCGTTTGGGCCGTTTCCTTTTCTACCACAGGATCGGTGTGATCTGGATTCTGTTGCATAAGAGACGACGACTGCCCCAAGTCAACATTGGAATGGGTTTCCCGGCTGAACTTGGCGCACCGTCTAAACTGAACAGTCACAACAAGTTGCGTTCACGTTTAAGTATGATGATGTCATGAAGTCAGGAGGTGGGCAGGGGCCAAAACAACTCTATGGGACAGTGTTAATTTCGTCGACTAAAATAGTCTTAATTTTCGTCAAAGTGATATTTTTGACGACTAAAATTGGACTAAAACTAAATTAAAAGTTTCTCATGAGACTAAAACTGTGACTAAAATGTCCAGATATTTTCGTCGACTAAAATAAGACTAAATAAAAATGAAAGGGAGAGACTAAAATCATCCAAACTTCTATTGAGCGTCTGAAAGAGCCTCAGATCATGTAAATTCTCTGCCAAAGGATCAGCTCTGAGCTTTGTTCATGTGGAGCAGCTCCATGAAGCAGAGGAACAAGATTAAACATGATTATAATGAATATTATCAATGAAAAGTCGACTAAAATAGTCTTAAATTTAGTCGACTAAATTTACTTGCAATTTTAGTCGACTAAAACTAGACTAAAAGTCAAAAGACTAAGACTAAAACTAAATTAAAATATGTTCAAAATTAACACTGCTATGGGAGAAATACAGAGAAAAACGAAAATTAACAGTATTGGATTCACAAACCTGACATATTATTTTTATGTCTGAAAGTTATTTTTCTATTGGCCAATATCACGCTCAAGTTTTTGAATATTTTCTCCACTTTTGGACACCTTTCAGTGAAAATAATTGGACATTAGTTCATATTTGGTGACAGAGGAGACGGTGAACTGTGAAACAGTTTTTGTTTCATGTGGATTCTTCCAGTGATGAATGAGACAACAGAAGAAAGGGCGATTTCTGGATACCATATTCACACACTTCACAAAAACAAAAGGGGTTTCTTGTAAGAGGGATCAGTTTATGGAATTCTTTGGACATTGTTCAAAAATCATGCAACACAATCACTCAATTCAATCAAATGTATGAAAAAAAAGTACTTGGAAAATACGAAGGCAACGAAACATAAGAACCAATGTTGACAAAATTGAAACAGTCATTGATTTAGATGTAAAGTATTATTGTACCTTGATATCGGCGAAAACAAATCAAAAACGGGCGAGCCGTCTGTTCAGAGCCAGCTCAGTTTTTGGAAAAAAAAAAGGGGCATGAAATTTATAAGACAATGTCTTCCTCGTGCTCCTGTTCAGCATTGAATACTTTGCTGTTGTTGTTATTATTATGTCTGTAATAACGCTATGGCTGAATAAAGAAATGTATTGCTATTGCTAAAAGATATTAACCAACAACAAAGACACAAATATCTGCAATTCGCCAGTTACCATAGTTGCCATCATTGAATTTTCAGCTGCTCTCCACCTCAATTTTAAACTATAGGCTCTTTAGAACGTTATAATGTCACTTGAACGCAACCTATTGCTTTATTTTGCTTGTAACAGACGCGTCATCCATCACAACTACGGGATGGGTTTCCGCATTAACCTCGGCACAGTCTAAACTGAGTCACAATCACTGTTTGCAGTAACAGACAGCATATTGGTAAATGGTCACAACTTATATAGCATATTTCCACTTTACAGCTTTACATCTCAATAACGGGATGGGTTGTGCACAGACATTATTTTAAGTCTGAAAACCTAATAAATCAATGCTGCCGTGTCCTAAACCACTTTATGGAACTGTAGAGTAAGATGGCCATTATAAGAGCAGTCAGTTCCCTCTTGACTACTCATCATGGAGTGTTTCTAAAATATTTGATTCAGAATCAAAAGAGAACAGTTACGCACTTCTGTAATATCTTTTATTTATGATTCAGAATCAGTAAAGTATCAGCAACGATTGTAAACTAAAGCAACTTGGTTTTGTCATTGTGCGCAGTATCAACATTGTTGCAAGACTAACATCTGATTTGTGTTACCGTCATATCTGGAGATAAAGATGAGGAACATCTGTGGAATATGTACAAAACAAACCTTACATTTCATCAAAAATACATTTACAAAAAAAAAAAAATCACCTGAAAACAATGGATCGACAGCTGTTTCACTACTCGATTTGTTGTGGATTCATCGATTAGTTGTTAAAGCGAGAGACTTGTGGAGGCTGAACTTGTAAACGTTGCCAGATCGCTCTGCTGAAAGCGGTGAAACGAGCTTAACTCAATCATCCTCATGAAGAGTCGTGGCGTCAGGAATGCGCTCGGAAAGTTGGGAGAAAGAAAATGGAAAGAATTAGATACTGGGCTTTAAATAGCTTGTGAAACGTCTGCAACACATCCACACAAACTTCAGACTATTGTCCCACACTTCACGTGAGCCGCGCTTCTGGGAGTCTGTTGGCGGCGGTGCAGGGGGGGCATGTTTGCACTTGACTGGAGTATTTATAGCTTCACAACTATGTAATGGGAGGGCCCCGAAACAGTGGGGGTTGGGCTGATCTCGCCGTCCCGCGGGCGATCGGCAATAAGCGCCGCCGAGAGGATGAAGTGTTTACAGGAGGAGCGTCCCCAGCGCTGGAGGGGAAGGTGGGGGGGGGGGGGGGGGGCGCACTTTCCCAAACTGGCAGAAGTAGTTTGTGAGATAAGAAAACGAGACGGCCCACACTGATAAAAGGGAAATCAAAGGGGAGTCTGAGCAGCCGATCTCCTCAGCGACAGTGACATACAGGAGGCACCAGGCGACTTGAGCTTCTGTTGCTGCGGAGGCTGTTTATATAAGCTACTTAGGCCGGCACGCGTTAATGTCATCTCCAAGGATTAGACTCAAAAACGGGTTTTCGCTCGGCCACTGCACTTTGTCGTATCTTGATGTGGTAAGTCCGGTTTTGCTCAAAAGGAGTGCAGGCCTTTGTTGTTTAGCGAGTGCTTTTGAGCCTTACGGGACACTGTACAGAGGCCTGTGCTGGTGTGAAACTCTTGAGGGTGAGAGCCCCACAACATGCCTGTCTGATGCTGAGGGAGGGGGGCGGGGGACCCATGGGGGGATTATCTTGTACCCAACTGTTCCACAGCATGCTGCTGCTAATCACTCGTGCTAATAAGATGCAAGAATAATGACAGCAACTTGTGTGGCCTGGCGTTGGTCAGATTCTGCAATTACATAATAATGGAGCTAAACTAGGGCTGGGCAATAATCGAAGGTGAGACATGGCAGGTGAAAACAGCGATTGCTTTTTTTTTTTTCACGCAGTGGTGAATATTGCGATTTTTACCTTGTTTTCTCACTTAACGTCTTAGTTTAAGCTTAGCCGGGGCTTTCCTGGTGTGGGTGTTTCCCACACTACAAAAAGTGAATATCAAGCATTGTCTTAAATGAATTGAGGAAATGTTTCTTGTTTTGAGCGGTTTTCACTCATTTAGACACTTTTCCTCATCGGACCAAGTTTACTTTGCTTGTTTGAGGACATTTCAGACCAGTTCTAGGGTAAATCTCGCTTGAAATAAGAAAGTAAAATTGCCAATGAGATAAAACCAATTTTCTTACCCCATTGGCAAAGAAAATGATCTGAAATAAGGACGAAATGTATTGAAACGAGTCAGAAACTTCTCAGAACAAGTGAAATAATCTGGGACAAGAACTTCTTAACTCGTCAAAACAACTAAAATTTTGATTATTATGCTCAAATTGAGATGTTTATACTGATCTAGTTAATTACTTTTTGCAGTGCACATATATTCGTTCACAAATATTGATCAACCTGTAGAGTGGAAGGCGTTGGAGATGACTCTGTAATCCAAATATTAGGGCCTGACTGATATATCGGCCCAATATTTGGGTATTTTCCAACACTGTACGATAAAATGCCAATATCTCTGGAACCGAAAGCGACATACTTCACACTTTTATATAAGTTAAGTTATACTTTATTCATCTCTGTAGAGAAATTACTTCTCTGCATTAGACCCATCCTCCATGTCACTGGGCGACCTGTAGGAGCAGTGAGCTGCCAGCTAGGGCCGGCGCTCGGGGACCCGTCTCCATGATGTGGAGCCAGGCTGGTGGTCAGAAACACCTGGCTGGAGGATTCACCTATTGCACATGTTTTTTTACCACTAACCTACGCAGACACGGGGAGAACATGCAAACACAGAAAGGCCCCGTCCAGGTGGGAATTGAACCCGGGACCTTCGAGCTGTGAGGCACGAGCACTAACCGCTGTGCCACCGTGGCTATAATACATAATATACATTGCAAACTTTTGCTCATAATTTTGGAACCATAAGTGAAAGAGACTTGGCATCTTTTGTTTTGGAATCTACTCTACCCTCTGAAGAACCGACTAAACATAAATGTCCTGAATAAATCAGCCCTGTACCCCCCATACAGCGCCCCCTGCTGTCACAGTTCAACACTGATACTTTTAGAAGCTTCACACACGGACATTGTAAAAAATAGCGGTGCATATCTACCTCATGCCGCCTGATTGATTGATCTTTTGAACCACAAAATTACAACATCTCTATTTGTTTCCCTCGATTCACCTACAGTGTCTCGCCTTAAGAAATGTGCGGCAGAGACTACAGACTTCTTCTTGGTGCGAGTATTTCTCACCCTTTCCTTTTCGCCGCTGCTCACTTGACGGGACGGTGCGAGTCTGGAGCGACGCCTGAACCTGGCATCACTGTCATGTTCATAAGGAGTAATGTTGCCGCTTCAGAGAGCTAAAAAAAAAGGGGACTGTGATGTGCCCTGATATAACCTACCCATGCTGCCAATCACACGGGCGTAGGGCAAAACAAAGCCTCCAATCGGATCGCCCGGCAGGTCGTTTCTAGGCAGAGAGCTCGACCTTCATTTGGTGCCCCGGCATTGGAGACGGGGTGCTAATACCGTTTGTATTCGTGGACAATAGGAGGATTCCTGTGGTCACTGCCAGGAGCTCGGGATGAAGTCTTCATATTGCAGATGGGGTTGGATTGTGTCCATGCTATTGAGTCGGTCTGAGCGTAATTTCTTCCATTCATCTAAATTACTCATCGCTCCATCACATCTGCCCTGTTTAAACTCCCATCCTGTCCAACAATTAGTCTCCTTTTGAGCAAACCCCCCCCCCCCACTCTCCACTCCCTCCTCTCTCTCCGTCTCTGTCCTCCGAGTGTAGATGACTTGTTGGCACCTTGCTCCTCATCATTAGTCCGTGGCACATGGCTGAAGAGGCTGTCACCAGCTGCTGCTGCCTTTAGAAATGAGACGGGCCCGGTCTTAAACACTCGTTGGCTTTGACGGCGTGATTTCTCAGCCTTGATGTCTTGCTTTTCACGGCAAGATGCTTCCACTGTAGATGTACTGGCATAAATATGAGGGAGGAAGGTATTGCAAGTGTCATTTTCTGTTTTCATATAAGGCAGACGTGTCAAGCTGGCGGCGGAGATGATTTAATGAATTCCTGAGTATGTCCAAAAACAAAGTAAGTCTCTCTAGCCCATTCCTTTGTGGAGTTATGATTTCTTTAAAGGAACAGGCCACCGTTTTTCCACACTGAGATATGTTCTTACCTTAGCTTTGACGAGTTCTTTAGGACCTGTCTGATCTTCCCCGTGCCTTCAGTCACGTAAACACAGCGCAGAAGGCGTTAGCATTTAGCCTCTCCCTCTCTCCTCTATAGCTCCAAAACAGGTCAAGATAGAAGCTACCAAGCTCTTCCACGTTTTCCCTATTTAAATATGGTTACGTGAAGTGTTCCACTACAAAGTATAAATACACAAAATTAAACAATGTGGATTTTCTAAGCGGATAAAAGGGGGAACTATATTGTAAGGCGTAATAATACCAGGAGTAATTTGGCATCCGCACAGTAAGTGAAAATTACTGCGCGGATTTCGAACTACTAGGAAATAATTCCACACGTGTCCAGCAGAGGGCACTGACATAACAAGAGATCAGGATATAAACAACACATTATAACCACGTGGTAAATTAACAGTCTGCCCCAGGGCGGCTGTGGCTACAATAGTGTGAGTGTGGAGTGAATGAATGACGACAGTGCACTATGAGAAACTTGTGACAGGGTCTTGTAAAGCGCAATGCAAGTGTGAACCATTATTATTACAGTCCCAAATCAGCACTATTTTAAAATCACAGCTCAATATAATTCATTTATTGGAAAATCATTCTCTCGATAGTATTTTCTTGTTTACATTATAAACATGCGGCCGCATATTTATCGCGTTATATGTGACCTTCGACCCGCCAAGGAAGCTGGATTTCGACCCAAATGAGTTCGACATAAGGAGACATTTTGCATAAAAATGGCCCAAACTGCCGATATTTTCAGCAACAAATTCTTAATCTTAACTCTGAGTTTGGTCTGTTTCTACTCTGACATTAAAACTAAGGTGTCTTTGTAAGGAACAGTTAGTAAGTAGTGAGACTGGATGTGATAAAATCTGAGAAATGCAGACTGGAGCGCTTCTGCAGTAGAGGATGAAACGACCGAGTGAAAGTGAACAGGATTATGCTAAACAACATGACGTGAAATGTTATTCCAGGCAAGTTTTGGACGAGAGAACAATGTTACAACAAGATTTCCAAAATAGGCAATTAGTAATATTGTCCATTTTATTTCCTTCATTCTTTTGAGACGTATGTGCAGCGCTTTGGCCAACCATATAGTCTTTAAATATTGTCTGGATATTGTATTGGAATTCCACATCATCTCCTTGTCTCCTCTCCTTGTCGCCTCCTCTCGTGCCTCCTCTCGTGCCTCCTCTCCTTGTATTCCTCGGTGAAAGGAGCAGCTGTGGCCCTCTCCAGTAAAGAGGCCGTGTCCGCCCTTGCGTGCCCCGACAATGGGAGCAGTGTCTGGGCCGGAGGAAGCCTGTGAAGTGGCTCGCAGCAGATGAGCAGCCGAGTCCAGGAGCCGGGCCCCGACTGCTGTGTGACACTGAAGCGCATAAAGGCGCTCTGTAAAAGAACCGGAGGCTCCGGCGCTAAAGCTCTCATTAGGCTAAACTGTCGGAGACGGCCGCCAGAGAGGGCCCTCATTTCAGCCAGGTGTGTGCTCTCTGCGATCATGAAGAAATCCTTTTGTGAGCTTTAACCATGTTGTAGCGCTGATCCCCTGTCAGAAACACACATTGAGTAAGTGTAACATTCATTCAAGCAGGTTTGAATGATCCTCTTTACTGGTCGTTTCTTCGTCTACAGCAGCATTTTGTTTTGACCATGGGCAAGTCCTTATGCTGCCAGCGGAGGGCGCTCCACACAAGCAACGTTTAATGTGAAATATCAATGCTGAGGTGGTCTATAACTATGCACATTACCTTAAGCACTGTACTTAAAGTGTGTTTGGAAATATGCAACCATATGTGTGAAAGACAAGGTTGATATTTGGCTGTATTTGGCCTTGTGGTGACCCAGCGGCCGTATGAGTGGTCATCGTGGTGCCTTTACTTTTCGATCACAGTGGTCACGCTCCTGGACCAATTGTATTGTATGTTTTCTGGTCAGCAGTAAAAAACCTTCCAAACGATTCATCCTGGAGCGTCCGACAGACCACTGTGATGGGAAGTAAAGGCTCCGACCACCCATGCCACCATGCTGACCACCCATACAGCTGCTGGGTCACATGTTCAAATATCAACTTTTTTTTTTCACACATAAAGTTGCATTATGCAACTTTTAATGAAGAAATGTTGGGCAGAAAAAATATGTATAGCTTCTGAAGGGAAGTGATTTAGATAGAGGTAAAGGCAAGGCAACAGTTTAAAATTGGTTTGCCTCTATCAATGTCACTTCCTGTCGGTGTCCAATAAGAAAGTGGAACTAAAAACATCACAAACATGGCCAAACTAAAAAAAATCGTAGATATAGTTGTGTTAACTATATTTCAGCAAAGATGGTGTCTAATGTGTCATATTCCCCTTAAGAGGAGACACTACAAGCAAAACTAAATTTTTTCAATTTTCAGGTTTTGGGCCAAATTGGTCTCTGAACATACAAGCTTTCACCCGGAAACAGAAAATATGCCTAATCTTCACAATAACATGTTTAAATATTGCGCTGATTCAATGTTCTCCCATAGACTTATATGGGACAATGCAATTTCAAGGGCCTTTTTCTCAAAACACATTTTTCTGTCATTGTGGCGACACTATGTCCACGTCAGTCGGACCTAAAGACTTCACATTTTCCAGCCTTGGACTGAACAATATTTGTATGATTGGAAGGGATTTTTTATTATCTAATCCCTAAGCCCCATTTATTGAGTTTTGAATGTCAAAAAATAAGGCGAAAATTAAATGTTTACACATTTTTCCACTAAAAAAACAGCTCTGAAAAAGTCTTGGTAACTCATTCATCAATAAAATGAAACCATAAATTTGAATGTAGCTCTATCCATTATTCAGATTTCGTCGCCGAAAAGTTGGGAAATTTGGAGCATTTTTAGGCATAAAACACCTTGTTCTTATATGAAAAGATAAAATGACAGAAAATTTGCCATGTATTTTTTTCCTCACATTTATGCCAGTGATCGACAGCAAAAGCTTCAAATTGATATCTGTAAATTTAAATGTTTTCCCCATTCAACTGCAGTGTCTCGCCTTAAGTAGAGTCTTTTAGGATTTATGCTATATCTATTTTAAAAGCCTTATATTGCACACTCCAGAACAGCAGGTGGCGCTGTGCAAATGTATAGTGTCAAATGCAAATGACGAGGACTGTCACGATAATTACTATATCGCACATTTAATACCCTCAGTAGGTTGTATTTCATTGTATTTCATGTTTACAGTGGGGTATTTTAACATTACGCACTTTTCAAACAAAGCTTTACTGTCATTTTTATGCTTCAGAGTTCATTTCTATGGCAATATCTTCATGGCTCAACATATCGAACTTCAAACTCTGTTATCGTGACAGTCACAGGCCTCTGTTGTGAATTCGTCCGCAGTAATTTGACCGAGCAACCGTTGCCTGGAGTAATATTTGACCTGCGGTGCCCGGACCAAACCAAAACCCGGGCCGGTGCCGGTCTGATCCACTTTTGCGCTCAAAGTGTGTCATTCATATACGCCGCCAGCTCCAAGTGTGTCATGTATGCCAGCAGCTTGCGGCTAAAAAAAGGATATTTAATGTAGGTCATAACACGCTTGTCTTTGATTGTCCCACATTTGGCACATCCACTCGAATGTTCTTTCAAAACCAGTCTTTGACCTCATGCCAGCGAAAAGTACATTCACTTTTTTTTTTTCTTTTCCTTTGCGGATTACAATTAAACGTGTACTTTTGCCGAGGAGCTGCCTAATGTGGCATCGAGGTTAATGAGGGCTCGGTCCGTTTCCTGGAATAGCGTTGTGACACGAGGTTAAGTGGGCTAAAGATTAGGACTAAGGAAGGCCTAAATCAGGGGTGGTGTCCTGCGTGTTAACGGGACCTTCTGAAGTCTGGTCGGCGCTCGGCCTGCGGGTCTGCGCCGGGGCCGGGGATCCAACGCTGGGCGCAGGCAGACTTTTATTGGTCAGTTAAAGGGTCTGTAGCGTGCTAGGAACCGGGACGCCTTAAGCCAGTTTGACCTACTTATTAGTCTGTGTGGATGTGCCGTTCCTCATTTGAAAGCTCAGAACCTCCAGAATTCCGCCTTGATTAATGACAAGCAAGTCGAAAATCAATTGGAAAACTTAACTCTGACCTAAATTTTTAGTTAGCTAGCACGCTACTAGATTAGCATTTGGTCCCGCCCACTTCCGGTCACGTGTCTGGATGTAAGATATCCCATTGATTGTTGGCATTGATTCGTCAAAAAATGTAAATATTGAGAGTTTAAAAGCGGCTAATCAGCTATGTCTGGTAAAGTATCCGCACAGTGGTCAGTAGTTTGCAGTTGCACATAGCTCAGCCAGCATTGTGCTCTTGATATTTGCATTTTTGAAAAATCTTTGCTTTAAAATGCCCGAACCCAGGCACGTGACCGAAAGTGGGTGGGACTTCTGAGCTCTATACTCTATACGCCTAGCAGACCGGCAAATATTAGAGAAAAACATACATTAAAAACTCGTATTATACCTCTGAAAAAAATAATGACGCTGCCAATGGCAACGGAGTTGGTGCTTTCATATCACTCCGCTACTAGCCTCGCTGCTTCTAGCCTAGCAAAACGCTGCAGAGCAACGCGCAAACTTTTGGGAACTATTTGTCGCGGAAGTCATTAAATAAACCTTTCGACCTTCATAAAAGTGTACGAAGTTTATGTTGTGTATGTTCAGTTGGCAAATGGCCGTATAATAAGCGGGAAAATGTATAGAACGCTGGTCATTATATTATCGGGAAAATAAGCACCTTCAGGGCGACCGGTTTGCCCTGTCGGTGCTTATTTTCCCGATAATGACCAGCGTTCTATACATTATCCCTTACTTAAAAACAACCATTAGTATTTCTGAAACTCAACAGAGAGTTACTGACCATTCTTATTTCTCAGACTCAATAGCCAAAAATGCTAAAAAAGAAAAAAGAAGCCACCTTCTGCTAAAAAAGTAATATTTACTAAAGTCACTACTTCCGGGGTTAGCGTAGCTGCTGCACCGTTAGCATTTTTCTCTGCTTCCCCGGATGTACCGATTTTGGTAAATATTACTTTTATAGCAGTAGGTACAGTAAATGGGCCTACTAAAGAGTTTTGTGTAGTTTCTCGTATATCTGCGGACCCGGAAGTAGATCTGTGACGTCACCACTTAACAAACGTATTATGTGCACATGTAGATTATCATTGAGACACTTCTTTCTTACGTCTCTGAATTTTATACAACCTAGAATTCGGTATTCGCAGTAGTAGTAGTTACTGAGCGGTCGGTAACTGAAGAGCACTTCCATTGGCGTTATCGGTTTGTTCTCCTGGTGAAGTTTCAAACGTGACTGTCCCAGCAGACATGCATCATATCTATCACTGTATAGGATGAGATTTCCTCACACTCATCGTGTCCTCAGACTGAATCGGTCACTGCGTTGTCATGTCTTTGTTCCTCAGGAGCCGTGTGGTGTGCGTTCTTACATAAGCACAGGGAGTCTGAGGCTAAAGAAGCGTTCATCATCTGGCTCTTCTGCGAGAGGGTCCTGCTCCTCTTAAGTGACTTTCCTTTTCTTTGTCTCCCGTGGACGTATGTGAAGTGGCAGCTGCTCGTCACAAACTTAATAATTGAAAGGGTACACGGAGCAGCTGGCCGCAGCACTTTCCAAAAGAGAGCATTCGGACTTTTTTCTTACTTTTCTCTTCAAATGATTTCATTCTCTTATTAAAGGCGGGGACAGTGCAGCTCTGGCACATGTCACTTTTCTCCGCCCACCCGGTCTGTAGCTACTGGTCAATCTCCAAGAGTGTCAGCTGAATCACAGTAAAGTGGCCATTCAGATACCTCTGTGTAAAAGCTAAAGGCCTGAAACTTCAATTCTCATAATTAAGTATTAATCAGAAGTTTGAATCATGAAGAACCCTGTAAGTGTTGACGGTGAGGACACGCCTGACAGAGATCATATCTGCAGGAAGAGAGGATGACTCACTCTGCGATTCTGTCCAAGCTCTTTGGTGGTACGACGGTTCTATTTTTGATCTTTCTCTCACTCCATGAGGTTTGCCCCACAACAACCGCCTTTGAGAAGAGCGTTCGATTGGCCTCATAGGGGTGGACGTCGTGTGTGGATCAGCTGCTGCTCTGGCACCAGTTTCTCTCCTCTGTTTCCTGTCACGCTGCTTGTGGCTATTGTTAAGCTTCCGATTCACTTTTCTGGGAGCGCTTTGTTTACTTTCAATTCTCCAACACAGATCAGCAATACGCTCACGATTGTAGGTGCTTTTTAGTCCACAAAGGGCATCATAAACATTGCAATGGACAAGAAAAAAGACCCCACAGACCCCGTACATACGACTCAAGGACAATAGTTTAGTTTACAGTATAGATAGTTCATAAGTGACCAATGCGCTGGAATAATATCGTAATGCAATTCAATAGGCTGAAACTACAATAGGGGCATTCAGGGCCAGGCCGAACTGATGCTAATCTGAAATCCCTTCTGGATGTGGCTTTATCCAGACAAAGGAACAATGTCTGTCCCGGAGCGGCTGGTTTCCGTGTGTGGTTTGGCGTGTCGACAGGAGCCAAGTTCAGAGCGGGGCTGAGACCTGCCGCTAAGACTTCCTCTGGATCACAGCCTTTAATCTGCTGTACCTTAGTCAGAGAGACCTGGCACCGCGCGCTCTACTCGCACTGCCGTTACATAACAGGCTGAAGTCTGAGCAGCAGGAAACAAGAGCCACTAAAGGGCAATAATGTTCTCCCAAACTATTGTTATCCAATACCCACCGAGCTAGAGGCAACAGTGCATCGCAGAATCACGGATGTTTTCCGTCTGACAGAGACGTACATATGTTTTAGCTAAAAGCCATAAACCAAACACATATGGTAACATAAACATGTGCAAACAATTAGTTTAGTCATGAATCTCCTTCATTGTAGTCTTGTTTTGAACCTAGTGTTTTGTAATGTGTTAATGGCTATATATAAATATTTCAAAAATATTGTTATTTGTAGGATATTTATCAAATTTTGCATTTTTTTCTTATTTCGTGGGGTCATACGTTGGCAATGCATTGTCTACAAAATAATGATTATAATACAAAATACATGAGGTGCCATATTAATTTATATTTAAATAGGCACAGATCCAAGCAGTTGATTGTCAACCAATCAAGACTGAGAATGGTCTATCACTGATAGTCTGCAAAAATATTGCTTGGTTTTTATTATCAAGAAACTCAAAATATTAATTTTTGTCAATTTTGCCCAAACAACCCATATTCTATTTTTGTTTTTGTTTTTTTACCTCTTAACCATGCTGGAATGTTGTTCCTTAAAGGGACTAGATCAGAATGTTTTTACACTCGCTACTGCCACCTCAGGTCTTACACGTAACTGCAGTCAAGTCAAGAATTCACTTTTTGAGTGACAATAGAGGCAGTTGTGGTGAACAGGTCTGGGCTCATTCTACACACTAGGACATTGCTGAAAGAAGGGGGTTGAAAATACATCATTTTAACATTTTTAAACTCTTGTTCCATGTTGTAGTACAGCACAATTCCTTCAGTCTTCAAAATGGAGGCCTTAGCTCTGCATGACGTCATCGGAAACACTTGTAAACATCCGTGCACTTTCTGCTCTAGGCCCAGAGTGAGTTTGTTAAAAATGTGTCTCTGGAAGACTTCAGGGGTTTTGTGATATATTGTGGCTTCTTGCAATACGGATATTGCATCAGGTAATATTGCGATACAATATTTTTTTTGTGATATATTGTGCAGCCCTGATTGGTTGACATCACATAAACAAAAAAATGTGCTGGTGGGCAGCTCAGAATGCTATTGAGGTAACTATGGTAACCGTCCAAATACTGAAAATGGAAGGTGGTTTACAGACCGATCCACATGAAGCAAAAACTGTGGCAAAGTTTATCGTCTTCTTCCTCAGCACATGTGAGCTAATGCTAGATTACTAGTTTGTGAATTCTTTACAAAACTGCGAGTTGTGAAATGGCCGTTTCTGTCCAATCCTTGCTCCATTCACTGTAATTTGTAGTTTTTAAATGTGAGGGAGTTTTTCACACCTCTGAGCCGACCGAATGTCACCAAACCTCAGGGTGTGCAGACCGCGCGATAAAAATCCATTTGATCATTTCCTCCGGACGCCGTGAGACTCTGCGGCGGCGAGCGGGACAGAGAGAGCAGGGTGAGAACGAGAGGAGACTGAAGCAAAGCCACAAATACTGAACAGAAACTGGCTCGTGTTGGCTGTGAACAGGTGGACTTCCTGTAGCTTCAGAGTGTGTAATCGCCTTCATGCGCTTTATGAATATGGGGAATAGATTGCATTGAGGATTTTCAAGGTTTACATGTCATATTTTCAGATCTTTATAGGGCATTAAAGTGCATATGACAGGTTTTAATGCTTTTGAAAGTATGATTTTGATGGATAGCTTGAAGAAATGTTGGGCAGAAAAGGTATTTTAATTTTAATTTTTGAGCTACTGACAGGAAGTGACATACAGTGCCTCTCGTAAGTATTCACACACCTTGAACTTTTGCACATTTTGTCCTGTTTACAACCCTAAACATAAAGATTTTATTTTAATTTTTTTACTGAACGTTCACACACAAGTAACAGACAACTGTGAAGTGAAAGCAAAATGATACATGATTCTGTTAATTTTCAAAAAATAGAAAAGTGAAAAGTGGGGCGTGCATAAGTATTCATACAGCATTTTCTGAGTGCATTAAATTGCCTTTAAAACATTTCTAATGACTCCAGAATGTTCACACCTTGGCCTAACGGTTAAATAGAGGCACCTGTGTGTAATCTACTCTCAGTATAATTTCAGCTGTTCTTTTAGGCCCTCAGAGCTGTGGTCGGAGTGTGTTGGTCACTAAACAACATCATGAAGGTCAAGGAGCACCAGAGAGGTCAGGGATAAAGCTGTGGAGAAGTTTAAAGCAGCATTAAGTTATACAAAGATTTCCCAAGATTTAAACATCTCCCGGAGCAACTGTTCAATCCATTGTTCGGAAATGGAAAGAGTAAAGCACCACTGCCAACTTACCAAGGCGTGTTCCTCCACCTAAAATATCAGAGCGAACAAGGAGAACACTGGTCAGAAAGGCAACCAAGTGCCCCATGATAACTCTGGAGGAACTGTGAAGTCCTGCCGCTGAGCTGGGGGAAACTGTACATGAGACAACTATAAGTCGTATCTACACAATTCTGGCCTTCATGGACGAGTGGAAGAAGAAAGCCATTATTGAAAGGAGGCCATAAAAAATCCCGTTTGAAGTTTGCTAGAAGTCATATGGAGGACACAGCTCCATGTGGAAGAAGGAGCTTTGGTCAGATGAGACAAAAAATGAACTTTTTGGCCCAAATGCAAAACGTTATGTATGGAGCAAACCTGACACTGCTCATCGTCCTGAGTGCACCATCCCCAGTGTCAAATATACGGGGGGGAGCATCATGCTGTGGGGCTGCTTTTCCTCAGCGGGGACTGGGGAGATTGTAAGAATAGTTGTGAAGATGGATGGAGCCAAATACAGAGACATTTTGGAGGAAAACCTGCTGGAGTCACAAGAGAACTGAGCCTGGGGCGGAGATTCACCTTCAGCAGGACAATGACCCTAAACACAAAGATAAATCTACAATGGAATGGTTCAATAAAAACATATTAATGTGTTAGAATGGCCCAGTCAAAGTCCTGACCTAAATCCTATTGAAAATCTGTGGAAAGACCTGAAAACTGCTGTTCACAAACGCTCTCCTTCTAATGTGACAGAGCTTGGGTTGTTTTATAAAGAGGAATGGGCTAAAATTTCAGTTTCTAGATGTGCATATCTTGTACAGTCAGACCCCAAGAGACTTGCTGCTGTTATTGCAGCAAAAGGGGGTTCCACAAAGTATTCATTCATGCTGTATGAATACTTATGCAAGTCCCACTTTTCACTTTTCTATTTAAAAAAAAAAAAACAGAATCATGTATCATTTTGCTTTCACTTCACAGTTGTCTGTTACTTGTGTGTGAACGTTCAGTAAAAAAATAAAAATAAAATCTTTGTTTACCTACGAGAGGCACTGTAGATACAGTAGAGGTAAGGTTCCATAGCAGCTTGACTCACTCATTTCACATAGATTCAAACGGCATCTCTTTGGATGGGTATTTAACTTTATAACATAGTTAGAGCTCAAAAGATTTGACTTTATGACTGTTCCTCCTTGTTCTTTAAGAGTACAGTACTATGTGTTTACTGACTGTACAGTAGTATGTGTTTACTGACTGTTCTTTAAGTGTACAGAGGTAAGGTTCCATAGCAGCTTGACTCACTCATTTCACATTGACATAGATTCAAACGGCATCTCTTTGGATGGGTATTTAACTTTATAACATGGTTAGAGCTCAAAAGATTTGACTTTATGTGATTCAAAAGGGTAAAAATGCAAAACAAAGCCACGGTTGCTGCCGACAGACTCTTGACCTCTCCGTGTCAGCGCTGTGGAGCTGTTTGGCCTGCGAGTGGTTAGCCCCGCCGTGGATTACTACTTCCCTTTGAGCTGGATTAGACCATCACCCTGAGGAAGACCGGAGGGGGAGCTAATTCTCTACAGCGATCTGGAGGGTTTGGGCGGGCGCTGGTGACACTTTCCATTAACGCACTTTCTCTGATCCAGAGAGTTTGTGGTGGTGGGAGCGAAAGGAACGGCTCTCTGCTTTGAGATTTTAAAGTGGATTAGCGGTTTATACCGAAGGAGCCGAAGTGTCCGCCGAGTTAAAAGGAAAGCTCGCGGCTTTACCTGGTGCTAATCTCGGGAGGGAACTCCAATCTGCATTTTTGATTCCATAAATAACAGATAAACGATACATTTTTTGGCTCAACTTGTGGGATTTTCCTGGGTAACTGTATAAAGTCTTTGTAAAGCATAGCTAAAGTAACATTATGATCTTACAGAAGTGTCCCCAAGTGTATTTTGTGATATTTCTTTTACATATTCAGTGGTCCAAAGGTGGTCAAGAAATCTGCCTGGACACTAGAGGGCAGCACTGCACAAAAATACCAGCCATATCCTTTATAATCAAAGATCTTTAATAAATCTCCAGAGAGGACATGGCCATAGTAATACAGTATGTTGGAACGGATGGCAAATTTGGTGGCCATCTTGTGACTGGCTATTCTAACCCAGTGCAATGTAATCAAACACTTATTTCCTTGATACTGTTTTTATCTATTTTTTTCATTTCATGACTCTTTGATAATTGTGACCAGTGTTAATTTCGTTGAATAAAATATTTAGTCTTAATTTTAGTCAAAGTGATATTTTTTCCGACTAAAATTGGACTAAAACTAAATTAAAAGTTTCTCATGAGACTAAAACTGTGACTAAAATATTTTAGTCGACTAAAATAAGACTAAATAAAAATGAAAAGCAGAGACTAAAATCATCCAAACTTCTATTGAGCGTCTGAAAGAGCCTCAGATCATGTAAATTCTCTGCCAAAGGATCAGCTTCATGTGGAGCAGCTCCATGAAGCAGAAGAGCTTTATTAAATATGATTATAATGAATATTATCAATGCAAAGTCGACTAAATTAGTCTTAATTTTAGTCGACTAAAACTAGACTAAAATTGAAACGTTTTTTTTTACTAAATCTCGACTAAAATTAAGTTACATTTTAGTCTAAAAACTAAAACTAAAATAAAATATGTTGTCAAAATTAACACTGATTGTGACTTACCTTATGTCATATCTGGCACAAAAGTAATGTTTTTTTTCTTCAGTTTTTCACATTTGATTTCAGATGCACAGACTGTTCATGGACTTTCCTCTGTCAAACACTTCAAATCATTCACTTCTATTTATATCTAATATATCATTTGCTTTCTACTTTAAAACAGCCTTTCTGTACTTTTTAGCACGACATGACCAACATTTGTTGAACAGTGATACAATGAATGCTAACCAGCAGAATGCTAACCACTGAACCTGGGAGTGAATGGAGAAAACTATTCAACTCAAAAACGAGACATATCCAAGAAATGGCCTGATCCTGACTTAGAAGTAATAAACCAATCTCACATTCTTCTCAATGAAAATGTTGCTCATGGTTTTGCATTGGTTGCTATAGGGGTTAGCCTTGCTGAGAACTTGGCTATATAGCACTTACCGTATTTTCTGGACTTGTTGCTCCAAAGTAAAAGACACACCAGCCAAAATATGTGTAATGAAGAAGAAAAAAACATACATAAGACGCACTAGCCATAAAAAGCCTAATGACAATCATACAAGGTTAGTGCTAGATCGTCTGCTCCGGAGGGACGGTCTGCTGTGAGTTTGTATAGATCTATGAGTTGGTTTGTCTAAAAATACAAATAATCCTAATCCTTAAAGTTAACCCCTTAACTCCCACCTGAACCAAGCACATTTTCTCCAGTTTGGCTTTACCCCCGTCCAAAAGCTTCTGGAAAAAAAGCTGTGAAAATAGCAACAAAACAATGATGGAAATGTGACAAAAAAGTGACGAAAACATTGACAAAAAAGTGACAAAAAATTTATGAAAAAGTGGCAAAAATGTCACAAAAATGTCACAAGAAATTGACGAAAAAATGACAAAAATGTGACAAAAAATGTGACAAAAATTGACGAAAAATTGACGAAAAAATGACGAAAAATTGACGAAAAAAATACAAAAATGGGATAAAAAAGTGACAAAAAATTGATTAAAAATGGACGAAAAAAGAAGACAAAAATGTGATTAAAAATGACAAAAAATGTACAAAAATGAGTTGAACGCCCAACAAAAAAATGTTGGGAAAAAAAAGTGATGACGTGAGGAAAAAGATCCTCTCGGTTCAGGCAGGAGTTAAGAGGTTCAACCATTTCCCTGGCCCTAACCTTAATTTGTGTCATGATATCTCACGTTTTCACAGCAGACTGTCCCTCCGGAGCAGACGATTTAGCACTAACCATCATACAACAGGCTAAATAAGTGTACGGTATGCTAGCGTAACTCATCGATGGTTAGCTACATGAAGCATAAAAAAAAGGTGTCTGGTATGTTATCGTCACATAAACACTTCAGATAACTATAGCATAAAGAACATACCACTGCACCGTTGACAAGCCTCTCCCGGCAGCCTGTTTTTCAAGCTCTCATTTGTGAAGTCGTTCCTCTAGCTCTAATCGAGCTTTTAGCCCATGATTAGCTCTCGTTTGTTTACTTCATTGCCGTGTAAAGAGTAACCCCCGCTTTCTCGCTCGCTCCAAACTTTCTTTCCGGTGGTCTGCAGTGCCCTCTAGTGGCATGATCCAGTGGAAATTATATACTTGTATTAAAAAAAGTCGCTCCGGAGTATAAGCCCTGCCAAACTATGAAAAAAAGTAAGGAAAATATGGCGTATCCAAACAGAGCAGGGCAAAATCAACGCAAACCCCTTGTGGAACCTTACCGTAACGTTGTCTCTGATGTTTTTCGTAGATGACAAAATCCATCCCCCGGCAGCCTGTGAACAACAGAGGCCGAGTCCAGAGCCGGCTGTTATTTCATTACTGTGACATTTCCCTGAGAGAGAACGACAACATGAACACACCAGTTTGCCTTGTTTGAGTGAGCGCAGCGAGGGCCCGGAGCAGAGATGTTTAGAATAAAGCTGAACCATATTGGAAAGAATATCTGATTAGGATTTTTCTTCTGTGTGGCCGTGATAAAAAAAACGCTGTGAACGCGTCGGCCATTTTGCGTGGGAGCAGAAGTTTCAATGCAAAACGTCTTTACCAAACTGTTCTTGTGGCGACGGTGTGGTGATGTTGTTGCTTGGCACAGGACAACACTGGGTTGCTATGGAAACACAACACCTATTAACACAGACTCCACCACATTGCGGTTTAGAAATGAGAGCTGCCGGATCCGCTGTGGCGCCGAGCGGAACATCTCGCTCACACGTGTTTTTGTGTGTGTGTGTCTGTCTGAAACATGGCGTTGATTATTCTCTCGTGTGTGCTGCAGGGATCCTGTTCTCCACGCTGGTGTTCGGCCCGGCCTGCGGCTTCATCCTGGGCTCGGTCTGCACCAAGTTCTACGTGGACGCCATCTTCATTGATACAAGTCAGTTCCCCCCTTTTTTTCCCTTTCCTTTCATCCCCTCTGTGTCTGCGTAGGTTTCCTCCGGGTTTGCCCCACCATCAAAAACATGTACAATGATCGTCGTGGGGTTTGAGCGAGACAATGGAAGATTTAAGTGTGTGTTCAATGTTGTTTTTGTTTATATGAAAGGTCTGTCTACGTTCATGAATCAGCTACATTTATTCACTTTTAGTAAAGAATAGTAAAATCAAATTGAAAATCAAGATTGATCAGTATAAGAAAAACAAATCTTATAGACAAAATGTGTGGGACACTTACAAATAGAGTACTCCCTCCACCACTGAAAAAAACAGTTCCCCTTGTTCTTTAAGTGTACAGTAGTATGTTTTTACTGTCTGTACAGTAGTATGTGTTTACTGACTGTACAGTAGTATATGTTTACTGACTGTACAGTAGTATGTGTTTACTGACTGTACAGTAGTATGTGTTTACTGTCTGTACAGTAGTATGTGTTTACTGACTGTTCCCATGTGTTCTTTTAGTGTACAGTAGTATGTGTGTACTGTCTGTACAGTAGTATGTGTTTACTGACTGTACAGTAGTATGTGTTTACTGACTGTACAGTAGTATGTGTTTACTGTCTGTACAGTAGTATGTGTTTACTGACTGTACAGTAGTATGTGTTTACTGACTGTACAGTAGTATGTGTTTACTGACTGTACAGTAGTATATGTTTACTGACTGTACAGTAGTATGTGTACAGTAGTATGTGTTTACTGACTGTACAGTAGTATGTGTTTACTGACTGTACAGTAGTATGTGTTTACTGACTGTACAGTAGTATGTGTTTACTGACTGTACAGTAGTATGTGTTTACTGACTGTACAGTAGTATGTGTTTACTGACTGTTCTTTAAGTGTATAGTAGTATGTGTTTACTGACTGTACAGTAGTATGTGTTTACTGACTGTACAGTAGTATGTGTTTACTGACTGTACAGTAGTATGTGTTTACTGACAGTTCTTTAAGTGTACAGTAGTATGTGTTTACTGACTGTTCTTTAAGTGTACAGTAGTATGTGTTTACTGACTGTTCTTTAAGTGTACAGTAGTATGTGTTTACTGACTGTTCCCCATGTTCTTTAAGTGTACAGTAGTATGTGTTCACTGACTGTACAGTACTATGTGTTTACTGACTGTTCTTTAAGTGTACAGTAGTATGTGTTCACTGACTGTACAGTACTATGTGTTTACTGACTGTTCTTTAAGTGTACAGTAGTATGTGTTTACTGACTGTACAGTAGTATGTGTTTACTGACTGTTCTTTAAGTGTACAGTAGTATGTGTTTACTGACTGTACAGTACTATGTGTTTACTGACTGTTCTTTAAGTGTACAGTAGTATGTGTTTACTGACTGTACAGTAGTATGTGTTTACTGACTGTTCTTTAAGTGTACAGTAGTATGTGTTTACTGACTGTTCCTCCTTGTTCTTTAAGTGTACAGTAGTATGTGTTTACTGACTGTTCCTCCTTGTTCTTTAAGTGTACAGTAGTATGTGTTTACTGACTGTACAGTAGTATGTGTTTACTGACTGTTCTTTAAGTGTACAGTAGTATGTGTTTACTGACTGTACAGTAGTATATGTTTACTGACTGTTCCCTTGTCCCCTCAGCTCACATGGGCATCAGTCCGGAGGACCCCGGCTGGATCGGCGCGTGGTGGGCAGGCTTCCTCCTCTGTGGTGCCTTACTGTTCTGCTCAGCTCTGCCCATGTTCGGCTTTCCCCAGTCTCTGCCTCAGGGTGAGAGGGAGGACCTGGACACACAGCAGGTCATGCTGCCCCCTGCTGGTGACTGCCAGAGCCACAAGCCCAACGGAGCCCTGCCTGGTCTGGAGCCAGACAGCAGCGCCACCTGCTGTCAGCAACTCAGGGGTGAGACCTCGGCCCCAAAACACCAGACACACAAGTTAGCTAAAATACTAAAGATACATCAGAAAATCACATATAAAAAGTGAACTGTTGATAAAAAGAATCCAAATTGCATCCATTTTGATTAGGTTGAGTAGTCAGTAATAAAAAGTTTAGTTGTTTGCATCCTTTCAGCCCTCACACATGTGTCTCGCCCTCAGTGATCCCAGGCGTGACCAAACGGCTCCTGTCCAACCCGGTGTTCAGCTGCATCATCCTGGCCGCCTGCTCGGAGATCGCTGTGGTCGCAGGGTTCGCCGCCTTCCTGGGGAAATACCTGGAGCAGCAGTTCAACCTCACCACCACCTCGGCCAATCAGCTGCTCGGTCTGTGTCACATGACCACACAACATCCAGCACCGACACATGATACAAACCTGTCTGATTCTCTGTGCCAAAGCTCATTTGTAGCAAGTGCGTTCAGCGGGAGGGGGGGGGGGGGCGATCCTCACGTGTCACTCCTCTGGTGGCGTGTTCACAGTTGTTGTGGAAGTCTTTGTTGTAGGGCTGAAACAACTAATCGATTAATCGACAACTAATCGATTACTAAAATAGTTGTCAACTATTCCAGTAATCGATTAATCGTTTTCTAGTAAACACAGACTAAAATTGAGCAAAAAAGACATGACAATTATGTATTTTGGATGAAAACCTACTTTGTTTTTTAAAGTTAGGGTCTGCAGTGTTTTGTACATCGTAAATTTCATAAATATCCGTCTTTGTCTCGTCCAATCAAAGCAGAATAAGCACAAAGAGCCTCCTACAAACGTTTACTTTAAGTTTACTCCATCCACGTGTCCTCAAGCGGCGCCACTTTAGCTTTATGTGATAAAAAAATTGAAAAAAATACAATTTCCATGCACCTTTCACAGCCAAGCGATTAATCGATTACCAAAACAATCACTAGTTGCAGCCCTACTGTGTTGCTTTGAGTCTCTGTAGCTAAGAGCTGCTGGAGGGGGGGACAAAGCGGACACGAGTGGCTTGATTACATTAGATAAATATTCCAAAATAAATAAATGTAATCAACATATGAAATTTACTTTTGCCACAAAGACACATTCAAACTGCTTATGTAGAAGCTTGTGCTGCAAAAGTATTAAAATGCAGTTGCAGGTTTAGAAAATAATAATCAATCAGTTATTTTATGTTTGGATTCGTATGCCATTCTAGCAATAATTAAAATAATGTGAGACAAGTTTTTATTTTTATTTTTTTTTTAATCTCATTGACATAAAACAAAGCTTACAAATAGCACATAGACAAGGAAAGACACATAAGGGTAGGGTGCATATTTGATTCTTAGGTGTGAGATATGAATAAGAGAGAAAACAAAAAAAGATGAAAGCAAATAGTAAATCATGGGAAACAAATCGTAGCAAATGAAAAATGATGATAGTAACAAATAATAGTAAAGAAACAGTAATAATAGAGGTAAAGGTAAGGTGAATGGGGTAATGAACATGAGGAAGGGTAAACATTCAAGATTGAAATCATATAAACCACTTAGATTTGGAGGAAGAAGAGGAAGAAAACAAACAGGAAACTACAATATTAAGTTCTGACCACCCCCACCTGCATCTCTGTCCTTGTGTGGTGCATAAAAACTTTGTGATATGTGGTGCAATTAAAAACCCATAGGGTAGTACATGATGCAGGTGAGGGAGCCTTATCCCAGAGCTCCTTAATGTTTTATTTTATTATTTATTTTATTTATTTTTTCCCTTCCTGTCCCACTCTTTCTATATATGTGTTTGTTAGTTTTTCAGAATAAGCCAATAACGTAAGAACACGCCAGTACAACTTTAAAGAGGATTATTGATGTGTGTGAATCGTTTTAACTTGCCTTCGGTTCGCGAGAGGCCTTTGCTGACGTGTCGCTGCCCCTCAGGTATGACGGCCATCCCCTGCGCCTGCCTGGGCATCTTCATGGGCGGCCTGCTGGTGAAGAAGCTGGACCTGTCGGCTCTCGGGGCGGTGAGGATGGCGATGCTGGTCAACCTGCTGTCCTCCGCGTGCTACGTGTCCTTCCTCTTCCTGGGCTGCGACACGGGGCCCGTGGCGGGGGTCACCATCCCCTACGGCAACGAGTAAGAGCCACTCTGCAGGTTTACACACTGGGGAAGGCTCACGTACTCGCTCAATGACAGAAAAATCCCATTCATGATTTGCATAGACTTTTCAAAAGATTCAAATATTAGTCATTTCAGTTCAGAGGCACAACAGAGGCTCAATATGTGGATCATGTTATAAAGGAAACAACTTGACAAGTACTTGAAATTCCAAACGAAATAATTGTGTAACTTTTCACTTTGTAGGTTTTTGGATCAAACTTCAAGTAGAAATTCTGTGTTTTGTGTCTTCTGGTTGTCACATCTGTTAACTTCCTTCACGCGTTTAGTTTTTTCCCCCAAAAAGCCTGTTAAAGAAAGGGCTTGGACATGGGTGGGAGTGTTGAACTCAATAAGGCAACATCTAATATAGAGTTTACTTGGATTACTCTTTAGAAGCAAAATCCAATATAGCGGATTGTTATCAATGAGTATTTGCTGCTGTAATGCATCATGTCCCTCTATAGCATTTGATGTAACATGCCAATAGTATGTACCCTATATAACATCCTTGTATTTTATATAAGGATACGTTGGACTTTTTGTTAAAAAAAAAAATATATTTATACATGAGCCTCTGTGTTCCCGGATATGAGGTTAAAGCAATAGGCCACCGTTTTTCCATACTGAGATATGTTCTTACCTTAGCTTTGACGAGTTCTTTAGGACCTGTCTGATCTTCCCCCGTGCCTTCAGTCACGTAAACACAGCGCAGACGGCGTTAGCATTTAGCCTCTCCCTCTCTCCACTATAGCTCCAAAACAGGTCAAGATAGAAGCTACCAAGCTCTTCCACGTTTTCCCTATTTAAATATGGTTACGTGAAGTGTTCCACTACAAAGTATAATTACACAAAATTAAACAATGTGGATTTTCTAAGTGGATAAAAGGGGGGACTATATTGTAAGGAGTAATAATACCAGGAGTAGTTTGGCATCCGCACAGTAAAGTGAAGATTACTGCGCGGATTTCGAACTACTCGTCAAAGCTAAGGTAAGAACATATCTCAGTATATAAAAACGGTGGCCTGTTCCTTTAACATGTTCACTTTAAAGGGATATTTCAGGATTTTTGACATAGGGCCTCATTTCCTAGTTATCCAGAGTGTTGCTGATTTCTGGAGATTTGTTCTTTTTTCTATTTCATGCAGTTCTTATATTTGAAGAGTTTTGAGACGCTAGGCTAGTGCTAGGCTAGTGCATTTCTATGGTATCAGCTAGCCTGCATTAAAAACAGTGTGACCCGCTCCACAGAGCACCTGAGGCAAATCCCTTATAACACCAGACTAACCATATAAATGTCTCTGTCCATAGAATATTTTTGGGAATATGACTGACCAGCATCACATGAATGATCGCATTTTGAGGGACTATTTTACAAACTAGGAAATGAGGCCCTATGGCAAAAATCCTAATTGCAATATTGATGTATTTTTCATGTAAACAATCAGTAAGAATGAGACCCACACTTTGGTTGCCAGACTCTCTGTCCCAAATCAGTGTCATTCACGTTTTTAGAGTTTGCTGATGTCATGATCTCAGTTGGAGGGGTCAATACAACTCTACGGAAGAGAAGTAGATTTTGAAAGAAATCTAAGAAAAGAAAACTTACAAATAATGATGCACATGGTCATTATTTGAAAGTAGCAAACCTGACGTATTCTCTTTATGGCTAAAAGTCCTTTCGCTTGGTCAACATTTTGCACGTTTTTTATACATATTGTCAACTTATGAGAGAAACATGTGCTCCTTGTTTCCAGAGAAGATGTTGAACTTTCTGACTGTTTTATGTGATTGTCAAAGTAATAAAATAGAGATATTAACCATAAACCAGGTTCAAAGAAATGCGTTTTGACGGTTACCAAAGTTACCACAATAGAATTCTCCGCTGCCCCCCGCCTCATCTTTTCCCCCTTTTCAAAAGAATGCATGCGTACCTCTTTTAATACTGATAAATACTACAAATTCAAAGTGGTAAATGCAGTTTGGTTTGGGGCGGTGTCGACGCTCTTGAACGCCGCTCCCTTACACGCGGCGAGAGCCCGTGTTGGGTGTCGCTCCTCAGCCTCTCCTGCATCTGGAGCAGGACAGGGAACAGTGGCCTACATTCGCCTGTTCCCCTGACTCTCTAACAGGGACCTGCCCCGGCGCCGAGAGTTTCCATGGAGACCTGTCCCGATTTCAAACCAAGCGTGGCCTATATTACCATCAACCAAGCCTCGGATGGGATTTTTTTTCTTCGTATCGGGCTCATTGTCTGATGAACTGTCCGGTTCCTTGTTGTAAAAGCGTGATTGGACATGTTTTTGTTTGTTAACGGTCGGTTGTGATTGCAGGACGTTGAGAGTGGGGGAGAGGCCCGACGCCCCCTGCATGTCTCACTGCAGCTGCTTCATCTCGTCCATCAGCCCGGTGTGTGGCTCCAACGGGGTCACCTACCTGTCGTCCTGCTTCGCCGGCTGCACCTCGGCCCTCGGGGACCCGGGACAGGTGCACGGCAAACAGGTACAAGCTCCGGGACGTGAAGGGGGGGAGGAGTTTAATATTCCTGAATACACATCACTTTATTTGACTTGCGTAGGGATGACTGACCGAATGTCTCTCCGCAGAACGTGAGCGGCTGTGGCTGTGTCTCTCACCTCCCCGAGGCGGCCACGGTGGTGCCCGGGAAGTGCCCCGCGCCCGGCTGTCAGGAGTCCTTCCTCATCTTCCTGTGTGTCATCTGCGTGTGCAGCCTGGTGGGCGCCATGGCCCAGACGCCCTCCGTCATCATCCTCATCAGGTCAGGAACTTGGACCACAGTTCGTCAAGTAACGGCAAATGGCAAAACATGTACAGTATAATAACATCTCTATAATCAAGAACAGGCTACACGATTTAAATCAAAACCAAGTTGTAATTTCGATATATACGAGTCAGATTTTGAATGTGAGGCTGATACAAGGCGTTCTGTAAATGATTCTGCCGAGAGCGCTGAAGTCAGGGGTGGACTGGGACTAAAAACAGCCCTGGACTCTGACCAGCCTGGCCCAAATCAGCGTAATTGTGACACTTCCACAAATACATATTTTAACCTCTTACCCCCCGCCTAAACCGAGTGCATTTTCCCCAGGTCGGCTTTTTATTTATTTATTTATTTTGATCGGCATCATCAGCAAAAAGAACGGGAAAGGTGGTCATAGAAACAGAAGCAAAATCATTCATATAAATAATAAATAATAGTGGTCCCAAAATTTAACCTTGTGGTGCACCATACTCCACGGAATTCCTTTTAGATTCATGTTTTTTTTATACTGGGCTTTACCCAAATCTAAAAGCTTCTCGACTGGAGAGCAAAGGAAAGCTAAGACCTACAAAAGTGATGGTAACTTTTTGTCACGTCATTTTTGTTGTTGTTTTTTTTCATTATTTTTTTTATCATTTGTTTGTGTTTTTCTCACGTTTTTGTTGCCTTTTCATCACATTTTTTTTTGTTGCTTTTCCAGCACATTTTTGTTTTGTTTTCATCCTCTTTTTCTCGCTATTTTTATGCTTTTCTTTTTAGCTTTTAGATTTGGGTAAAGCTCAGTTGAGGCAGGCGGGACTGGTGGCCCTTCTGTGCTCTTCCAGAATGGACATATGGCCAGTCCGCCCCCTGGCTGAAGTATATACAACTACATCATCCACGTACAGGTGCAGATCTGCATTTTCTGACCGCACTTTTTAAATGATTTTTTCTCTGCGCCTCCAGGACGGTGAGCCCTGAAGTCAAGTCCTACGCGCTGGGCGTCCTCTTCCTCCTGCTGCGACTGCTGGGTGAGAATCCTGCGCTAATGTCGTCTTTGTGTGGTGGACGTAGTATCAACAGCACAGGCATACATGGTGCAGACTGGAGGCTGAAGTGACCAGAATTTTATTTTATGTTCGCGACCTGTATCTGATCCTTTTTGTGGCATTAAATGTGTAGCAACCACTTCGAGAACCTGGCTGTTCCGGTTATAATGACGGCAGAAGTTCACACACAGCCTAAAGTAACTTAAAGCAATAGGCCAGCGTTTTTACATATGAGATATGTTCTTACCTGAGCTTCAGTCACGTAAACACAGCACAGACGGCGTTAGCATTTAGCCTCTCCCTCTCTCCTCTATAGCTCCAAAACAGGTCAAGATAGAAGCTACCAAGCTCTTCCACGTTTTCCCTATTTAAATATGGTTACGTGAAGTGTTCCACTACAAAGTATAATTACACAAAATTAAACAAAGTGGATTTTCTAAGCGGATAAAAGGGGGAACTATATTGTAAGGCGTAATAATACCAGGAGTAATTCGAAATCCGCGCAGTAATCTTCACTTTACTGTGCGGAGGCCAAATTACTCCCCTTTTATCCGCTTAGAAAATCCACATTGTTTAATTTTGTGTAATTATACTTTGTAGTGGGACACTTCACGTAACCATATTTAAATAGGGAAAACGTGGAAGAGCTTGGTAGCTTCTATCTTGACCTGTTTTGGAGCTATAGAGGAGAGAAGGAGAGGCTAAATGCTAACGCCGTCTGCGCTGTGTTTACGTGACTGAAGGCACGAGGGAAGATCAGACACGTCCTCGGTGGCCTATTCCGTTAATGACAAAAAATGAGCCGTGAAATGAACGTTATTTTTGATCACAGCCTTCACTATGACATTATGTAGCATGTTTTGAATTATATCTAGAGTGGAGAAACATTCATATGTAACGTTAGCATCTTAATAGCGAACTGTTATAGCATTAGCCGTTTTGTTAGCATCCGAGTTACTCACGCTCTGAGGTCGTAAGTCGTAATTTTCAAGTGGGAAAACAACCAGTTCCCTGAAACGCAGCTTCAGTTGCCGATTTGACCCGTGTCTGTGCCGCCCGCAGGCTTCATCCCTCCTCCGCTGATCTTCGGCGCCGGGATCGACTCCACCTGCCTGTTCTGGAGCACGGAGTGCGGCGAGCGCGGCGCCTGCCTCCTCTACGACAACGTGACCTACCGCCACCTGTACATCAGCCTGGCCATCCTGCTGAAGGGGCTGGCCTTCCTGCTGTACGCCTGCACCTGGTACTGCCTGCGCAAGAACTACAGGAAGTACATCCACGGGCAGGAGGGCCACCTCAGCCCCACCCAGTTCTACCCGGCGCTGGGGGAGGGCGCGGGCCCGGACCGGACAAAGTTCATCTACAGCCTGGAGGAACACGAGTACTGCGATAACATGGAGTCGGTGCTATAAGCCGCCCGGGACTGTTTGTATTCTATTGGAATATTTATTACAAGACTTGATTCTTTTACTGAAAGGATGAACTGTTTTTTTTTTATAAAGGCAATCTATTATAGGCCTGTTCGGGTCCAGGAGTGGACTGTGGGGCTTTCCACTGGAGAGGGGCATTCAAATGGGCTGCACACTGTCCGAAAGTCCGTTTACCTTGTTTGAAGGATTGTTACTTATTCAGCTCATTTTTCGGGCTCTTACTGCAAGGTTGGAATGTGTTTTCCAAAACTGTATATACTGTAGTACAAAATGGACATATGCAAAATGACACATTTTGACCCATGACATAACATTGTGCTGAAGGTGTGATTCAGGTATATCTGAAACATACCAGAACTTACCTGCATTCACACAGATTACGCCAGAATCATCCTGTTTACTTTTTATCCTACTCCATAAACACCCTGGATTTTTGTCGCGTAATAGATCGAACACGCAAGTGCCCAACACATATTCAATATCAATAAAAACATAATCACGCACTCATACAGCATTTATCACGGTGCCATCGATGTGTTATCCCGCTGTTGGCTGTAAATGAAGGCTTTTAGCACATGTAGTTCTGCTTAATGCCAAACTCTGAGCACATTTACGCACATTTAATTCAAGTCGACATCTTCTTCTTCTTTCTTTTTCTTTCCACACAAAGACATTATTTCACATGACAAAACTTGAAATGCCAAAGTTTCCGTGGCCATTTTCTCAAACCACCATCCTCTAGAAAAACACTATGCTAGAAAAACACTATGCTTGTCCTTCTGTGGCTCTGTCCCCTCAGCTCAGCCGCCTCGCAGTGGGAAGCCGCCCCTCGCTCTGCTCCCGGCCCCGCCTAAGGCCCCATGTAGCGCTTTAGCTCTGTGCTGGTGGTAGCGGAGAAGCTAGCCGACGGACTTGAAACTACTAGTTGCCATATCCTCTTTAGCACGATGTCTAACGGTTGGGTTCACGTCGCAGAGTTGGAGCACAGGCGGGGGAGGGGTCATCGTCACCAGGAGGAACCGTCACTTTTCTGAGAAGAAGTTCACCTCAGTTTGTTTGTGACGTTGAACTTTGTAGTTGGGAAAGAGTTCATTTTGTGATACGAGCGGGTCTCTGGTGATGCTTAAACGCGACAGGTAAATGCAACAGATGTCAGACCTTTGATGAGAAAAGAATATTTTTTTCAGTGTCATTTTAAGTCAATTACAAGTTCATTAGCCCCGGTTTCAACACGGTTTGGCCGAATCTGCCTCTTTTGATTCACTCTGAGACGACTCGCTTTGAGACCAGGCTGTGGAACTCGGTATCAAACATCGTGAGAGGATGCTCATCAGAATTAAGTAAGAGATAATGTATAGAACGCTGGTCATTATCGGGAAAATAAGCACCGACAGGGCGAACCGGACCCCGACACGAAGCCGAGGGGTCTTGTTTCGCCCTGAAGGTGCTTATTTTCCCGTTAATGACCAGCGTTCTATACATTATCCCGCTTATTATACGGCCATTTTCCAACTGAACACACAACATAAACTTCGTACACTTTTATGAAGTCGAAAGGTTTATTTAATGACTTCCGTGACAAATAGTTCCCAAAAGTTTGCGCGTTGCTCGACAACGTTTGGCTAGGCTAGAAGCAGCAAGGCTAGCAGCTAGCCTAGCGCGGAGTGATATGAAAGCACCAACTCCGGTGCCATTGGCAGCGTCATTATTTTTTTCAGAGGTCCTTTATCCGAAAATAATGACCGATAGAACGTTGGGAAATCCCATTCAAATCAACGGAGCTTCTACTTACGTTGTGAAGAGCCGAATAATAAACAGATTTAAATAACATTTTAGAGGCAAAAAACATTAAATTTAGATTTTGCCTTGATAGTAATAATGGCCTACTCTTGTCTTGCGCTTTTAGATGACGGAAGAGCCAACGACAACCACCACTCACACACGTAGCACTTTCACGGACTTTAAAGTGATAGTCTGAAGTCTAAATGTATTATAAATGTTATAAAATGCGCTAAATTGACCACGAAGTCTTGCATTTTGATATAAAGTAAGTAATACTATATATTATGTTTTGCAAAGTCCTTCCTTCCCGGATCTAAGCGACTAATCACAGTCTAGCATCCTCCCGCATTGACCAATGAGCTTTTCCTGTGAACCAGCCCGTCGGGTCCAATCAGGAGGGAGGGGGAGGAGCTTAATCGTTTACTTTGCAAAATGAGGAGAAAAAGGAACAGAATTTTCCAAACGAAGAAGCGCTTTCTGCTTGAAGAGGGGAGGAATTCGATTGTTCAAATGTCACTTTATCTTTCCTCACTTCGCAAACACACAGACTGTCGCTTTAATTCGACTAAAACCGAACTGAACGGGCGTTTCTAGACGGTTGTTTCATCACTTTTTGTTGTTATTTCACACGGATTACACAGACTTGTTCCCGCTTTCACATGACCCGGCGTGTCCGAACGCTTCCTCCCGAACGTGGCGTGAACCCAACCTGGTGAGGCGGTGTTTTGTACGTCCGTGTCCTCGTTACAGAGATGCCAAGTGTTTACAGAGACTAATAGCTGGTGTTTCTAGTGGCCTATAGTTATAACTAAACTGCCAGAGATATTAGTAATACAACTTTATGCACTGTCTTTTTTTTTTTTTGCTGGATCTATAGACACTGTTTTTGATACTTAGACGATAGATATATTTTTTGTCCTATAGGTGCAAAAAATGTGCAATTCCTAACGGGGGATACGTCCATATTTCAGAATGCAGGTTCATAAACATATACCCAGCCTAATATGTCTTAACCATAATAATAAGGGATAGTTTGAGGATGTTCTATTGTGTGTGTTTCTCCCTTTATCGGAGAAGAAAAGACTATTTTTCTGTTCATGAGATTCTAGGTAATATATTTGTAAGTTTGTAAGTACGAATATTTTATTAGAAAAAGCACCTAAAAGATTATTATTATTATTATTATTATTATTACATTTTTTGGAAAGGATGAACAGATTTGTGTTTTTTGATGACGGCATTTGGAAGGTGAAGTGACCAGGAGGAGAGGAAAGTGTATGATGGCAAATTCTTTTACAAAGGACAAAGCGTTTCCCCAGTGTTTCAATATTTGTGTGTGTCCGAATGTAAACACTCTTGTTTAAAGTGAGGGGGTCGTCGATGGTTGTTAATAGACCACGATGCAAGAGTTTTTTTGAACTGGACACAACGACTGAATGTAAACAATGTACTGTAAGGGGAGACACTGCAGGCAACGCCCTACTTACCGACCCTGTTCTTTCACCTGGAAACAGATAAAAGACTTAAAGAGGGGGTATTATGTTTTTTTCAGTCCCACAGCACCAGTCTATATCACACTACAACGATGAGCAAACCTTCTGTTGGTCTGTAAATGCAGTAAATTAAATAACTGCCTTGTATAAAATGTCTCTCTCAAAATGGCTGTAGTGAATGTCTTGAAATAGGCCTCTGTCTCTTTAAGAACCTCTGAGCCTTTAGACACGCCCCCTCCACACGCTGTCTGTGGCATCAGTGGGGAGGGGGTTCTGCTGAGGAGCAGTGGTTGGTTACTCGGCTGGTGACGAAAGCTCGGAGGCGTCTCCAGGAGGTGGGGGCGTTCCTAGGAGGACTCAGGCAAACCTATCCCTAAAATGGCCGCCGTCAGTCAAAAATTCAACAAAAATGTGACAAAAATGTGACAAAAATTCAACAAAAAAAAGACAAAAATTCAACACAAAATTGACAAAAATTCGACAAAAAATTGACAAAAAATTGACAAAAATTCAACAAAAAATTGACAAAAAATGGACTAAAATTCAACAAAAAATTGACAAAAAATGGACTAAAATTGAACAGAAAAATGACAAAAAATTGACTAAAATTCAACAAAAAAATGACAAAAATTCATCTAAAAATTGACTAAAATTCAACAAAAAATCAACAAAAATGTGACAAAAACCTATCCCTAAAATGGCCGCCGTCAGAGTTTGTACAGATTACTCAAAAATATGTGAATGTGCCAAGACAACACTTCAGGCATGTTTTTAATGAGGGAATGACATAATAACATGATGGAAAGCTTGAAAAAGTCCATTTTGCAGAATACCCCCCCTTTAATAAGCTTCAATAACTAGGGAATTCATTCAATGTTTCTCCATAGAATTCTGTGAGACATTAAAATTCAATTCAAGTTTCTCAAAAATGCAGTTTTCTCTCACACGCAACAACATCTCCACAAAAGTAGCAAGTATAGAATTTGAACTGAATGAGAACTAGATGAGACTAAACAAGATAACCAAAACACCCTCTGGGCAAACCTTTGTAACTAAAATGTCAACAAAATAAAAACATAAATTCAAACCTGGCTCTGCATTTTTTAAATACAGCTCATTTTGCCATTTTTACACATGAAATTCCTGATATTTGCATGAAAACATTAAATGAAAGATAGGCTACTGTACATTTTTTTCCTCATGCTTGCATATATTTTTAGTTTTAACTTTGTATTTGTATTTATTTATGTCCCCCTTTCACCTGCAGTGTCTCGCCTTAACTCGATGATGGGTACAGCACTTGTTAAATAAGGCGGAAAAACCTTTAGCTTGACTTGTTAAATAATCGATGCCTTCACCTTTCAGGCAAAAATCTTTATAATCCATTCTTTTAAAGTGAAGTCCATGTCGGAAATTCCATCTTCCTCTGTGTCCAAGTCCAGAACGATGTGAGGAAGTGCTATTTTTGTTTAATATTGGCCACATTATTTCGCAGATGGAACTACAATTAGTGATAAAAATGCCACTTCGATCATGGGTAAAGCTTTATCCTTCCAAAGGCGTCACCTGGAAACCATGAATAAGGAAATGTCAACGTTGGGCTGTTTGTCCCGCTCAGTGTTCCCGTCCGTTGTGTGGGTCGATGTTGTAAATGCCACAGGTGCAGGAGACCGTCCCGGGCTGTCATGGAAACGCTCTGCGGTGAGTTCAATGACCCTGCACCAAAGCCGCCGAGACCTGGTCCCTTTCTTACTCTTTTTGTATGAAAAACATATCCTTTATTTTAATCTGGGAATAAATTATTTTGCAGAAAAACGACTCCGGTCTTTGTGTGGTTTGTAATCTAGCTCGTGTTTTCATTTTTTAATCTATACTGAGTGCAGAGCCGTGGGAAGATATTTTAGTTAGGGGGCGCTGAGGGACAAAATGTACCCCCAAAATACTTTTTCTGTGCATAAATCCTATTTATTAACCTCTTAACTCCCGCCTGAACCGAGAGCATTTTCTCCAGTTCAGCTTTACCCAAATCCTGTAGGCCGGTGTAACATTTGAAGACCTACAAAACTCATCTAAATGGATCTTTTTCCTCACATCAGATTTTTTTCCATCTTTTTGGGGGGGGGGTATTCAACTCATTTTTTGTCATTTTTTTGTCATTTTTTTGTCATTTTTTGTCACATTTTTTGTCACATTTTTTGTCATTTTTTAGTCATTTTTTAGTCTTTTTTGTCTCATTTTTTGTCTCATTTTTTCTCATTTTTTGTTCTTTTTTGTCTTTTTTTTGTCTTTTTGTGTCTTTTTTGTCATTTTTTGTTCTTTTTTTGTCATTTTTTTGTTATTTTTGTCACATTTTTGTCACATTTTTGTCACATTTTTTGTCATTTTTTGTTCTTTTTTTGTCATTTTTTTTGTCATTTTTTGTCATTTTTTAGTCATTTTTTAGTCATTTTTTTGTCTTTTTTGTCTCATTTTTTGTCTCATTTTTTGTCTCATTTTTTCTCATTTTTTGTTCTTTTTTTTGTCTTTTTTTGTCTTTTTTTTGTCTTTTTTGTCATTTTTTGTTCTTTTTCTGTCATTTTTTTGTCATTTTAGTCACATTTTTGTCACATTTTTGTCACATTTTTGTCACATTTTTTGTTCCTTTTTTTGTCACTTTTTTGTCACATTTTCATCCTTGTTTTCGTCTCAGTTTTGTTGCTATTTTCACACCTTTTTTCCAGAAGCTTTTGGATTGGGGTAAAGCTGGAGAAAATGTGCTCAGTTCAGGTGGGAGTTAAGGGGTTAATATTATTTGAAGCTGTTGAATTGAAGTGTCCCAGGTGATGGAGATGTTTGTGCTGAGACGAATCAGCAGCAGAAATATTATTCAGCTATTTTTACTCACACAAAATGGGAGGGAAAAGACATGTGAAAAACTCTGAAAAGTCCCAAACTGTTGAAGTAAATTGAAGACAGTTTTTGTTGTTGTTAAAGAGCCACCAGGAAGCCATTACAAGGCCGTGGGAACCCAGGGTGCTGAGGGCGCTGCAGCACCCCCTGGTGGATAGTTTGTAAACTGCAGGCAATATTAACCCCTTAACTCCCACCTGAACCGAGCACATTTTCTCCAGCTTTACCCCAATCCAGAAGCTTCTGGAAAAAAGGTGTGAAAATAGCGACAAAACTGAGACGAAAACAAGGATGAAAATGTGTAAAAAGTGAGAAAACATTGACGAAAAAGTGACAAAAAATGTATAAAAAAGTGATCAAAATTTGACGAAAAATTGAGAAAAAATGGACGAAAAAGTGACAAAAAAGTGACAAAAGGTGACAAAAATTGGACGAAAAATTGACAAAAAATTGACAAAAAATTGACAAAAAATTGAGAAAAAATTGAGAAAAATTTGAGAAAAAATTGAGAAAAAATTGAGGAAAAAAATGACGAAAAAGTGACAAGAATTTGCCAAAAAAATTTGAATAATTTGACAAAAAAGTGACAAAAAAGTCACGAAAATTTGACAAAAATGAGTCGACTGCTCAACAAAAAAAATGATGAAAAAAAAATCTGACGTGAGGAAAAAGGTCCATTTAGTTTTGTAGGTCTTTCAAATGAGGCGTTACACTGGCCTACAGGATTTGGGTAAAGCTGAACTGGAGAAAATGCTCTCGGTTCAGGCGGGAGTTAAGAGGTTAATAAATAGGATTTATTCACAGGAAAAGTATTTTGGGGGTAAATTTTGTCCCTCAGCGCCCCCTAACTAAAACATCTTCCCACGGCTCTGAGCCATTATCTCCCAGTGCTGACATTCGACCTGAAGTGTCCAGAAGTAAACCCGACCACTGTTGATCCAGACACTTGAGCTGAAATGTTCGGACTGGGTCAGGAATGAACTAAAGACACGAGTTTTCAAAGGTTTTATGGAGTCAGAGCAGCTGAGAAGTCATCAGGGCAAACTCTTCTCCATTCAGACATTTACTCCACCCGTCTCACCTGCAGAGCCAGGGGCGCAGCTGCAGAGGGGGGCCTGGGGGGCCTAATCCACCCTCTACTGACAATTATCTTTGAGACGTCTTTCCTTTGTTTTGCTAAGGGCCTTGGAGAAAATGGGATGGATGGATCACGATACTGAGGGCCCGATACGTGATACATATTGTGATGCCACATAACCTAATGCAGGAAATATTGAACAAATTAACTACCAAATTAAATAAGAACAAGCAAGTTGAGTTTCCAAAATGTATAAATTAAATATAAATTCATTTTTGAAGACGCATTTTAGAAGACTGGCTCCTTTGTCAACCACAAATCTGTATTCAACAAAACTATATTTAAAGGGGCTAGATGCAAGTTTGCCATTTTATGCTCACTACTGCCACCTCAGGTCATACGTGTAACTGCAGCTTCTATTGAGGTCGTGCATGACGGCACTTCAGACCCGAATCAACACCATTTTGAGCGACAGTGCAGGATTTTAGAGGCAGTCGTGATGAACAGATCTGGGCTCATTCTACACATTAGGACATTATTGGAACATGTAAATACATCATTTTGACATTTTTAAACTTCGTATAGTCTCTTTAAGTAGGCTAAATAAAAATCAATCAGTTACACTTTATTTTACAGTGCCCTTGATACATTGACTTAACTGAATTTAGTACAATATAATGGGCTTTGTAACAATGTGTAATAAGTTGTGCCTATGGGTTAGATACACAATGAAATATGTATTTGTAGTTTGTAGGTACATAATGTAATAAGACATGACTCTAACCCTAACCTTAATGTAGCAGAGTGCAGTATTGAGGGTCTGATAAATGAATATGCCCACAGTAAAGCACCACACGCTGCTCGGTGGAGCTCACAGCAGCAGCACTACAGAGGAAACTACACTAGGATCTTTGCTAACAATTATTTGTTAGCAAAGAGAAACAGTCTTGCATCTACGACCTGGCATGGCAGAGGATGGGGCACCACGGCACAAACGCACAACAGCGAGGCGGAAGGTCTTGTGTCCTATTACATCATGTACTTACAAAGTACAAGTTACTCCATTGTGTACATAATACATAGGTACGAGTTATTACAGACTGTTACAGAGCATTACATTGTACTACATTTAGTCATGTACAATGTATCAAGGTAGTGTCAAATAAAGTGATACCAAATATTCTGTAAACCAGTGGTAATTTTGACAACATATTTTAATTTAGTTTTTGTTTTAGTCTTTTGACTAAAATGTAATTTAATTTTAGTAAAGATTTAGTCGAAAAAATCTCTTCAATTTTAGTCTAGTTTTAGTCGACTAAATTTAAGACTAATTTAGTCGATTTTGCATTGATAATATTATATTATTATTCTAATCATATTTAATGTTGTTCCTCTGCTTCATGTTTCTGCTCCACATGAACAAAGCTCAGAGCTGATCCTTTGGCAGAGAATTTACATGATCTGAGGCTCTTTCAGACGCTCAATAGAAGTTTGGATGATTTTAGTCTCTCCTTTTCATTTTTATTTAGTCTCATTTTAGTCATAGTTTTAGTCTCATGAGAAACTTTTAATTTAGTTTTAGTCCAATTTTAGTCACAAAAATATCACTTTGATTAAAATTAAGACTAAATATTTTAGTCGACGAAATGAACACTGGTGTAAACGGGGTTGAGTATCAGGAGGGGGGGCGGTAGACGAAGGAGGACTGCGTGTCTGCGCCTTTAAGACTGCGTGCGTGTGCGCCATATTTGACAGGCACGCGCTCAAAGTTGAACCGGGGAATACAGCAGTGGGGATGCAGCTGCTGCGGGGGGAGCGGAGACCGGAGGCGGCGCGCAGACGGACAAAAGGAGAGCGGCCCGTCTGAGTGAGTGAGGGGGGGGGGACAAAGAGAGGACTGGACTCGGACACAGCGGTGAGGTGGGAGCTTGATTTACCGCAGACAGCGGGGGGAGGACATGTAGAAGAGGCTGCTGTTCACCGGGACAGCGCGTGCGGGGGAAGTGGCCGTGAGCTCGCCCGGGACAGAAGCTGCTGCTGCTGCTGCTGCAGGGAGCCAGGGGCAGTGTGGTGTGGTGTGGTGTGGTGTCCCATATCCATCTCCCCCCCCCCAGGTCCACCATGCCGCCGGTGCCTCGCGCGCTCCTCTTCGCCCTCATCGCGCTGCTCGTGCTGCTCCTGATCGTGGATGATATCGCACAAGTGGAACGAGAGCCCACGTGAGTGCACCCCCGTAGTTATTAGGCTCTCCGTGTGCGTGTGTGTGTGTGTGTGGGGGGGGTTTGATAATGACCATTGTGTCCATGCCGCCGCCGCCGCCGCAGGGCCGGGATGTAAACACTCAGAGTTTGGGAAGAGTTCATTATCAGCCCGGACAAGCGCGCAGAGCCGTGGGAAGATGTTTTAGTTAGGGGGCGCCGAGGGACAAAATGTACCCCCAAAATACTTTTTCTGTGCATTAATCCTATTTTTTAACCTCTTAACTCCCGCCTGAACCGAGAGCATTTTCTCCAGTTCAGCTTTACCCAAATCCTGTTGGCCAGTGTAACGCCTCATTTGAAAGATCTACAAAACTAAATGGATTTTTTTCCCCCTCACATTAGATTTTTTTTAATCACTTTTTTTGTTAGGCAGTCGTCTCATTTTTGTCGAATTTTCGGGACTTTTTTGTCACTTTTTCGTCAAATTATTCGCATTTTTTTGGTCAAATTCTTATCACTTTTTCGTCCTTTTTTTCCTCAATTTTTCGTCAAATTTTTCTCACTTTTTTGTCAAATTTTTGTCAATTTTTGTAAATTTTTTGTCACTTTTTCGTCAAATTACTCACATTTTTTCTCAATTTTTTGTCAAATTTTTCTCAATTTTTCGTCAAATTTTTCTCACTTTTTTCACATTTCCATCCTTGTTTTCGTCTCAGTTTTGTCGCTATTTTCACACTTTTTTTCCAGAAGCTTTTGGATTGGGGTAAAGCTGGAGAAAATGTGCTCGGTTCAGGTGGGAGTTAAGGGGTTGATATTGCCTGCATTTCACAAACTATCCACCAGGGGGTGCTGCAGCGCCCTCAGCACCCTGGGTTCCCACGGCCTTGAAGAGTGTGGCCTTTTTACGAGTATTTTGCAAAAAGCCTTTTAGTTGCGGGTGCAGTGACTGAAATAGGACTGAAGTGGGACCAAAAATGAGTCCAGAAACTAAACCAGAGCTTGAGCTTGGGCTGAACGATGTTGAAGTAACTTGCGATGTGCGATACGGCGGTGCAATATCGTGATAACGATATTATTGCACAGGGCCGTGGGAAGATATTTTGGCTAGGGGTTGCTGAGAGACAAGATTGCCCCCCGAAACGCTATTTCTTTGCTTATTTCCTATTTATTTAACCCATTAACTCCCACCTGAGCCGAGCACATTTTCTCCAGTTTGGCTTTACCCCAATCCAAAAGCTTCTGGAAAAAAGGTGTGAAAATAGTAACAAAACTGAGATGAAAACAATGATGAAGATGTGAAAAAAAGACAAAAAATGACAAAAAAAATGGACAAAAAATGACAAAAAATTATTAAAAAAAATTGACAAAAAAGTGACAAAAAATGGGACAAAAAATGACAATAAATTTACAAAAATGAGTTGAAAACCCCTCTCAAAAAAATGGAAAAAAAATCTGATGACGTGAGGAAAAAGATCCATTCTTAGATCCCCCGTCTTAACTGAGCACATTTTCTCTAGTTCTGTTTTAACCAAATCTAAACGCGTCTCGACTGGAGCATGCAGCCTATAGGCCATGGTGGCACATCTTTTGAAAGCTAAGACCTTTTTGTCACGTTGTCGCCGCAGTTTGAAGCATTTTCGGCGGGTTTTTCTCTCTCTTTTTTTTTTTTTGTCTTTGTCATTGCTTTTTTTGATGCTTTTTTTTTTTTTCAAGAAGCTTTTAGATTTGGTTAAAGCCAAACTGGAGAAACTGTGCTTGGTTCAGGCGGGGGGTTAAGAGGTTCAGCATAAATCGTAAGCAATTGTTTGTTTTTTTAGCAAATTGTGTCAAAAAGAAGACTTAAAGGGGTTAGATGCAAGTTGGCTGTTTTATACTCACTACTGCCACCTCAGGTCATGTGTGTAGCTGCACCTTCTATATTAAGCTCGTGCATGACGGCACTTCTGACCCGAATGAACACCTTTGTGAGTGACAGGATTTTAGAGGCAGTTGTGGTGAACAGGTCTGAGCTCATTCTACACATTAGGACATGGCTGAGTGAAAAATTAGGGTAAAATTGAAAAAAAAGGGAAAATGTGATAGAATGGGGCAGAAGTTGGGGGAAAAATCAGGGGAAATTATTAAGAAAGTGGGAAAAATTGGGAGAAAATTAGGGAAAAAAGAGAGAGAAAAAAGAAGAAAAAATAGGGAAAATTGAGAATTTTAAGTTGGGGAAAAATTGTGGAAAAATCTGTGGGGGGGAAAGTAAGTAAAAAATTAGGGTAAAATTGAAAAAAAAGAAAAAAAAAAGGAAAAATGTGCAGAAGTTGGGGGGAAAATCAGGGGGAATTATGAAAAATGAACATTAAACATTAAAACATTATGGGAAAAACTAGGGGCAAATGGAGAATACACTGGGGGAAAATTGTGGAAAAATCAGAAAGAAAAAAAAAAAGATAAAATGGGGAAAAAATTGCAAAAAAAATGAGGGGAATTTGTGATAAAATGGGGGGGGGGGAAATATGAAAGAAAGTGGAAAAACAAGGTATTCATTTTCATCAGTATCGCTCAGCTCTTATTGGTTCTCAAAACAAGTCTCAGCCTTGGAGTTAGTTTTATTATATATATATATATGATAATATCGCCAGGAAATGTATCGTTCTGGTACCGGCACCGTAAGTTATCGTAGCATGGTATCAAAAGAAAATGGAAAGCTACCCAGCCCTATACTAAACCTACTGTAATCCAGGCCCAAAACCAGTTCAGGTTTAAATCAAGTATTAATCTAGAACTAACCCAGGACTAAGTTATAGGTAGGACTAAACCAGGACTATAGGAGGACTGGGTGTAAATGTGATCAAGGGCCGCGAGTGCAGCAACGGCAGCTGTTGAGACGGAGCTGCCCGGGTCTCCGAGGACCAGGCGGTGAGTCTCATTACAGCAGCAACGCGATACGCCATACATTATACCAGAGAGGGGGAGGAGAGGGGGAAGCAACACACCCACAAAGGAGCACCCGACTCCAACAGCTGAGTCTCATGTCTACATTTGTTTTGGGGGTTTCATCCATTCAGAAAGCAGAACCAGCCCCACACTCAGGGTTTAAACCATAGGATGTGTGTGTGATCAGTTAACCACACTTTATGTAAATCAACATAACGTCTCTAGAGTCTCTACCAGTCAAACAACAGTGGGTCATGCAGGCTAATATTAGACTAAACATACATTTAAAGTAGTTAATGAGACTAAAACTGAGACCGAAAATTCCAGATATGTTTGTCGACTAATGAAGATGAACTAATACCGAAAAGAAGGGAGTAAAAACGTCTGAACTTCCAGTGACACGGCTTGAAAGTGCCTCAGATCATTTCGATTCAAAATCTCTACGAAGAAGAGAAACCAAACGCCCTGCCAGACCAAAGAAAGTCACCACAAAAAAAAGATCACACGCTCTGACATTAGACGGCCTTTAGCTTTGATTGCAGCCGCACATTCGCTTCATGGAGTTTCCAACGAGCTTCTGCAATGTCAAAAGATCCAGTGTTATCAGCTGTTATACAATGTAAAATATTGTCTTTCCTCAAAAATGATCCACCAGTTAAGAACCACTGCTCGAAAACATGCACCATTTTCTCTAGTTCTGCTTTACCCAAATCTAAAAGTGTCTGGACTGGAGTTTGCAGCCCAGAGCAACCCCTCATTTGAAGAGCTACAAAACCCGTCTAAGCTTCTTCCTCATTGTGATGGTCAAGTTTTCGTCCTTTTTGGTTGCGTTTTTGACATGTTTTGGTCACATTTTGTGGCTTAACCAGTTACATTACATCAAAAATAACACAATCTGTCCAAAACGCTATAAAAAAGCAATGAAAACATGAACACAACGGGACAAAACAGTGACAAAAAAACAACACAACCATGATAAGAAAAACAACAAAAAACAACTATAGCTAAAAAACAAAGAAGATGAGTTTTGCAGGTCTGGGTAAAACTGGAGAAAATGTGCTTGGTTAAAGGATTAGGTCACCTTTTTTCCATTCTGAGATATGTTCTTACCTGAGCTTAGACGAGTTGATCCGTACCTGTCTGGTCTTTGTGCCCGTGGAAGAGCGTGGTAGCTTCCAATTTCACCCCCGTTTGGAGCTATAGGAACACACTGGGACAGGCCAAATGCTAACAACATCTTTGGTCGTGACCAGACAGGTACCTTTTTATTTAATATGTAATAATTCTACACAATTCTAACCTAACAACTAGCATGTTATTGTGAGGCAGAGCTGGCATTAAGGTTTTGAGCATAAATAAAGGCATGAGGCACAATTTAAACCTCTGCTACTCGAAGGTTTCGTGGAACTAACCACCGACCCATGGCCCTTTATCCCGTGTAGCTCCAATATGTGGCCCCCCATGAAAAAAGTTTGGACACCCCTGGGTTAAAGGGTTAAAATGTGCTTGTTTTGTCCAATTCTCTTTTCTCTGTTTTTTCTTTTTTTTTTCTTTTTAATTTGCCCCTTGTGTGTCTAAAATATAGTATTTGGGCATTAAAATGGGATTCAAAAAACATTAAATTGGATGAAATCGCGTCTGCCTGTATAAACCCAGGGCTGTCATGCTGATCTCACTCTTTGAGCACAAATAGTGTGACTGGACGACTCAAACTAGACCAAAAGTGCACCATTTTTCGGACTAAATTTAGAATATGTCGTCAAAATGAACACTGCTCACCAACCCAGTCCTAACTAGTGCTCGTGCAGGCCTTCAGCAGGTTAAAGCTCATAAAGGTGCGCTGGAGGTTAATCGTTAGAATCTAGAAACCCAAAACACATGAAATCAGGGCCAGGCTCAATACTCCAGTGTGAAGAGAGCGAATCGTATCTATTTTCATGATGATCAAAGGAAGAGTCCCAAAAGCTGTGTCCTCATTTGCAGCTTTTTTTTTTTTTTTTTAAACCACTAAGTGTCTCCTCCAAACATTACCCCAAAATCTGCCATATTTACTTCAATAAGCGTCTGCCTCCCGCACTGCTCAGACTGTGAGAGCCCTCGCGTCTCCTCTTCAGTCTAATGGGCCCCATTACGGCTCCGTTTCCCCTGGTTACGTGAGCTGATGGCCCCTCAGCAGACGCGCCAGCTGAAAACGCGCAGATAAACGCTCCACTGAACCAGCGGGCGCCGTTTAGAGTGAGGATCGTCTTTCAGCGGCGCTCAGGCTAACTCAATGTGAATCTGTTTCCAGAAGCACCGGACATGCCCAGAAGAGCCTCACCCCCAAACCACACAGGTAAGAGGGAACATGAGAATGATGCTTTTTATAATGACAGTTATGTGATGGTGCTCGGGGAATTCTTGGACTGAAAGGTGATGATAAAGTGATAGAAGCACGAGTAGCAGTAGATTTAGATGTAGGCTATAAGGTGCTCTAATAATAATGAATAATAATGCATTGGTTTTATATATTGGTTTTCTGGACACTCAAAGACGCTTTACATTGCATTATTCATTCACTCCATACTTGGTGGTGGTAAGCTACTATTGTAGCCACAGCTGCCCTGGGGTAGACTGACGGAAGCGAGGCAACCAGTCTGCGCCATCGGCCCTTCCGACCACCACCAACCACTCACTCACTACATTCGCTAGGCTTCCTGGTGTTACCAAACGGTCTCCCATCCAAGCACCGACCAGGCCCTTCCCTGCTGAGCTTCCAAGGTCTGACGGGATTGGGCAGAGCAAAGGCGGTATGACCACGACAAGTTAATACCTGTGGAATTCATTATCAAAATAGCAACACAAACAAACGGACTAGTTTGAATTTGAACTAATAATAATAATAATAATAATAATACATTTTATTTGTATAGCGCTTTTCAAGACACTCAACGACGCTTTACAGAAAACAAGAATAAAACACACATAAAATGAGCACATTAAAACAGAGGGCAGTTACTCGACATTAAAAGCCTTTTTAAAGAGGTGGGTTTTGAGTTCTCTCTTGAAGGTGGGGAGGTCGATGGAGAAGGCTCTGTCGCCCCAGGTTCGGCGCTTGGTCTTACAGGGGAGGGACAGAAGGTCGGCGTTGGAGGAGCGGAGGGAGCGAGATGGAGTGTGATGGTGGAGGAGGTCGGTGAGGTCTGGAGGGGCCAGATTATGGAGGGCTTTAAAAGTGATGAGGAGGACCTGGAACTGGATGTGAGGGACGGGGAGCCAGTGGAGGTTCTGAAGGACAGGGGTGATGCGTTCATGGGAGCGAGTGTGCGTGAGGAGGCGGGCAGCGGAGTTCTGGATGTACTGGAGTTTATGGAGGGTTTTGGATGGTGAGCCGTAGAGGGCGCTGTTGCAGTCGTCAATTCTGGATGTGATGAAGGCATGAATCAGAGTTTCAGCGGCAGAGAAAGTGAGGGATGGGATCACATGTAGGACACTTTTTTTCTCTAAGCATTGGTCACTATTTCAATTTGTTTTGATTCATGCACATGTTTTTGTGTTCACTTCAAACCAGAGGGGGCCACACATTTTTCAGTAAGGGCTGCAGGTTAGCGCTCGTGCCTCACAGCTAGAAGGTCCCAGGTTTGATTCCCACCTGGACGGGGCCTTTCTGTGTGGAGCGACGAGTGTGTACAATTAACACGTAACACACTGCAACACTAAAAGCAAGGACTAATTTGCAATGGCCGTAAAATACAAGATAAAACAACAACATTGATTCGGCCGATACACAAAGCTGGTGCATTCGATCTAAAAAAGAATGGTTGTACACACTGCAAAAAGTAATGAACTAGATCAGTATAAACATCTCAATTTCAGCAAAATAATCCACATTTGAGTTGTTTTGACTAGTTAAGAAGTTGTTGGGCGTTCGTCCCAGATTATTTCACTTGTTCTGAGATGTTTCTGACTCGTTTCGATACATTTCGTCCTTATTTCAGGTCATTTTCTTTGCCAATGGGGTAAGAAAGTTGGTCTTGTCTCATTGGCAATTTTACTTTCTTATTTCAAGCGAGATTTACCCTAGAACTGGTCTGAAATGTCCTCAAACAAGCAAAGGAAACTCGGTCCGATCAGGAAAAGTGTCTAAATGAGTGAAAAACGACAAAAACAGGACACGTTTACCCAATTCAAGTCATTTATCAATGCTTGATATTTACTTTTTGCAGTACACTTGGTCTCTTTTTAAAGTACGCTTCAGTTCATTTTCTACAAGGCCTGATCTAGGTCCTGTTCCAGCTCAGGAGACACAGTTTAGCTCCCTGGACATTTCTGTTGGCGGCTCCCTGTGTGATGGAGCACGGAGCTCTGAGGAGGACATCAGGGTCATCTGCTTCTTCAGACTTCCCACACGTCGCTACATCTGATCGTTTCCTGTTTGTCGGTTTTATCTTGCTATGGAGTCAGAAGTAAAGATTGAGCCGACCCATTATAATGCAGTGTTTCATGCAGTCCTTTGCTTATTATTAAAGCTGTTTGTTGCCTCCTCAGACCAGCCCCTGTGCGAGTTGCCCCGACCCCGCGACCTCCTTCAGGGTCAGAGGTCAACAGCTCTAAAGGACTCAGTGAGCACTTCAGCCAGACGGGGAACTGGACCTTCAACCTCACCCTGGCCAACCTCATCAGGTCAGAACTTCAAGCTTCAAGTCTCTGGAAGCAAATGGCACTATCGCTACATGAGCAGGTTTAAATAGGCTCACACCATGGTATAACTTTGTTCCCTTCGGTGCACAAATTGCCTCCATTAAGATAAGTTTCCTATTATTGACTTTCAGCTCTTTATTAGCCATATTTCATCAGTTTCACTCCCTCAATCTACAGATCCAGTCTCTTTAATTAAGCAAAAACAGTGTGAAATACGTTCAGGGAGGCAGGCTTTATTTGTCACTACATTCGATGATAGCGCTGCAAACTCAGTGCTAACAGTGACTTAAGCTAAGTCAGAGCCGGAGACATCAGTCCTCATCTGATTTAGCTCCATGGCTCGGCCTTGAAGGGAAAGTGTTGAGGGTTTAGGACAGGAAAGTCTCGGCCCAGAAGCACTTCCGGTTCATTGCTCGGATACAAACAAACAACCAGCTGTTCGAAGAGGTGGCTCAATCGAATGGTGGAAAATGCTCTGCTTTGTTTTCGGCCGTAATCACCAAAGTTTACGCGACGCATGCGCCTTTTTTAAGTTTCCCAAAGACCAACTGAAGCAGTGCACTGCAAAAAGTACCCAACTAAAAACAAGGAAAAAAATCTTAAAATAAGACATTTTGTCTTGTTTTAAGGAAAAAATTCTGCCAATGGGGTCAGCATTTTTTTCTTGCTAAGAATTCTTTTTTGTAGAATATTTTTCTTATCATAAAACAAGAAAGAAACACTAAATTTAAGCAAATAAATAGCTAGAATTAAGCAAAATGTCCTCAGAAAATGGAATAATTTAAGGAAAACATTCTTTGTTTAGTGAAGAATTGTGGATATTTTACTTAAATGTTGCTTGATTTTTGAGCAAAATGTTCTTAATAAATACTAATATTTAAGGAAAGTATTGCCGCGCCCGGAGACCGTCTCCATGATGTGGAGCCAGGCTGATGGTCAGAATCACCTGCTGGAGGATTCACCTATTGTACATGTTTTTAGTGGTAGACACGGGGAGAACATGCTCCACACAGAAAGGCCCCGTCCTGGTGGGAATCGAACCCGGGACCTTCGAGCTGTGAAGCTGAGGCTCTAACCACTGTGCCACCGAGCCGCCCACTTTAAAGAATGGAATGTATTATCCATCTGTGAGAATCAGTTCTTACATTAAGAGTTGTTGATCTTAGTTTTTCTTAAAATAAGAAAAAATATTCTTTGTCCAAAACTGAAGAAGATTCAAAAAGTTTTTCTTTCTTGTTACAAGAAAAAATTGCATTTTTTTTAGCAAATATATCTGAACAAGAAATGGCTCGATTTTATTTCCTAAAATAAGATTTTTTTTCTGAAGAAAACTTTGCTCGGCAAAACATTATTACTTTTTAGGGAAAAAATAAGAACTTATTTCTTAAAGTAAGACATTTTTTACTTGCTTAGAATCCACTTTTTGCAGTGTGGGAAAAGCGATGCAGGTTTGATGAAACATAATGTCAGATTTTACAGATGCTTAACTTGAATATGTATTGAAGCTAACTCGCAACGCTAACCTGTGAATAGTTGTATTTTATTTATTTATTTAAGAGATAATGGAGGAACAATGCATATTAATGAACCTTTAACAAATGTAAATATGACATAGTCTTGAGCTAATTTCCGTCTGTGGACCCCCGGGCAGGTTGATGTTATTTACACAACATAATAATCTACATGACGTGTAATCTACAATGCGAAAAAGTGATCTTATAAAATACTACAAAACATATTTCTATTTACAATGTATGAACTTACATTTACACGGTCATACTAGCTTGAACACGGCCCTGCACCTTTCTCATCTCCTCCTCATATTCAAACTTCAGGACATGGCCAGAGTTCACAGCTAGTTCCGACGAAATTTGTCCAAAACAACACAGAAAAAGCCGTCAGAGAAGAAGAAGTGGGCGATCTCAGTACAGCACAACCGGCGCATGTTGTTTGTTTGTGAAAAAAACCTGATCAATTGTGCTGAGAGACCAGTTAATCGATTCCATAGTTTAGCGGTTTGGGAGGACAGCGAGCAGAGTCCAAGAGAACAGAAGAAGTCAGACGAGACACTGAAGCAGCAGGAAAGCAGGAGCAGTCAGAAAACACGTCTGCACTCGACACACAGGTTCATTTGAATGCGGGTGCTTTACAGGAAGGACGTCCTGCGTTTCCTGGACCCCCTGCGGGACCTGTCGATCCTGCGGGGCGCGGTCCGACCCGGAGACACCGTCCACTACGTGCTGGACCGCCACAGCAGCACCCACATCACAGAGACCCTCTACAGGCTGCTCCCCTCCGCCCCGCCGCTCAAGAGCCAGTTCCACCGCAGCTGCGCCATCGTGGGCAACTCGGGCATCCTGCTCAACAGCCGGTGCGGAGAGGAGATCGACCGGCACCCCTTTGTCATCAGGTAACCGAGACGGGCGCTCCTTTGTCGCCGGGTAACTGGGCCTCACGCTGGGCTTCAGATCAGTCACTGCTGTGCCCGCACGTCCGAGAGGAAATGGGGAATTCTGTAGTTGTTGCCTTGGAACATCCCTTAGACCTATAGGTGTAAGTCTCAGTGGTGCACAGGTCGTGAGAATGATTTAAAGGGGGGGTATTATGCAAAATGGACTTTTTCAAGCGTTACATCATGTTATTCTGTCACTCCCTCATTAAAAACATGGCTGAAGTGTTGCCTTGGCACATTCACGTATTTCTGAGTAATCTGTAAAAACTCTGATGGCGGCCATTTTAGGGATAGGTTTGCCTGAGTCCTCCTAGGAACGCCCCCACCTCCTGGAGACGCCTCCGAGCTTTCGTCACCAGCCGAGTAACCAACCACTGCTCCTCAGCAGAACCCCCTCCCCACTGATGCCACAGACAGCGTGTGGAGGGGGCGTGTCTAAAGGCTCAGAGGTTCTTAAAGAGACAGAGGCCTATTTCAAGACATTCACTACAGCCATTTTGAGAGAGACATTTTATACGAGGCAGTTATTCTAATTTACTGCATTTACAGACCAACAGAAGGTTTGTCATCATTGTAGTGTGATATAGACTGGTGCTATGGGACTGAAAAAAGCAGAATACCCCCTCTTTAAATTGGACATAGAGTAAGACCAGGCATGTGGCCAGCTGGTGCAATGTTGTTCCCATCAGTCATCAGGTAAAAAACAACAACAGGTGTTTAAACTAGATATTTACAATGTATTGAATTAGGGCTGTGCAATTAATTGAAATTCAATTACAATTTCGATTATTACATTAAACGATTACAAAATTAGCATAATCTCATCATTTTCATTTTTTTTTTTATTTTTTATTTTTAATTTTTTGCAAACCAGACTTGCGTTATTTCAGGCCGCTGGGATTATTCTCCCTCCGCATTTCACGTGCCACGGCTCATGCTTTTGCCCGACATAAAAACAAACAGCGCTGTGTGATGATGTCATCAGGCCGCGCTGCTCAGTTTACTTGTGCAGGTGTGAGGGCTGGCCAGCAGGGGGCAGGTGTGAAACAGAGACCTCTCCTTAATCAAGGCGTACTTGAAATCATTTGTACTTTTATGACTGTTCAGAAAACAGAAAATATTCAGCATCGTTTTTTTAATTAATAAATATATAAATAAAATAAAGACCTTTTTTTAAAGACAATAATAATCGTGATTTCAATTAAGGCCAAAATAATCGTGATTATTGTTTTTTCAGTATTCGAGCAGCCCTATGTTGAATACTTTCTTGGAAAAGAAGAACTGAGCAAAATATGTGCAAAATACCCACTTATGCAATCAATTAAGCATTACGTTTACTATATAGACCAGTCATGTCAAAGTGCGGCCCGGGGGCCAAATGCGGCCCGCAGACCAATTTTTGGTGGTCCTCAGGATTCTTGTTTCATTTTCATTCATTACCATGGTACTTTTTACTGCAATCTTAATAATTCCACACAATTAAAACCTCAAAAATTTACATTTACTGTTAGATGGGGCTCGTTATGGTTCCAAGCCTAAATCAGAATTGTTTTATTGGCCGTTGTTAGTGAACAGGTTCACAACAAGGAATCAATTGTAAAACAAAAAAACATATGACACATAACTTAGATAAACAATAAACTATACAAAACTTAAAACTATAAGACTATAAGAGCTTGCATAAGAAGATAAAACGTAAAATATGTTAAAGGCGAGGGGCACGATTAAACCTCTCATGGCTAATTGGGGGAGAAAAAAAAGGGTTCCTGCAACTTGTTTTTCTTTTGTATTATGCAAATTTTCCATACACATTTTCATAAAATCAGTTATTGCTTTTAACCTTATTTTAATTCAAATGATGTGCTCACTGCACATACAGTCAGGACAGGATGACTTTAGTTTATGGAATTATTTAGTGTCTGGAAAAGACATGGCCGTGCAGCAGATTTCTGTTATTACTGGGCCGATCCATGAAACTAAGTTCAACATCTTCCCTGAAAGCACACTGGGTCTAAAACAAGTGCTGGTAGAAAGGACTTTCAGCCACGAGATCACAACGACATGCTTGTGTGTCCTCTCTCTACCAAACAATGATTTTCTAATATTATATTTGGAGAGTTGCCTTTGTCTCTCCCATATAGAATCACTGGCTCTTTCCTTCCATCTGAAATTACGACATAATCAAATTGTAGATTGTGAACGAAGCCTATTGTTTCCACTTGATCCGTCAGCGCTCCTCATCATCACAGCACTCGAGTCTGTCTTTGCTGCTGATGAGTCTGTTGAGCAGTGATTTAATGTCCATGCTCTGTGTGAGAGGTTCTCCTTCACTCAATGAAAAGCTTTTATAGGCCTCCATTTGTTTAAATAGCAATAGTTAAACCAAGAGGGTGTAATGTTGTTCTGCTGCTGCTGTTGCCTATGGATTAGGAACTAAAATCAAAAGTTCTTAAGTTAAAGATAACCATTAGTTCTCTGTATTCTACACACTAAGAAGAACTATCTCAAAACCAGGAGAAATGTTAAAACATGTTAAAATCTATGTAAAAATACCCCAAATGAAGATGACTGTTCTTTGCCCAGGTGTAATCTGGCCCCTGTGGAGGAGTTCTCGCAGGACGTGGGCTCCAGGACAGACCTGGTGACCATGAACCCGTCGGTGGTGCAGCGGGCCTTTGGAGACCTGCAGACGGAGGAGTGGCAGCTGCGCTTTGCCCAGAGGCTGAAGGCCCTGGGGGGCAGCGTGCTGTGGATCCCCGCCTTCATGGCCAAAGGGGGCGAGGGCCGCGTGGAGTGGGCCCTGCAGCTCATCCAAGACCAGGGCCTGGAGCTGCGGACCGCCGTGCCCTCCCTGAGACTGCTGCACGCCGTCAGGGGGTACGTCCTGCACTGAGCCACTGCCATCACCACTCAGATGTCCAGATGTTCCAGAATGAGGAATAATATAGGACCTTTTACTGAGTGTCTCTCCAGTTTTATCACTTTTGGGTTAATACAAGTTAGGGATGCACCGATACCACTTTCTCTAAAACCGATACGAGTACTTTGATTTAAGTACTCGCCGATATCGAATACCGATACGAGTACAAGGCATTTTCTTCAACATTCTTACTTTTTTCACAGCAGATTGGTTTGTTTCCTTAAGTAAAGTCGGCGACACATTTAAGAGCAGTTATTTTAGAATTGTGCTGAAGCCATTTATTTATCTATTTTTATTTTCATTCAATATAGTTTATTTTTATGTCTCTGTCCATCATAGACAGAAAAGCCCATGTCCTAAAGCTCCCAATGCCTGAGCTTTTATTCATTTATGTGTTTTTATTTAACAATAGTATTGAGATGTTCCTTAAATGGTCTCTTTTCGTCTTTACTTCGGCTCCTGTAGATTTTCTCGTGTGTTTGTAGTAACTTAGCGAGTAGCTACAGCGTTTTCATTGTTCTGCTGCAGCTCATTTTCCCTCAATAAAAACATGCTGTATGTCTTTAATCTGGATTTTCTGAGGACTTTTTAGTCGCTGGGTTAGTTTTTCAGATGAATAAACCCCTGGGCTTAAAACGGCGTCAGAATGGCCAAAACTGCTAGCCGCGAGTTAGCGACGTTAGCCTGTATGTTGTAAACACTGCAGACGCTGCAGCGCTAACAACATTAAGCTCTGGTTAAATCCAGCTCAGACTCTGGTTTAGAGAGCGCAGTCTGTAATAAAGTCAGCTCTATGTGGATTATTGTGTTTACACTAAACTATTCTCCAGTTTGTTGATACTTCTCTACTCAGCTGAGAGGTATCGGTTTCTGGTATCGGGACCTCATCAGTGAGTACGAGTATGAGTACAAGCCTATGGTATCGGCCCCATACTGGTATCGGTATCGGTGCATCCCTAATACAAGTTCTATGGATTTGGAAATAACTTTTTTTAACGACAATGCAAGAAGGAGCCAAAGTTTTAACTCTTCGTTGTGATACAAACTCATTCGAAAAACACATTCTAACATCATCACAGGGACGACTTTCACAACTCACAGTAACATATACAAAAACTAGTCTGTGAGCTCTCAATCTATAAAAACTATTCTATTACTTTGTTTTTTTTTCCATTACAAACAAGGGAACAAAACCAGTTTCATTTCACTAGTATTAAAAAAAACAGTATTATACTTTTGCTTTGTTATTTTTAAGCACGGGTTGTAAGGCGCAGATAAATAAAGTGGAAAGATGAGCTTTAAAGTGTTTGGAAACTGCTTGAATTTAATCTTCTGCTCGCACGCGGAGGGCTGTCAGTGTCCTCTGCTGCAGTGGGCTATTTTTACCCCAGAATGAGAGCTCATCATCGGGCAGAAAGGAAAAGGCAAGCCTGCACCTGACATCCTGTCTGTGAGCTGCCTTGTATCATGTGCACTCGGGCTGAGTTTGGAAAACAAGCGCTTTCATTTTTTCCTTTTATAGTTTAATGAAATTTAATGGTTATTAAATCCCATGGTCGATTCAGCGTTCTCATTTTACCCACGTCCAGGAGTCCATGAACGTTTGAGAGGAGAATGAAATTGGAAATGCTAAACGAGCTTTTGAAAATGGACCAAAATGGGAGAGTTAGATAAGTTTTACTGAGGACAGAGCAGCAGCGAGCACAAAGCCTGTCTCACACAGCCTCTTGTTCACAGTTGCATTGTGTTCTCTTCGTACTCTCACCTATAACTGTGCTGTGCTTATGTAAGAACAATCTTCTCTCCAGACTAGAGGTGGGAGACATCCAAAAATTCATGCCAATTTCCTTAGAGCCATAAAAGTAAGTTGTTCACAAATTGTTTATGATGCGAGGCATGACATTTGATTCAGGTAATCCCTGTTTTTAATGGAGGGTGTGTTTATTTCCTAAACATTTGGGGTAAATATGTCGACACATTGGTTTGACTGATGACAAAAGCGGATGGCAGTACATATACAAATTCTCTAAACTTTTCTCATTCTGGGCATAAAATATTCCAAGCCAGTCTAACACATCAAACTACTACCGTCAGGGGCGGACTGGCCATATGTCCATTCTGGAAGAGCACAGAAGTCTGGCCTCTCAATTTTCCTCCTTAACTTCTCACCCCCCGATTTAACCAAGCTTTATCCAAATCTAAGCGCTTAGAAGAAAAGCATCAAAATACCGAACATGACAAAAACGCGAGGTCTTAGCTTTCAAATGAGGTATGGGTAAAGCCGAACTGGAGAAAATGCACTTTGTTAACCTCTTAACTCCCACCTGAACATGTTTTGTCCAAATTCTCCAAATCTAAAAGCTTCTTCAAAATAGCGACAAAAAACGAGAAGTAAATGAGGATGTAAATTGACAAAAATGACAAAAATCCACCAAAAAAGTGACAAAAATCCAGCAGAAAAAGTGACAAAAATCCAGCAAAAAAAGTGACAAAAATCCAGCAAAAAAATGACAAAAATCCAGCAAAAAAAGTGACAAAAATCCAGCAAAAAAGTGACAAAAATCCAGCAAAAAAAGTGACAAAAATCCAGCAAAAAAAGTGACAAAAATCCAGCAAAAAAAGTGACAAAAATCCAGCAGAAAAATGAAAAAATCCAGCAAAAAAAGTGACAAAAATCCAGCAAAAGAGTGACAAAAATCCAGCAGAAAAATAACAAAAATCCAGCAAAAAAGTGACAAAAATCCAGCAAAGAAATGACCAAAAATCCAGCAACAAAAAAGTGACAAAAATGCATCAAAAAAGCAACAAAGTAACAAAAGTGAACAAAAACAAAAATAAAAAGTGACGACAATGGCAAAGAGGAGAGAATGCATTTGGTTTTGGGCGGGTGGTAAGAGGTTAAGGTGCATTTAAGGTACATATTAACCTCTTTATTTTAAGAGGTTAATATGTATTTTTAGAAGTACGTATATTGTGCAAATTTGGGCCTGGCTGGTCAGAGTCCAGGGCTGTTTTTCCGTCCCAGTCCGCCCCTGACTACCGTCCATTGATGTTAATGAGATGTATTTTAGAGGGAAACATCGCTCCTCTGTCAATTGGATCATTAGCTCCACCTGCTGGCCGTGAATCATGTCCTGACTTCTAATCAGTAAATAAATATTCAGCCCAGCATGAGGCAATCGCAGTACAAGATTAGAGTGTGCTGATTGAACCATGGAAGTTGCACACAATCTAGAAATAAATATAAAAGCTGTCGCAATAATCACAATACAAACCAACAATAATCTGAAACACATCTCTCATTTTGACCTCTCTTTCCCGTGAAGGTACTGGCTGACGAAGCGCGTCCCCATAAAGCGCCCCAGCACCGGGCTGCTCATGTACACCCTGGCCACGCGCTTCTGCTCCCAGCTGCACCTGTACGGCTTCTGGCCTTTCCCCCGGGACGCCCACGGAGCTGCGGTCAAGTACCACTACTACGACCAGCTGACCTACCGCTACACGTCCAGCTCCAGCCCCCACACCATGCCCCTGGAGTACCGGACCCTGAGCGCGCTGCACAGCCAGGGGGCGCTGCGGCTGCACACGGGGGCGTGCGGGCCCCGTGAGCGATAGGTGATGATGTAGCACTGATGTATCTGTTGTGGATCGTTCCAGTGTCATTGGGTTAGGGGGGTTTTGTATAGCCTGGCCAGACTACTCTCCTCTAATGGGAGAGTAGTCTGGATATGAAGCTCGGAGGCGGGACTTATGACGAGTCACCAATCAGAAATGACAGAATCACGCATGGTGCAACAGTAGTAGTTCGGGAGAAGGATTAGGGGCTATTTTTCCACAAAATTAAGGGGAAGGGGGGGAACAGTCATGGTCAATTCTAAAAGACTCTGCTGAGATTGATGTGACACATATGTTTGATTGCCGACTAGGGCTGTATCCGAATGTCCACACTATTCCCTATATAGTGACTATATAGTGGCCATTTTGTAGGGGTGTCCGAATGTCCAGAGAGAAAAAAGTAGTCTACAATGCATCTGGAAAAGTAGTGAGCATCGATGGTCACTAAACGGGTCAATATAGACCACAATGCATTGCGAGAGTCGGAGACGAGCCTGACAGAGACAGGTCTGTGAACTAAACACGACTGAAGTAAATCAGCTGTTTCAGTCGTGTGTTTGTGTTTCTCATAAATAAACGACTTCAATATAAACAGTTACGGTGAAAAGATGCTAACGTTAGCCGCTAACCTTTAGCTGGAGCTGTTAAATGACCGACAGCTTCCTCTCGAATAATCCAAGTCATTCATTTAAAATCCATGTGAAATATAATGTATCTGACTCGTATTTATCCATAAATATTCCACTGTCTCTGAGTTTGGTCTGTATCACAGAAATAGAAATACATTATTCCCGGAGTTTAGCGACTTTTAGCAGATGTAGTCACTCAATCTGCTGGTGCTTCGGACACACCGGGCTCTGACCGACTTTCGGCACGTCTAACGCTGGAGTGACTTTTCTTCCTTTTTTTGTGATGATAGTTTTAATTTTAATTTAAATGTCAAATAAAACGGCTGTAAAAGTGCCAAAACAGTCGTTCTGTTTCATAAAATAAACGTTTGTAACAATAAATAAAATCAGATTTAAAAAAAAAAAAAGTAGTGAATGAGGGGTTAGGGACTAGTGTGGACATTCGGATACAGCCTAGGACTTCAGAACGATTAGCATGAGCTACAAGAGCTAGCGGTTACACAGCATCAAACACAGAGGACGCTTATCTCGACAGAATTCCGCCCACTTCTCCGTTGATGTCAGGCAAAGGCCGTCTTTCGAGTCGTTGATGAAGTTTACATCGCTCTGGTCACTGAAGCACAATATCCCACAGCTGAGCCGTGAGCTAGTCCCACGTTCGCCGCTCTGTTGACTTTCTACAGACACACCATTACATCATAGGGCTCGAGCTTGGTGCTCCTTGGATACAACGGGATTAAAATAAGTTGGAAAAAGTTCTAACTACATGCCTTCGATCTTAGTGATGCCTACTGAGCATAGCTGAGTAGGTCTCCAAGCCTATTGAGCACATCTTTCAATACTAAGGTGGGGTTCCTTCCCGAAGCTGCACCTGGTGGAAACTTCGAGTGTTGAATTAAAAAACCAACGCTGATGATTGAGGTTGAACACAGTTGTTTTTACGACTCAAAATGTGATTAATTATAAGAGAACATCACATTTCTCGACTGGTTCACTCGGCCCCGGCTTCCCCCACCTTGGAACGATTCAAACCGAGCCAGCAGACTGATTTCCTCTGTTGAATTCACTGCGATTTCAAGGTCTGCTCGGATGATGGATCTCATACTCTGTCAGTAATATCAAATAATCAGGGAAAACACTTGTGGATGTTCTTTTTTGGTGCACTGGAACACTGTCCCCCGCTCCATCTGCACATTCTACTGTCTGCAAAACGACCAGGGTTTTTACTCCCGCTCGGGACGCTCACGGGGTTTACCCTTTTTACAGGGGTTTCCACGGCGACCGTACGCAAACAAAGCCTTTTTGGATTAGCCCTCTCCTGCCAGCACCATCTGTTGGTTCTTTGTACGGACTCAGTCGCTCTTTGACGGGGGTTTGTTGTATTAGGGGGCGCTTTCGTTGACCTGTGTGTAAATTATACTAGTGTTAGTGCAGAGGGGAAAGAACTGGGCACTCACTCACCGTCACTACGAGGACACTCGAGCTGAAGGACGGACTAGAACTCGCTGAGAGTTTGGAATCGTGTCAATAGACTGCAAAAAGTAATTTACTAGATTAGTTTAAATGTCTCCATTTGAGCATAATAATCCAAATTGTAGTTGTTTTGACTAGTTAAGATGTTGTTGGGCATTTGTCCTAGATTATTTCACTCGTTCTGAGAGGTTTCTGACTCGTTTCAATACATTTCCCCGTTATTTCAAGATGGTTTCTCTGCCAATGGGGAAAGAAAAATGAAATCAAACAAGCAAAAGAATCCAGGTCAGATCAGGAAAAAGGTCTAAATGAGTGAAAACCGCTCAAAACAAGATACATTTCCTCAGTTCAAGTCATTTAAGCCAATGCTTGATATTTACTTTTTGTAGTGTAGAGTTGGGGAATATATGTTCACTGTTACCATGGAGCTCTGCCATGTGTTTGGGTGCTAGCAAACATTTTCAATAGACTAATACTAGCTACAAACAATATTAAAAAGTCATGGAACAGCTCCGTGAGCAACTGAGTCACTGCTGGTAAATACGTACATGTAACTCAGTACACTGCAAAAAGTGGATTCTAAGCAAGTAAAAAATGTCTTACTTTAAGAAATAAGTTCTTATTTTTTCCCTAAAAAGTAATAATGTTTTGCCGAGCAAAGTTTTCTTAATAAAAGGAAAAAGGAAATAAAATCCAGCCATTTCTTGTTCACATAAATTTGCTAAAAAACATGTTAATCAAATAAAGAAAGAACAACTTTTTGAATCTTCTTCAGTTTTAGACAAAGAACATTTTTTCTTATTTTAAGAAAAACTAAGATCAAAACAACTCTTAATGTAAAAACTGCTTCTCACAGAGAGATAATACATTCCATTCTTTAAAGTGGGCGGCTCGGTGGCACAGCGGTTAGAGCCTCAGCTTCACAGCTCGAAGGTCCCGGGTTCGATTCCCACCAGGACGGGGCCTTTCTGTGTGGAGCATGTTCTCCCCGTGTCTATCACTAAAAACATGTACAATAGGTGAATCCTCCAGCAGGTGATTCTGGCCACCAGGCTCCACATCATGGAACCAGATGGAACCATATTTATTAAGAACATTTTGCTCAATAATGTTTGTAATTTAGAACATTTTACTTAAATCAAGCAACATTTAAGTAAAATATCCCACAATGTTTCACTAAATAAGAATGTTTTCCTCAAATTATTCCATTTTCTGAGAACATTTTGCTTAATTCTAGCTTTTTATTTGCTTAAATTTAGTGTTTCTTTCTTGTTTTATGATGAGAAAGATATTCTAGGAAAAATAATTCTTAGCAAGAATAAAATGCTGACCCCATTGGCAGAATGTTTTCCTTCAAACAAGACAAAATGTCTTATTTGAAGATTTTTTCCCTTGTTTTTAGAAAGGTACTTTTTGCAGTGTCCAAATGTTTTCATGTGAACTATAACTCCAGTATTTTACCTTTTGAAAATCTCCATTAGTTTATCATTGCTGCAAATTCCAATGACGCTTAGTGATGACATCACGATCCTGAACTCTATAGAATTCCCAGTAAGAATAATATTTCCTCTGGACATTAATATGACTAATTACTCAGTGTTCAGGATCCAGAGTGAAATACTTAAATTCAATGTAACCATGGAAATCCGCCATTTCCGAGGAAACTAGCTCAAACTATCCGTAGGCGAACACGCCGGGGGAACCTTTGGCCCCAAACATACATGGTGATCTATTCACTGCAGAAATACTGGAATATTGCAAATTCCTCTGAATAATTCCAGACCTTCCTGTTAGGATGTAGCTTTGGGGAGGCTTGGCCCTCCATTGCTTGACAAGGAAATCCGAGAAAGCCACTTCCCTACTTCTGATAAATCAATCTAGAAAGTAGAGAAAAGTATCATGTAACAACTCTGCTGCCAGATCACTACTGGTAATTACATCCAACACACTATAGTGACCAGTGTGTTTGATGCTTTTATGCTTTTATTCGTCATGGAAAATCTTCATTGGTTAATTATACAATGTCCCCCTATTCCCAGAATACTCAACAGTTTTGACACACAATATCAGACTCTCTTTAGTTTCCCTTTTAAACCTTTACTATTATGACCCCGAAGGAAGTTGTACATCTTTTCTTTCCAAGTTCAAAATGCAACAGACACTTGATTGTACTGCATTGTCAGGCAATTTTGCATTGGAAGACAAGGCAAATATCAATAACCCCTGTCAGATACATCTTAAAACAAGTCAATTTATGTGAAAGTAAATATTTCTAAATGGGTAAAAAAGACTCAAATGTGTTACTAGATGATTTATTATTTTACAGAGTCATCCCCAAACCCGCAAATGATCGCTGAACATGCACATTAGTTAACTACAAAAGAAAAACTGGAGAATGAACTGGATGGATGTGGATGTGGGGGCCCCTTGTGGATGTGGGGCCCCATGCATGCGCCCACTCTGTCTTCACGGGGAAACGGCTCTGTCAACTTGGACGTGTCATGAGTGAATCCAGTTCTCTCCCCTCTGCTGTCTCTGCAGGGCTTTATGTGATGACTCCAAGTGTCACCAGCAGGGGGAGCTGTTTTATTTACAGTAGCACGTAGAGAGACGTTGGTTAAATACAGTTTTTCTGATTGCTTTGGCACATTGGTCATGTAAGTCAGAAAAAAATGACTTTTTTTTTCTTATTAATTTACTCAATCGAGAATGTGAATCTTGAGACCTCGGTGTCAAAGCCATCACACAAAAAAACTGTAATTAGGAAACCAACAACCCTTTTTTTTAAGTCTTACTATTCTTACTATCGTTGTGGTACGATTAGCTTACTAATAATGTACAGTATTACTCTTTGTCTATTGCTAAAAGTCTCTTAACAGTTTTTCCTCAATTGATAAGACACTTTTTTCCAGAGCCGTGGGAAGATATTTTAGTTAGGGGGCGCTGAGGGACAAAAATTACCCCCCAAATACTTTTTCTGTGCATAAATCCTGTTTATTAACCTCTTAACTCCCGCCTGAACCGAGAGCATTTTCTCCAGTTCAGCTTTACCCAAATCCTGTAGGCCAGTGTAACACCTCATTTGAAAGACCTACAAAACTAAACTGATCTTTTTCCTCACGTCAGATTTTTTTTCATCACTTTTTTTGTTTTGTTGGGCAGTCGTCTCATTTTTGTCCAATTTTCGTGACTTTTTTGTCACTTTTTCGTCAAATTATTCGCATTTTTTGGTCAAATTCTTGTCCATTTTTGTTAATTTTTTTGTCACTTTTTTGTCAATGTTTTCTCACTATTTTGTCACTTTTTCGACAATTTTTTTCTCAATTTTTCGTCAATTTTTTCTCACTTTTTTGTCAAATTTTTGTCATTTTTTGTAAATTTTTTCTCACTTTTTCGTCAATGTTTTCTCACTTTTTTCACATTTCCATCCTTGTTTTCGTCTCAGTTTTGTCGCTATTTTCACACCTTTTTTCCAGAAGCTTTTGGATTGGGGTAAAGCTGGAGAAAATGTGCTCGGTTCAGGTTGGGAGTTAAGGGGTTAATATTGCCTGCAGTTCACAAACTATCCACCAGGGGCTGCTGCAGCGCCCTCAGCACCCTGGGTTCCCACGGCCTTGCTAAATTCCACTGACTGCTCTAAGCCGCCGACTGACTGGACTCATTTCTCAAAAAACTGGAACTTTTTTTCAAAACCTTGATCACAATTCATGGTTTTCACACCGTTCCCAAAACTCCACTCTCTCTTTGTCAGAGCACTGGCCGCCATTTTGCACTTTTGATTTTCCTCACCCAGTCACAAAATGTTACGGCTTCTAAGCATCATTGAAGGAATAGTATCTTATCAACTGAGGCGATTGCTAACAAAGTTTACACAGCCTGTTGTCTGGGGAAAGGTGTCATTTTGAGTACGTTTCTGCCTGAGCCCTTTAATTTCCCTTTAAAATAATATTCTTTTGCACGAGTTGCTAACAAGGTCTTCCTCCAGCTCTTCCCCGGCAGCTGCAACCCAATGCTCCTTCTACCTATTACCACGGATCCAAAAACAAAAGCAACTCATTTTTTACTTATATTTTACGAAGGTGATCAAAAAACATATTTGATCTTTTTCCCCCCAAAGGTTTTATTGTATTTTCCAAATCGACAACATGTAGTAATTCATAATAATACATTTTATTTCAAGCACCTTTTAAGACACTATATAGCACACTTCAGTAAGAACATAAACGCCACATGTAAAACTCAGTTATAGCTAGCGTAGGGACTGTAGGACTTTGATGGAGTAGCAATAATACAAATACTTATCTATTTTGTGTACTGTTTACCCATAAGTCTATAACGTACTTACTCCCAGTGTTTGTAGCCTCCTTTAAAGACACCTTATACTTGCTGTCGGCCTATACTAGTACATATGAATGTATGAAACAGCTATGTATTACTTGTGAATGTTTTTGAAGTGTTATTATTGCATTTTGGATTAGAATGTTTGGACAATAGTCACGTATCCTGTTCTGACTTTGCAGATAAATAGGCTCCGTGCACCCGAGCGACGCGTGACTTCCCAGTGCGACCTCCGGACCACCGCTGTCCTCCCGCTCTCGCTATTTTCTTCCACAAACAGGTTCACAAACTAGGAATTCAACATTAAACATACAAACATACAACACAGAGTTTAGTTAAAGCTACACCACGTATTGAAATACAAGCTTTTATTTTATGACAGATGTTTCCAGCATTGAAAAATACCTCAAACAAACATGTGATGTTGCTGTGAGCGGCTCAGCTCTCCTACGACATGACGTAACTTTACCGGGAGTGGGTGTGTCTCCGGCTCGTTTCCACGGAGATGTCGACTAAAGTCAGCAGGATTTGAGATTGAGACAGGTTAGGTTCCCATCCAAATCCATTCTTTGATTTCTCACTGCAGAAATAGCTTTTTCTGTTGAGCTGGTCATTAGGAGCATGTTTTGTCCTGATGGCAACAGTAAAGTCCAAAATGTTACGCAGTGTACCTTTAAAAAATAAGCTATAAACTTTAAACTATAAGGCTTTAGGGGCGTGCATGAGAATATTAAAGGAACAGGCCACCGTTTTTACATACGGAGATATGTTCTTACCTGAGCTTTGACGAGTTCTTTAGGACCTGTCTGATCTTCCCCCGTGCCTTCAGTCACGTAAACACAGCGCAGACGGCGTTAGCATTTAGCCTCTCCCTCTCTCCTCTATAGCTCCAAAACAGGTCAAGATAGAAGCTGCCAAGCTCTTCCACGTTTTCCCTATTTAAATATGGTTACGTGAAGTGTTCCTCTACAAAGTGTAATTACACAAAATTAAACAATGTGGATTTTCTAAGCGGATAAAAGGAGGAACTATATTGTAAGGCGTAATAATACCAGGAGTAGTTTCTTTTATTACATTCATTATGTCTTCTTGAGTAACACATTTTAGTTTTTTGGTTTCTTTTTGAAAGACACTAGGTAAAAACAAAACTATTTGAACAGCTTTGTTTGTTTTTACCTAGTGTCTTTCAAAAAGAAACCAAAAAACTAAAATTTAATACCAGGAGTAGTTCGAAATCCGCTTAGAAAATCCACATTGTTTAATTTTGTGTAATTATACTTTGTAGTGGAACACTTCACGTAACCATATTTAAATAGGGAAAACGTGGAAGAGCTTGGTAGCTTCTATCTTGACCTGCTTTGGAGCTATAGAGGAGAGAGGGAGAGGCTAAATGCTAACGCCGTCTGCGCTGTGTTTACGTGACTGAAGGCACGGGGGAAGATCAGACAGGTCCTAAAGAACTCGTCAAAGCTACGGTAAGAACATATCTCAGTATGTAAGAACGGTGGCCTCCTGTCCAGGCTCCTGCACAGTCAATATGCAGGTGTGCCCAAGTTTAGCAGCTGGGAGGGTGGGGGCTGCCAGGCTACAAGGTGGTCATAAAACATGCATAAAATCACATAAAAACATGCAGGATAAAGCATCAAAAACAAACTTAAAGCAGTCCACTCGTGCCCATGACAATACATTTTTGCCGCTATTTAGATTTTGATTTAGCGTTAGCCGCTTAGTGTTAGCTTCAAGACACCAGCACCTCCCATGATGAAGTTTCCTCCAGCGAGTTCTTCGCTCCTGACGCGATGCCAGTGATTGTCCATCAGAAACTCACTGCCCGCCGTGTCATCTCGATCCGTTTATTCTTGAGGACAAGACACCGAAGAGCAGCGCCTCCTGAGGATCCACTGGGAAGTCACGGGACGCTCATGCATATGCGTTTTTCTGGTCAAGCAGTGTATGATGTGTTTATGAGCACAGTTAAGCTCCACATGTTTAGGTTTTATTATGACGTGTAATGAACGAAGGTAGAAAAGTGTTTTGTACATATTTGAGTTTGTCTTCGACTGCCTTAAAGCTGATTTTTCTCTGTGTCAAAAGGACGTGACATTTGTGCAAAACTGAGACACATTCAACAGGTGAAACAACCCTCTTATCCGCAGTCGCTTTAAGAATTATTTGGAAAGAACATGTTTAAAGTTGAGAAAAGCAACGTCTGGCCCAGAGGCGCAAACCGGCCATCTAGCCCAGTGGTTCTCAAATATTTATACACTAAAAAATACAAAAACAGTCTTCTTTTGGTCATGATTTCAGCTTTTTTGATGAATGTTTGACTCAACAGGAAGATTTCGCACAATATATATATGACAGATTGAATGCTCATTTGGGTCACAGCTTGTTGAGAACCGCTGCCCCTATAAAGATTTTCAGAAATATTATTACATACATCAAAAAATCCCTTGAAGTACTACAAAAACAGAGCTGAAAACGTCCCCTGTTAGCTCATATATTTTAACGCAGGGCATTAAAAGCATGAACATTGGTTCAAACTGGCATTAAATCTTGGAAAATGTTTTTGAAATGATGACATTGATCGACTATTTTTACTGCTTAAGTTTGTTGAAAATACAAGGGGAAAAAAACTACAAGAAGTTGCCCGTTATATCCAATATTTGACTTTGAATATCAAAATGTCCCCCATTCCTCTGTGTGATATACACAGCCTTTCTAAGTATTTGGGGATTGAAAGAGCATTAAGAAGCATTAAAGTGATAGTCTGTAAGATTGTAAAATGAGGGGAGAGATTTCAACAATAAACAATCAAGCCCCTCCCCCCACCCCCCTGATTGGACCTGAAAGCCACTCCCAGTCAGGCTTGTGATTGGACCTGACGGGCTGTGTCACAGGAAAGCTCGTCTCATTGGTCAAGGTGACAGCCTGGGGATTGTGATTAGTTGCTGCGATCAGAAAAGGGAAAGACTTTAGAAAAAAAGATGAAGATTATTGAATGAATATTACTAATTTATGCGAAATTGCAGGCACAGGCGGCCAATTATACACAATCTACCGTATATTCTCTAATACTGGCCTGTATTCCATTAGCGGCCGGGTCTCTGACAGGGGCCGGGTCTCCGACAGAGGCCGGGTCTCTGACAGGGGCCGGGTTCGCGGCTGGCGGAGGCAAATTAAAGCCGGTCTCTAAAACAGGCCGGGGCTTTTATTAGAAACTATAACAGTAGAAATATTCCCCATGTTAGAAATTTGTCTCATACTGGTGTAAAAGAAAACTCACGTGCAGGAAGTAACAAACGGGAACCCGGGCCGAGGGGGGAACGCTGCGGAGGAGCTGATCCCAGCGCAACTTTGACACAGATTTAGCCACTTTTCAAACATCCAGTGACTATTTGTAGAAACAGGGAAACAAATGTTGTGTGACGCTCCAGGGTTTTAATAAAGTTACCAAAGCACGTCCAGCTGCTCCGTGTGCAGGTCAGTCCCACGCCTCAAAATAACTCCTCCCATCAGCGCGAGCGTCTCGTCTTCTCTCGGGTCAGTCTCATGATCGATCACAAACACAAACGCTCCGTCTAAACTCGCCTTTTACACAAGAAAACAACAAATAATCCGGTCCGAGATAAAAACGAAACAGAAACCTGCAGAGACACAGATGTCAAAGCTCCGCTAACAGCAACAAAACACTTCCTGTTGTCCCGACAAAATAAAAGGCGTCAATGTTCCAGCCGCTGGGAGAGGGTTTGAAATGTTCATTAATAAATGAAGCTAATATTTTAGGTGCAAATGGACACAAATCTCGTTTTTCTTCGTTTTCCTGGTCGTCCGTTTTGCTCAAATAGAAATAAAGGCCTGTCTCTAATTGTGGCCTGGTTCCAATAAAGGCCTGGTTCTAGATGCCCTTCAGTAAATAAAGGCCCCGGTCTATATTACAGCATTTACGGTATTTAAATTTGTAAAAAAAAAGAATGTAAACTTACAGACTCTCACTTTAAATATGATTTGCTGCCATTTATATTCTATCCTGTACAACCCTGGGATTTGGAGAAAAGGCGACTTTTCCTTCGGCCCGGGCCTCCCCCCTGCTTCATGTGCTCCCATAAGAATCGTACAGTGTTCCCTGGGAGCTCTCTAACACACATCCATGCGTTGCTTCACTCGATCCAGTGTTGGAACAAGAGGAGTTGTCCCGGCTGTGCACACAAGACCGTTTACTCAGGCGACGGCTCCTTTAAAACACAACGTCCTGTTCCCGCAGAAGCTTCCTCACTGCCGCTTCCAGAACGTCGCCACATTAACTCAAACACACAGAGATTCAAAGAAGTCGACTTGTGAAGTTTAATTCTAACTGATCTATTGAATGAAGGAATGTACTGCTCTGCATGCTTAAGGACTGCAATATGTACAAGCCCCAGTTACCAAAATAATGTGTTTGTTTTGTTTTTGCCAATGTGGAGAAGTGTCTTGTCAAGGGACACAACAACAGTATGAAACTCGTTGATGGGTTCCTATTGAAATGAATGTAACTGCCAATCGTTTGTTTGTGTTTTGTAAGTTCTGCAAAACTGACTTTCTCTTCCTTTTATCCATGTTACACTAATACTTTGTCAGAGCCGTGGGGAGATGTTTTAGTTAGGGGGCGCTGAGGGACAAAATGTACCCCCAAAATACTTTTCCTGTGCATAAATCCTATTTATTTATAACTCCCGCCTGAACTGAGAGCATTTTCTCCAGTTCAGCTTTACCCAAATCCTGTAGGCCAGTGTAACGCCTCATTTGAAAGACCGACAAAACTGAATGGATCTTTTTCCTCACGTCAGATTTTTTTTGTCATCACTTTTTTTGTTGGGCAGTCGTCTCATTTTAGTCACATTTTCGTGACTTTTTTGTCAGATTTTTATCACTTTTTTGTCATTTTTTGTCATTTTTTTGTCAAATTATTCACATTTTTTTGTCAAATTCTTATCACTTTTTTGTCATTTTTTTTCTCGCAATTTTTCATCAATTTTTCGTCAACTTTTTTGTCAATTTTTTGTAAATTTTTTGTCACTTTTTTGTCAATTTTTTTTGTCAATTTTTCATCAATTTTTCGTCACTTTTTCGTCAAATTTTTCTCACTATTTTGTCAAATTTTTGTCCATTTTTTGTCACTTTTTGTCAATGTTTTTTCACTTTTTTGTCACTTTTTCGACCATTTTTTTTCTCAATTTTTGTCAAATTTTTCTCACTTTTTTGTCAATTTTTTGTCAATTTGTTGTCACTTTTTTGTCAATGTTTTCTCACTTTTTTCACATTTTCATCATTGTTTTCGTCTCAGTTTTGTTGCTATTTTCACACCTTTATTCCAGAAGCTTTTGGACTGGGGGTAAAACTGGAGAAAATGTGCTCGGTTCAGGTGGGAGTTAAGGGGTAGATATTGCCTGCAGTTCACAAACTGTCCACCAGCGTGGTGCTGCAGCGCCCTCAGCACCCTGGGTTCCCACGGCCTTGTACTTTGTTGCCTATTTTGCTTCTTTGGTGCATGTTTGAGTAGCCGCTCCGGCATATTTAATCTCCTCCTCCAAAAACACTGGACTCCACCTGCTGATGTCATGAGGTGGTGGACTCTTTCTCAAGGAAGGGCTCCTGATAGTAACATTACTATTCTTGAGCTACTGTGACAACGCTAATTCCAATAAAGTTTGTCTACGTCTAAGTCTGAATGTCTTTTCAGTACGTACACCGGTAAACACCAATCAATATGCGGTCCGGGGGCCAAATCAGGACCACCAGAGACGGATTTGGTCTAAACATTGTATTTACATTCAGGAAACATTGTGTATTCTCTGCTTTTGGTCCAAAATGATGATAAACACACTCCCAGTCTATGTTCAGAAATGGTCGTATTTATTTTTTGCCCCTCTGCTGTGAGGGGGGGCCCACTGGGACACACTACACTTTATTTTTTTTTAACATAAATAGAATAAACCCCAGCTTTAAAAGTGTGGGCGTTGCTATGATAAACAATGGTTCCACCCCCACCCAAAGTCAACTTTAACCTGTGAAAGACAACAAACAAAAGCTACTTAATGAGTTCCAAGATGGCTGACATAACACTTTAATTACTTAATATCTCAACAACTAATTCAGATAGAGACATGATTTTCTGGTTCAGTCCTATATTTTTGTAAGCGAGGAATTTTAACATGTTTTTTTTTAACCAAATGATGGGATAGATTAAAGATGGCTACCGTTGCGATGTCTAACATGGAATGTCCTATAGTGTGGCTTTAAAGTGTCTGAAAGTCTAAATTATAACCGTTTTTTTTACTAGAAAGCATATATATGCTTTCTAGTAAAAAAAACTGTTAATGCATTTTTCCTATAGCCGTTAGCATTTTTCCAAACATTGTGAACGATCCAGATGTTTTCAGCTTTTGTCAACCCATGGACCACATTTAAGTGATGTCAAAGCCGAGTTAGGAAGGCTGGGACAAAATATCAGATCGGACTTGGATCGCAATACTTTGTGCTGCAATACCAAGTATCCATACTTTATCAAGTATCGCACACACTCCTTTGTTTTCCAGTAACAATTACACAGCACTTTGTAACATTTTGTGTTAATGCACTTTTCAATCTTACACATCAGTGTTTATAAACTTTGGACACATGACTTTTTACACATTTTAAGGTAAACATGTTACTTATAATTACTAACTGTATTGCAATACTTATCAGATCGGCCCCTGAGTATCGTGATACGTATCGGATCGGCCCCAGAGTATCTTGATACATATTGGATCGGCCCCTGAGTATTGCAATACAGATCGGATCGGCCCCTGAGTATCATGATAAGAAATATTTTTTGAATGTACAGACTTCTCTTTGCTTTCCAAACATAATGTATTATAACATATGAAATACAGAGGCAATTAATCCAGAACTGTAAACAGAATTGTTCTCAACTGGTGGGTCGGGAAACTTCTCTGAACTTCTTTCAACTGTAAAAGCGTAAAAAAAACACAACCGGTGTTTGTTGAATTGGCTGTAATTGGGTTGTTTCTGTCATTATTTCACCTTTTTTTTGCTCATTTAATGCTCATTCAACAGTCATTTCTGGGAAAACACAGTGTTTAATGTAGCAACTTCAGTTCTAATTTTGGTTGCGACTTGTCATCCTCGGGTGATGGTTGGATTGGTTGAACGACTGGAAGACATGGAGATATTGGAGATGTGTTTTTATGGCATTGGGACTTGCTTGGACTCATTTTCCTCCAGCTGAACCGCAGTCGCCGCCGTCTCCTCGTGCTCGCTCGTCTTGTGACCCGGGTGAAAGGATGTTTTGACCAGAGCGCTCCCTTCCCCAGACGTTTCCCGACGCAGATCCGGTTAAGAATAGACATGAAAGTCGTGGCACAGACGTCAGCAGCCCTGTTTCCATGAATGCGGCACTTGTGGAAGGACAAAAATAGTCCCGACGCATTCGACGTGACTAACGCAATCTGTCCAATTAACCCAGAACTGAGAGGCAGAGACGGAGAAGAAAAACACTTCCATTAGGTTTACGGGGCGCAAACGGTGGCAGCAAATTGGAAGAGGCAAGAATTCAAGAGAGTGGAAAACACTTGAAGCAAACAGACAAAACTAAAACCAAATCTGTGTTAATAAGATATCCAACAACACCGTATGCAATAGCCCCACCTAGAGTTTTTATTCTTATATAAATAGGTGCAAGTAGTAAAAATTGTGCTAAAGCAATCCTTTTCAAACGGAAACCCAATGACTTAAAGTTTAATACTTATATTTAGTTAGTCTTTGTTTTGTTGGCTTTCACTAGAACCTAGTACAGACGTGGGCAACAGTGTTCATTATGACAACATATTTTATTTTAAGTTTTAGTCTTAGCCTTTTGACTAAAATGTGATTTAATTTTAGTTGAGTTTTAGTCTAAAGTGATTTTTTCAATTTTAGTCTAGTTTTAGTCGACGAAAATTGAGACTAATTTAGTCGACTTTGCGTTTATAATATTCATTATAATCATATTTAAAGGGGCTGGAAGCAAGTTCGCCATTTTATACTCACTACTGCCACCTCAGGCCACATGTGTAACTGCACCTTCTATATTAAGCTCCTGCATGACGGCAATTCGGACCGAAGTGACACCTTTTTGAGTGACCGTACAGGATTTTAGAGGCAGTTGTGGTGAACAGGTCTGAGCTCATTCTACACATTAGGACATGGCTGGAACATGTAGGGGGAGGAAAATACTTAATTTTAACATTTTTAAACTCCTTATAGTCCCTTTAAGACTAATTTAGTGGACTTTGCATTTATAATATTCATTATAATCATATTTAATCAAGGTCCTCGACTTCATGGAGCTGCTCCACATGAATAAAGCTCAGACCTGTTCATTTGGCAGTGAATTTGAATCTTAGATGACAAATTAAAGTGGGATAAAAATTACAAATCACATCACAAAAAAGGGTCAACAGAGACTATATTTTATGAAGTAATTGGTGTCCTTTCAGGTGGATAGAAACATGTTGAAAATGTTTGACAGTTGCTTTTGTGGAGAGTGTTCTGACTTTCTGTATCATCTGTTGGTTTCGGGGCCATGACTGAGGCGCAAAAGAACTCCCTCAGGAAAATATGGACAGTTGCAAACAAAATCCTGGGTGTTCCTATGAAGGATCTGCAGGACATTTATTTTGCTCGAGCTCGGAATAAAGCAGACATAATTTTATTGGACTCAAAACATCCTCTGTTTAGAGAGTTTGAGCCGCTCCCCTCAGGTCGAAGGTACAGGAGCCCCGCCCTGACCAAAAACAGGACCAGTCATTTGTGCCACAAGCCATTTTACAATTAAACAAACCAACAATACGAAGTAACCAACAGTGATTTATTTATTTATTTGTTTATTCTGCACAGCTGGTCTGTCCGAGAACGTTTTTAAGGAATGTAGATGATGATTTTAACATAATTTAAACTGAGGTTGCCGGGCCGTGGTTTGTTCTTTGTGTGTTGTCAGTGTTTGGATCTTTCTGCTGTGGCCACTGTTGTATTTGTGTATCTCCACGGGGACAATACATTTCTACTAATAAAATGTACATGATCTGAGGCTCTTTCAGACGCTCAATAGAAGTTTGGATGATTTTAGTCTCTCCTTTTCATTTTTATTTAGTCTTATTTTAGTCGACTAAAATATCTGGACATTTTAGTCACAGTTTTAGTCTCATGAGAAACTTTTCATTTAGTTTTAGTCCAATTTTAGTCACAAAAACATCACTTTGACTAAATGTTTTAGTCGACGAAATTAACACTGGTGGGCAAACTACAGCTCGTCATTTTTCCTGCCCTCAACTCTTTCCATTAAAAAAATAAAACATCTGAATTTTTATCGCCAAACTGCGTAACGGTGGATCAGAGGCACCTTTACCCTAACCCCATGTCAGAATGAGCTCAAATGACTCTAGATTTCTCAGTCACTTCATTAATATATCATCATTAATATATACACATATACAACAAAACTGCCAAGTCAATGCCGTTTTGAATGAGTAGAGTTCGGGAATGTGATGTCATATCGCTGAGCATCATGGGATTAGCAGCAATTGTAAACGAATGCAGATTTTAAAGAAGTTAAAATACTGGAGTTATTGATTAAAACACTTGGACACTACAGTGTGTTAGATGTATTTACCAGCAGTATCTCAGCAGTTTAGTTTAGTTCATGTTAGTCTATGGAAATGCATGCTGCAAAGATGGCGGATCTCCATGGTAACTGAGAAGAGCAATCTAATGGTGTCTGCTCCTCTAGTTCGAAGGCCTCCATAACAGCTATTGTTAGTAGCTGTAGCTTTGGCCTCGGCTACTACGAGAGGAGGAGGAGGAGACGGTTCAGCAGAGTTAAATCCAAGTCATTATCGGTGCAGCCTAATTTAAATCAGATTCCTCATGTGGCCCCTTGACCGTGAAGTATCTTATTCACAACTAGCCTCTGAGTCTGTTATCAGAAGTTTATGTCAGCATTCTGAAAAGTTCTTGTGTTTTTGAAAGATTCAAACATGCTAACGGTTAGCCTGGCTAGAGGCCGCAGCGTCGCCTTTGGTCGAGACCTTAAATCAGGGGTGTCCAAAGTGCGGCCCGGGGGCCAAATGCGGCCCTCAGACCAATTTATGGTGGCCCTCGGCCTCTTGCTGTATCGGCACACATCACCAGAGATGGACCTTTTTATTTGAAATGTAATAATTCTATACAATTCTAACCGAACAACTAACATTTTATTGTGAGACAGAGCTGGCATGAAGGTTTTAAGCTTAAATAGAGGTATGGGGCACAATTTAAACCTCTGCTAGTCGAAGGTTTTGCGGCACTAACTACCTAACTCAGTGTTTTTCAACCTTTTTTGAGCCAAGGCACATTTTTTTCCTTGAAAAAATCACGAGGCACACCACCAGCAGAAAATATAAAAACATGTAACCCTGTAGCCTATATTCAGTCGTTCACATCAAATTGTCTTGAATAGGAACACCATATAGTCTCACTACCCACAATGCCACTGTCACCGCCACCTGCCGCATCCATGCATCACTAATTCTCTTGTTTCAAAGAAATTAGCGACCTAACATGGAGAATTTATTACATGGTTACTCTACTCTAGACAGCACAGACACTCAAAAACGGTACAATATTTGTGGATAATAATGAATTTGTTTAAAAAAAAACAACTAGGTGAAATTGGATAATTTTCCAAGGCACACCAGACAATATCTCACGGCGCACTAGTGTGCCACGGCACAGTGGTTGAAAAAATCTGACCTAACTAACTAATTTTCTCTACAGATATTAATACAGTATCAGATTTAGATTTAGACTAACTTCTGACCTACGGCCCTTCACCCGTGTACACTTCAATATGCGGAAAAGCGTTTGGACACCCCGGCCTTAAATCATGTTCTTCGGGAGAAACTGAACTGTATTCGATATCCGTCAGCATTAGATCATCAAAGACAGTATTTGATGGTTAAATAATTGTAATGACAGCCATTTAAGACAATGAAGTCTGAAGAATTAGCGCGGCTCAGTTGTGTAAATGAGCAGCCGCCGGGGATCATGAGGCGATAAAATGGATTTCCAGTCCACAATCTTGTGTAAACTTGTATAAATCTAAATCCAGGCTGTTCTAGTAACTGTTTGCTGCTTCTGCTTGAGATATTTGCACATATTAAGTTTAGCGCTGCACATGTTGCTGTTCAGGGGCCGGACTGGGACTGAAAAACGGCCCTGGACTCTGACCAGCCTGGCTCAAGTGAGTGTAAATGCAGCACTTCCACAAAGACATATTTCAACCTCTTACCTCCCGTCTTAACCCAGTGCCTTTTCTCGAGTTCGGTGTAACGCTTAATTTGAAAGCCAAGCCTAGAAAAGTGATCGCTGCATTTTTGTCACATGTTGTGTTGTTTTTTGTTGCTTTTTCCTGTGATTTTGTCATTTATTTTGACACTTTTTATTCCTTTTCCATCGCTTTTTTCATTGCTATGTCATCATGTTTTCGTCACGTTTTTGTCACTTTCTTGGTGCTTTTCACCCTCGTTTTCGTCGGTATTTCAATGCTTCTCTTTTAAGCTCTTTGATTTGGGTTAAGGTGGGGGGTAAGAGGTTAAGGAGAAAATTAGGAGGCCAGACCGGTGGCCCGAGAGCCAGTGGCCCTTCTGTGCTCTTCCAGAACGGACATATGGCCAGTCCGCCCCTGTGGCTGTTCACACGGTGAGTAAACAGTGCTTCAGACAGTGCAGTGCTACTCTCCAGTGAGCTTTGCCCTCCATTTTAAACTATTTAATCTCACTGGTTCCCTTACAGCTTCATATTTATCACACTTACACACATTTACCATGTTTTCTGGGCCTAGGCCACGCTTGAGAATGGAAAAAAACAATAAAAGTTGAAAGGAAAGGAGTTTTATTTGGTCGGTTTGTTATGCAGGGCTGCGACGGGGAAATGGTCTGCAGACGGCTCTTTGATGAGGTCCTGACGGGAACGAGTCTGAGTTTTTCCACACATTTACAGGCAAATAAAAAAAACAGAACGACAGCGTGAATAAAGCTCTCCGTGTCTCTGCGTAAATGCAGAGACACGGAGAGGCAAAGGAAGAGGTTTATAAGTTGGCAAAGCATGAGGGTTGCCCAACTGAATGCTCGAGAACATTGAGTTCAAGCGATCAATATAATAATAAGAAGGCTAAACCAGGAAGTAAAACAAGCACCTCAGTTCAGCTGCTTTGTAACGCGACAACAAACAACAGAGGCTGGACTGGGACTGAAAAACAGCCCTGGACTCTGACCAGTCCGGCCCAAATTAGTGTAAATGTGACACAAAGACATAATTTAACCTCTTACCACCCGCCTAAACCAAATGCATTCTGTCCTCTTTTGGCTGTGGAACACCTCATTTGAAAGCTAAGACCCACAAAACTGACCCTTTTCCTCGCGTTGTTGCTGTGTTGTGTCACCTTTTGTATGTTTTTTTTTTTTATTATTATTATTATTATTTTTATTTTTGTTGAGTTTTTGTCACATTTTTGTTGAGTTTTTGTCACATTTTTGTTGAGTTTTTGTCACATTTTTGTTGAGTTTTTGTCACATTTTTGTTGAGTTTTTGTTGAATTTTTGACACATTTTTGTTGAATTTTTTACACTTTTTTGTTGAATTTTTTACACTTTTTTGTTGAATTTTTGTCACATTTTTGTTGAATTTTTGACACATTTTTGTTGATTTTTGTCACATTTTTGTCACAATTTTGTCACATTTTTGTTGATTTTTTGTCACATTTTTGTTGATTTTTGTCACATTTTTGTTGATTTTTGTCACATTTTTGTTGATTTTTGTCACATTTTTGTTGAATTTTTGACACATTTTTGTTGAATTTTTGTCACATTTTTGTTGAGTTTTTGTCACATTTTTGTCACATTTTTGTTGAGTTTTTGTCACATTTTTGTTGAATTTTTGTCACATTTTTGTTGAATTTTTGTTGAATTTTTGTCACATTTTTGTTGAATTTTTGTCACATTTTTGTTGAATTTTTGTTGAATTTTTGTCACTTTTTTGTTGAGTTTTTGTCACTTTTTTGTTGAGTTTTTGTCACTTTTTGTTGAATTTTTGTCACATTTTTGTTGAATTTTTGTCACATTTTTGTTGAGTTTTTGTCACATTTTTGTTGAGTTTTTGTCACTTTTTTGTTGAGTTTTTGTCACTTTTTGTTGAATTTTTGTCACATTTTTGTTGAGTTTTTGTCACATTTTTGTTGAGTTTTTGTCACATTTTTGTTGAATTTTTGTCACTTTTTTGTTGAGTTTTTGTCACTTTTTTGTTGAGTTTTTGTCACTTTTTTGTTGAATTTTTGTCACATTTTTGTTGAATTTTTGTCACTTTTTTGTTGAATTTTTGTCACATTTTTGTTGAATTTTTGTCACATTTTTGTTGAGTTTTTGTCACATTTTTGTCACATTTTTGTTGAGTTTTTGTCACATTTTTGTTGAATTTTTGTCACATTTTTGTTGAATTTTTGTTGAATTTTTGTCACATTTTTGTTGAATTTTTGTCACATTTTTGTTGATTTTTCGTGACTCTTTGGTTTAGTTTTTGTCACATTTTTGGTGCTTTTTTCTCAAGAAGCTTTTTGATTAGGGTTAGGCCAAACTGGAAAAAATGGGATCCGTTCAGGTGGGAGTTAAGAGGTTAAACTCTTACCACCCGCCTACACTAATGAGTGCATTTTCCCCAGTTCGGCTTTTTATTATTATTATTTTTTTGATTGGTATCATCTGTTGTTTTTTTAATTTTCTATCATTTTTGCTTGTGTTTTTTTGTCCGTGTTTTTCTCATGCATTCATCCTCCTTTTCTCGCTATTTTGATGCTTTTCTTTTTAGCTTTTAGATTTGGGTAAAGCTCGGTTGAGGCGGGACCGGTGGCCCTTCTGTGCTCTTCCAGAATGGACATATGGCCAGTCCGCCCCTGACAAACGACCTGGAATGTTCCTCTGTGTGGCTCTTGAAGGCTAAACCCAAACAAAACAAGGACTTCGAGTGAAATTGTATATTCGCTTTTATTAACACGGACGTTATTGCTTCAAAAAAATCGTACAATTGTCCAGCTGTGACACGCTTTTTTGTGATTTCATTGTAAAATTTGATGGTGGATATCCTGTGTTTTCAAACAGAAGAGTTGTCATATTTGTGCTGCTTTCTTTACGAAGTCCATGTGAGGCAAATACCAATCTCGGTGGACGTCGCAACACTTTGATCCGGCGAACAAAGCTACAAATGACCAAATGAGGAAACACACAGAGGAAAAGATAACAAGCGAAAAGGTTGCTTCAACAACTATGAGGAAATGTGCTTGCAACCGGCACTCGGACATGACGAGGCAAGATGCTGCTGGTGAAAAGGAAACATGTACTGCAGGTTTTCTTCACTATATGGTGTTCATATATAGCTAATAAGTCGTGCCTTTAAACCATTTAAAGGCACTACTGATCTTTTTCTCGTCGCGGAAGGGTATTTGTTTTGTCATCCTCTTGTATACTGCAAGGTCAGATATTTGTGAGGGGAAAAAAAACACAGCGTGTCTAATTATAAACCATTTGGATCCATTTCATGAACTTGCAAGCTAGTTTTGTAGCATTTCTGTGAAGGTGACCCTGCAAGTCGTACAACTAATATCTTAATTCAATGGCTTCCTCTTGGTCATTGGTTGTTACCAAAAATCAGGTATAGAGCCTTTAAAGGAACAGGCCACCGTTTTTCCATTCTGAGATATGTTCTTACCTGAGCTTTGACGAGTTCTTTAGGACCTGCCTGATCTTCCCCCGTGCCTTCAGTCACGTAAACACAGCGCAGACGGCGTTAGCATTTAGCCTCTCCCTCTCTCCTCTATAGCTCCAAAACTACTTTGCAGTCTTCCACTACAAAGTATAATTACACAAAATTAAACAGTGTGGATTTTCTAAGCGGATAAAAGGGGGAACTATATTGTAAGGCGTAATAATACCAGGAGTAATTCGAAATCCGCGCAGTAATCTTCACTTTACTGTGCCATATTTAAATAGGGAAAACGTGGAAGAGCTTGGTAGCTTCTATCTTGACCTGATTTGGAGCTATAGAGGAGAGAGGGAGAGGCTAAATGCTAACGCCGTCTGCGCTGTGTTTACGTGACTGAAGATCAGACAGGTCCTAAAGAACTCGTCAAAGCTCAGGTAAGAACATATCTCAGTATGGAAAAATGGTGGCCTATTCCTTTAAGGTTGTCAATCTTCATTATCAACTATTTTTAGCAATCATAAAACTGGAAGTAGCTCTGAGTGATGCTGAAAAAGAAACTACGATACTGTGCTGCCCTGTAGAATAATATAAATACTTAAAAAATAATGTGTGGAAAGTATGAATGAGTTTGGAAACTTTTGGTTAGAAAACGGGAAACGTGTGGTACGTACTGTGTGCATAAAGAAAATATCCTGTAAGAAAAGTTAAAGCCACAACGCGTAACATTTCACCCAATAAACAGAAGAAAATACAAGCTTTTAATTTATTACAGATATTTTTATAGTTGAAAAATACTTTGAAAAAAAAAAATGTAACTTTACTGGGAGCGGGGACGTCTCCAGTGCGTTTCCATGGAGACGTTAACAAAAGGCAGCCCGACATCGGTTATGTCCTCATCTAAATCCACTCTTTGATCGCCCACTGCAAAAGTATAATTATTTTGAGTCGTGCTGGTCATTAAGGCGAGACACTGCAGGTGAATAGGGGGAAAAAAATAAATGTAGAGATGTCAATTTACATCACAGGTATAAATATGAGGAAAAAAATTTATTGCATTTTTTCTGTCATTTTATGTTTTCATTTAAAAATAAGGCATTTTGAGCATTAAAATGGCCAAAATTGCCTATATTTTGGGCAACGAAATCAGAATAATGAGCCAGATTAAATGTTATGGTTTTATTTTATTGACATATTAGTAACTCAGATTTTTTCAGAGGGGATTTTGGATATTTTGTTTAGTTTTTCCGCCTGTTTTTTTGTTTCAAAGCTGAATAAATCAGGCTAGGAATTAGATATTAAAGAGGGGGTATTATGCTTTTTTCAGCCACATAGCACCAGTCTATAGCACACTACAATGATGACGAAACCTTCTGTTGGTCTGTCAATGCAGTAAATTAGAATAACTGCCTTGTATAAAATTGCTCTTTCAAAATGGCGTTAGCAAATGACTTGAAATAGGCCTCTGTCTCTTTAAGAACCTCTGACCCTTTCCGACACGCCCCCTCCACACGCTGTCTGTGGCATCACAACAACACTCCGCTCGTTGTCTCAAGTATTGAAACTACGATCGGTGCATTTTAATTTTTATTGTTGGAAAGGACCTACTGTTTATCACTTTGTGAACAATGGCCACACAGGATATTATTTGGAGATGAACCTTCCACACCGGACGCTTGGAAGAGGCTCTTGCCTGAAAAATAACTGCTGTTTGGAGGCTCTCTCTTTGCATCTGCCATGCCCTATGGATCTCTTACTATACCCCCATGGACGACACCAGGATCTGCAGGAGCCCATACGATTCAAAAGACGGACATTATCTGTGCAGGTGGACAATGGTTTTTCGAGGTTACCCGTTAGCTTGTTATAATCGACTACAGCTCATTGTTGATGAAAAGTCTGTAATAAACCACAAATGTGTAAAGCCAGGCTCATTGTGTGATCATCGTAAAGGCTGCTTCAAGTAGTTGCTGCTTTATTGACGTTATTTGTGCATAATAAGCTGCCTGTTTTCAATGAATGTTGTGAAGGTGAAGGTTGTTAGCTTGTCGCAGCTAATAGTGCCTTAGCTCCGAGAGAAACCACTCGGCTACGACTCACTGTAGATGAAATGTGAGCAATAAACTACACAATCAACAAGCCAGGCTCCGTGTGTGATCATCATAAAGGCTGCTTCAAGCAGTTGCCTGTTTTAGTGACGTTTTCAATGCATAATATGCTTGTATTCAGTGAATTTTCCCGTTAGCTTGTCGCGGCTAGCTTGTTAGCTCCGGGAGAAAACCACTCGGCTATGACCCATTGTAGATGAAATGTGAGCAATAAACTTCCAAATCAACAAGCCAGGCTCCGTGTGTGATCATTGTTAAACGGTTCTTTATGTGTGTGGTGGTTTTATTGACTTTATTTGTGCATATTTCTCGTTTTCACGTGATGACTCGAGGTTTAGCTTAGCATTAGCTTTCTCCGGAGGCTCTGCGCATCATCAAGGCCCAGCGCAGAACCAGACACTGAAATAAGTGTTCTTGTCACCGGTTTTAATCCTGGGTGTTTCGGTAACAGAAACACTGATGTGTGTCTTTGTAAAAGTCTGCTGTGGCTCCGGTTCACAACACATGAAGCTAATCCTCCATGATGACTCTGTTTACATCTTAGGGCTAGACACTGCGGGGAGGGGGTTCTGCTGAGGAGCAGTGGTTGGTTACTCGGCTGGTGACGAAAGGTCGGAGGCGTATCCTGGAGGTCGAGGGCGTTTCCTGAAGGAATCAGGCGTTTTATCCCTAAAATGGCCGCCATCAGAGTTTCTACAGATTACTCGAAAATACGTGAATGTGCCAAGGCAACACTTTAGGCATGGTTTTAATGAGGGAATGACTTAATAACATGATGTAAAGCTTGAAAAAGTCGATTTTGCATAATAGGCCCCCTTTAAAAAATCCCTCTGAAAAAACCTTCAAAATCTTGTTGTGTCTCAGCCTGTAAAGTTTGGAGTCTGTGGGAGCTTCTATAAGGGCTCAGGCTCTGCCCGAGTGCGGCTTCTCTCATTCAGAGAAAACCAGCCCTGAAGTTTTGTAGCGAGTGCGCATGCTCGGCCCGTTCTTCCACTTTTCCGCTCCAGCGTCTCGTAGGAGGAAAAACACCATATTTGGGTGAAAGCGTCATCACGGGGCCCCTTAGCAGGACACGTGGATGTCAAATCTGTCAATATTTATGAATGAAAACCCGCGGGAAAGACGGCCTTTCTACTTCCGGGTCGCCCCCACCTCGCAGACAAAACATCACAAAAAAAACATCATCATTTTTATATCTGACATGAAAACTAAGATGTAAAGGGAGGAAAATAGATACAAATCTCCACTTCCACCACTGCGGGAAACATCAATACTTTCACCTGCCGTGTCTCGCCTTAAGAGCATGTTTCGTATCCGCAACTGTGGAATCCAAAATGTCGCGCAGTGTGCCTTTAAGTAATACATCAAGAGGACGACAGTAACCGTTTTGCCTGCAGTGCCTCATCCTGAAATATCCATGTCCGACATTCAGCAAAGTCCATCACGATCCACACAGCAATTATAATAACAGACACTTCCATTATTCAGCAGCAAAAAGGAATGTCAGAACAAGTACAAAAATATACACACTCATAGAATACGTTATCTGCTGTGGAAAATTTAAATAGTCCTATCGCTGATGTGCAAAACAGACACTTCTGCCCGACCGTCTGACTATACAATACTCTTCATAAAAGTACAATAAGCAATATTTCTCACATTGTATACAGCAAAAAGATGAACAACGACAAGAGCGTTTGAGTAGTTTCGACTTGACTTGCTTTACAATTTACAATATGCTTTGGGGCGACAAGTGGTTCCGAAAAGAAAACACTTGAAATCAGTCACAAAAACTTTAAAACAAAATGGTCCAAACTACTCACATTTTCAATTCGGGTCGTTCTAGCTCCGGATTGTCCTTTGTTTACAGTGTATTGTAGTGTTGTATCCAGTGGTCGTGTTTTCAAGACAAGGTTCAGTTGGTCCTTCAGCAGCAGACTACATTACCCATGATGCCTCAGTCCTTTAGAAGCACAGGTACTAAGTGGTTTTTCCGCTGGTTTGGATCGAAGGCGAGAGAGGAGCCGAGATGTTCCGCACAGGAGCCGGGTGGGGGGGGGGGTTGGGTCGCGTTCACCTGTCACAAAACACACAATGTCATTTGGAGGTGAGAAAGAAAGGGTTGTTCTGTGACGGTGAGGTTTGGGTAGGGCTGCTCGATTATTGAAAAAATAATAATCACGATTATTTTTGTCATAATTGAAATCACGATTATTCAAACGATTATTTGTTGCCTTTAAAAAAATCCATCAAAAAAGTGACAAAAATCCATAAAAAAAAAAGACAAAAATCCATCAAAAAAAAAGACAAAAATCCATCAAAAAAGTGACAAAAAACCCATCAAAAAAGTGTCAAAAATCCATCAAAAAAATGACAAAAAACCCATCAAAAAAATGACAAAAATCCATCAAAAAATGACAAAAATCCAGCAAAAAAGTGACAAAAATCCAGGAAAAAGTGACAAAAATCCATCAAAAAAGTGACAAAAATCCATCAAAAAAGTGACAAAAATCCATCAAAAAAAAGACAAAAATCCATCAAAAAAATGACAAAAATCCATCAAAAAAGTGACAAAAATCCATCGAAAAAGTGACAAAAATCCAGCAAAAAAGTGACAAAAATCCATCAAAAAAAGACAAAAATCCATTAAAAAAAAGACAAAAATCCATTAAAAAAATGATAAAAATCCATCAAAAAAATGACAAAAAATCCATCAAAAAAAAGACAAAAATCCATCAAAAAAAAGACAAAAATCCATCAAAAAAAATGATAAAAATCCATCAAAAAAATGACAAAAATCCATTTAAAAAAAAGACAAAAATCCATCAAAAAAATGACAAAAGTCCATCAAAAAAAAGACAAAAATCCATAAAAAAAAGACAAAAATCCATCAAAAAAAATACAAAAATCCAGCAAAAAAATAAAATAAAATCCAGCAGAAAAAGACAAAGATCCATAAAAAAGTGACAAAAATCCCCAAATTAAAAATTAGGAAAAAAATGTGGGGAAAAAAAATTTGAAAAAAATTTGAAAAAAAAAAAAAAAATTACAAAAAAAAAATTATAATCGATTTTTTGCGATTATGCTAATTTTGTAATCGTTTACTGTTTTTAATGATTAATTGCACAGCCCTAGGTTTGGGTGGATTTCAGCCGTTTACGTCCTCGCCAAACACGTCAAGTCGGTAACTTTTGCGTCCAAAGGAAATGAGCAGTCACAAACTCGTTATCGCAACAAATAATATTGAATCATTTAAACTAGTTTTTCAACAATATTTAAATTAAATCAAATGTATTTTCATGAATGTTTTTAGCTCTCTTCTGGCCAATCATTTAATAAATTGTAGAAATCACTGGCTCTCATTGCCGGTGTACAATGGAAACAGACGGCTTGTCGAGTTGCACTTCTTCTCGTTGCTGCGTATGTGCAGAACTATCGAGTCGTTTTACATTCAGCCGTCGAGTTCCGCTTTTTCAGCAAATAACATGATTTCATACATTTTACTGTCGGATTATTCAGTCTATTCTACATGTAATTAGTAAATGACGTAGCTGCTAAAACAATTTGCCTTTAAATATCTGTCTGTTGAAAATCTAGGCTTTAAAGACACAAAAAAGTACAAGTTTTGTCAATAATCAGAAGGCGTGACCGTTTAAATGTAACAAAAGTTGCTGAGGAAAGAGTCGACTGCTCTTTAGTTACGTAATATTACGCAAGACAAAGTTTACCAGCTGTTAATAACTCGTTTTTAATGAGAGACAAAGACATGAGCACATGCGCGTTGATACTGTCAGTGCAGCTCGACAAAGAAGTGCATCTCGACGTTACACCGTCTCTGAGATCTCATCATTTTACTGTTTTAAAAGGTGCGTTATGGAACTTTTTCAGCGAAAAACAACCATGAAAATTGTGCATAACTGACCTTTCGGTAACCCCATGGCTATACTGATCGAGTCACTATGGTCGATTAAAAAAAAATCCACATAAAATGTACCATAATGCACTTTTAAAGGGGCTAGATGCAAGTTTGCCATTTTTTACTCACTACTGCCACCTCAGGTCATATGTGTGACTGCAGGTTCTATATTAAGCTCGTGCATGACGGCACTTCACACCCGAAGTAACACTTTTTTGAGTGACAGTGCAGGATTTTAGTTTTGTAGGACATGGCTGGAACATGAAGGGGGAGGAAAATACTTAATTTTAACATTTTAAACTCCCTTTAAGGTAAAAAACAAACAGCAACTTATATTCTGTGAAAAATACACAGTTCATATGTGTCCCTAAGTGTTGTTATCTTAACATTTGATTTATTTATTTTACTGATTTTTGTTTTGATATTGAATTAGAAAAACCCTCTACAAAATACTAGTACAGTCCATCATCACTGGGAAATGTTAAAAAAAAAATGTGATGGGAATGGGATATACAGTGTGTGAGTCAAACAGGACTTAAAGCAAACTGAAAATAAATAAATAAATCAGCTGAAATCCCTGCCAATATTCACTCCATCACTGTGGGGTAGCAGAGTACACACATACTGTATATTCCTGTTAAGACTGTCTATCTCTGTATTGTCCCCATTACTTTATTTGACGTGAGTGCGCCACTAACCCCTGCACTAAAAAAAATGAATCTACTGAAGTGAAGATGAAAAAGCTCGTTGTGGGTGTGGATACAGGTTTAGAGTGTGAGTGAGGAGGAAGTGTGGCGCTGGAATGTCAGGTAAACAGGACGCCTGCCTCCTCCAGGAAGAGCAGAGAACAATGAGAGGACGGACGGGCGAGGCGTGGGTCAACAGCACACTCAGAGAGAGAGCTGCGACTGGACTTCTGTGAAACAAGCCTTCTTCAACAGCACCATCAGCACTCAATCCAAACATACAGGTGCTGAAATAAGGCATCTTCTCAGCAAACATATTGGGACAAAGATATAAAACAACCCAAGTCATTTAGAAACGTCAAAATTGAGCCATAGTGTCAATAATCTGGGGATTTTGGAGCTGTTAAATAAGAATATGCATTTATTATTTTAAAATGTATCGACTTAAAAGGAACAATACCTGCTTGTTTTGTTTGTTTGTTAACTGCATAAAACTGAGAGCAAAAGTTTCAATGCTCCCAGCAATCCGAACAGATGTTAAACACTAGGGAGGCACCGATACCACTTTTTCTAAAACCGATACGAGTACGAGTACTTGGATTTAAGTACTCGCCGATACCGAATACCGATACGAGTACAAGGCATTTTCTTCAACATTCTTACTTTTTTCACAGCAGATTGGTTTGTAATTAGTAAATTTACTCATTTACATTTCCTTAAGTAAAGTAGGCGACACATTTGAGAGCCGTTATATTAGAATTGAGCTGATGCCATTTATTTATTTTATTTTCATTCAATATATTTTTTTATTTTTATCTCTCTGTCCATCATAGACAGAAAAGCCCATGTCCTAAAGCTCCCAATGCCTGAGCTTTATTCATTTATGTGTTTTTATTTAACAATAGTATTGAGATGTTCCTTAAATGGTCTCTTTTCGTCTTTACTTCAGCTCCTGTAGATTTTCTCGTGTGTTTGTAGTAACTTAGCGAGAAGCAACAGCGTTTTCATTGTTCTGCTGCAGCTCATTTTCCCTCAATATAAACATGCTGTGTGTCTTTCATTTGGATTTTCTGAGGACTTTTTAGTCGCTGGGTTAGTTTTTCAGATGAATAAACCCCTGGGCATAAAACGGCTTCAGAATTGCCAAAACTGTTAGCCGCGAGTTAGCATCGTTAGCCTGTATGTTGTAAACACTGCAGACGCAGCTCTAGCTCTTAGCTCTGGTTAAATCCAGCTCAGACTCTGGTTTAGAGAGCGCAGTCTGTAATAAAGTCAGCTCTATGTGGATTATTGTGTTTACACTAAACGCACGTCAAATGGTATTGGTTTCTGGTGTCGGGACCTCATGAATGAGTACGAGTATGAGTACAAGCATGTGGTATCGGCCCGATACCCAATACTGGTATCGGTGCATCCCTATTAAACACATCTCAATTCTTTCCTGGGATGAGTTTTTCAGCACGTTTTGCAACTTTCAGGGTCACTGTCGCAGTAATGCTGAAATAATAACAACAACATGGACAGTCCTTTTTCATAAACCACTGAGGGTAAAAGATAGCTTTGTCTTTGTCTCCTCCAGCCTCTCCGGGTTCGCCCCAAGGAGACACAGTCGCTCCAGAATGACCTAGATCTCCCCTGGGGCCTGAGTCCAGCGTTACCGGGTAGAGTGTCTTTGATCGATATGTCGATGACCCTGGTGGTTTAGACAGTCGTCGAGCACGTGTCCTGACCTGTACTTGACGTCGAACAGCGTGGAGTCGTCGTCCTCGTCCTGCTCCTGGTTCAGAGGAGCCATCTCCACTCGCTCCGCTGGCGTCGTGATGATGTCGTACTTCCTGGTTTTCCTGATGCGCCGGCCCGACCTGGACACAGGAGACACACAAGCTCAAGACTCTACCTCTTTACCGTCAGTCTTTGAAAAGCAACTGTCTACATAATGGGTCAAAAGAAGAGGTTTTTCATTTTGTTTTTTTCTTCATTGAGGAATTGTGCCACTTGCGGAACATTATATATCGTGATATGCTGCTCAATCATATGAACAACTAAAGCGTTGTAACAGTAAAAGTATAAACAAATATGGCATTTGATTATACTTTCACCCCTCCTGGAACCTTAACGTGGTGGAGGGGTTTGAGCGCCCGAATGATCCTGGAGCTCTGTTGTCGGGGGCTTCGTGCCCCTGGTAGGGTCTCCCAGGGCAATAACACTGACTTTCAGACTATACAAAACCGCACACACACATAAAGTTGCCTTGCCTTGCATAGAGGCTCATGTAACCATATTTATATCAGGAAAACATGGAAGAGTATGGTCGTTTCAAACTTCACGTCCGTTTGGAGCCATAGATGAGAAGAGGAGAGGCTATATGTCAACGGTGTTCGTGACTGAGGGCACGTGTAAATACCAGACAGCTACATATCAACTCGTCTAAGCTAAGGTAAGAACATATCTCAGTATTTAAAAATGGTGGCCTATACCCCTCCTGGAGCCGCCACCTTAACGTGGTGGAGGGGTTTGAGCGCCCGAATGATCCTGGAGCTCTGTTGTCGGGGGCTTCGTGCCCCTGGTAGGGTCTCCCAGGGTAAACAGGTCCTATAGGTGACGGGTCAGACAAAGAGCGGTTCAGAAGCCCCTTATGAGAGACCGACAGGCCCGATAAATCGTGAGGCCGTCCTTCAGTGGACCCACCACCTGCAGGAGGAACCATAAGGGGCTGGTGCAATGTGATTTGGGCAACTCCAACAGCTGCCCCCACGACCCGGAAACGGAAAAGTGGAAGAAGATGGATGGATGGATGGATGGATGGATTATACTTTCATTTAAACCTTTGGCAACATAGACCATTTTGGTTAGCAATCAGCTGTTTGGAACGATGCCTACTTATATAAATATATAAATCAAAAGACTATGTAAACTTATTTCCTATGTTTGATTATGGTTATGTATCTATATCCAAATCCATGTGTTGATTATGGTTATGTATATCTTAATTGTACCATAATGAGCTGGTCTCAGAGAACAAACCGGAATGTAAAAGAACGGCAGTTGTAAAGTTTGTAAATACGTTTAAAGGGGTAGGCATAAATAAGCATTGTGTGCTTCAGCCTACTCCCTTTTGGGCATCATTGTGTTTCTTTTCTTTTGTAACAACTTGGAACTTGAAATTGCTCAAATAAACTAAACTAAATTAAAATGGAACCTCAAATGAATGGACAAATCAAACAATGACAAGTGTGAGGAGTGGTGAGCCTGTTCAGTTACACCTCATATGTTTTATTTATCACCAATAAAGAAATGAACTAAGTGCATATATGAGGTGAATTTATTAGGTGTAAATGTGATCAAATCTATTGGGTGAATTTATTAAAACGGCTCTACTTGCTTGCCCACACTCTGGTAAACGTCACATGAAGACATTAAAGAGTTCATTCTAGATTCAAAGTTGGAGATATTCCGTATAAACAGAGGTTGATTTCATTACTTGAGTAAAACTTGCTCAATTAAATCTCTTATTTTTTGAAGAACTGAATTAATTATTCACAGGAGAAAGTACAAATCAGTTTACGGTTTGACGGAGAGAGAGTGTGTGATCACAGAGCTCACACTGTTCATAGAGGGCACATTATTAGGGTTTTAAAATGAATAAAACACAAATCTTAGTTTTACTTTGGAGCCTTTTTAGAAATGCAGTGAATTACGAAGTATTATATTCATCTTTCAAATGCAGTGGAGTTAAAGTTATACGCTCTCAACAAAGATACCACTCTGGTAAAATACAGGTCCTCTACTACAATCCGGCTAAAGTGTGCACAGGTAAAAGAGCTGGATAACAAGTCATGAGCTTTGGCTAATATTCATGAGCACGCCGCCATTAGCTAATGTTTAACCGCCGATGTCAATGTTTGTTTTTCCATCTGAGCTTACATTAAACATTTAGTAGAATTACAAACTAAAGGTTAAATAAACAACGTAACAAGAGACAAGAACACTCATACTGTATTGATCCTGTATTGTGTTTCCGTTTTGTCTATTTTATTTTAACGCATAGGACACATTAGATTACGTTCAAATTGGATTCAAATATGTATAAAACCGGGTGTGAAGTAAACCCTGTCGAAACCAGTCTAAACTTACATGCCACCTGAAAAGGCATAAGTATCTCTTATTTGAGTAAAAAAAGGTGCTGAGGTCCCCGATCCCCCCAACCCCCCCCCCCTCTTTGTGGCCTCTTTGTGTCCGCCTGCCCTCTGGACAGAACTAACAGGTACAACAATAGCTTTGTCCCTGTTGCTGCGACTCTGCTGAATAAGAAATAAGGGGATGGAATGTTAAGCGGTGACTGTGACCTTAGTCCAGGGGTGCCCAAAGTGGGGCCCGCGGGCCAAATTTGGCCCGCCGAAACAATTCTGTTGGCCCGCCAGAGCCAGAGAGTGACTACTTTTGCACTGCGTGTGGTTAATACTAACTCTTTTCCATTCATTCTCAATGGTAAATATTGATGCAGCACACCTTTTGACCACCAGCGTCACATTGGGGGCGCTGTTTCACTCCTTTCGCAAAGTTAAGGAAACACTATTGTGGTGTCTTGGTGTTTATCAATCACAGAGTAGCATCAACTTTCACAGTTTTCCAACTTTTATTGCAAAGGCTGTTGACATCGACAACAGAATATGTTAAAAATTGACTCATAAAAGAATTGATGCTGAACTGACACTTTCAAAATAATCTAATGTTGCATTTTCTTTGAGTTAACGAATGAGGTAAAGTCACTGTAGATGCTGTAGATACAGGTGTGGGGTTTTTTTGCACTAAATTGCAACAATTGTTGATTTTCTTTTACTAAAATTAGGCTTTTGCCACAGTTACCATTTGTTTAAATATAGCATGTTATTTGCATAGATAGAATCAAATGTAGGCTATCCAAAAAAGTAAAAAAAGTAACTTTATAATTTGCAGTTACATATGTGTTTTTCGCGCTAGACATCGCTGTTTGGCCCGCGACTCACGGGCACTTTTTAATATTGGCCCTCGGAGACAAAAAGTTTGGAGCGCCCCAGCCTTCGTCTCTTGATTGTATTTTACTTTTGATCTGTTGAAGCTTGAGAATGATTTGCTTCGAGCATCTTTACTGGAGTCATGTTTGTGTTGCTTGTGAGAGGGGATGTTGTGTCTGATCTCAAATCAAATCTGCCTACGGGTACAGATTCTCCTCTTAACCCTGCCTTTACCGAGCACATTTTTTCCAGTTTAGACAACTCTAAAAGCTTCTCGCCCAGAGAGCTTACAGCCGACAGGCCAATGTAACGCTTCATTTGAAAGCTAAGACCTAGAAAACTGATCTCGGACTTTTCCTTGCAAGTGTTTGTCACTTTTCTGCCGCCTGTTTTGTTGAGCTCTTTTATTTATGCTTTATCCTTATTTATGTCTTGTTTTGTCGCTATTTTGACGCTTTTTCCAAGAAGCTTTTATATTTGGCATGTCATGTTGAACTGGAGAAGACGTACTTGGTTAAGGCGGTTGAACCTTAAACAAGGTTTAAAAAGTAACTCATGCCACAGTAAATAGTAAATAGAGTAAATCTTTAAGAGACAAATCTTCCTTTTGACGCACACAAAAGATTCATCTTATCCTTCTTTTAGGCTACTTGATTATTATTTATGTGTCTTTATGGGATTTTCTTCATTATTTCATGTTTTGTTTTATATTAATCTATGACGTTACTGAGAGACCTTTTTTTTTTTTTTTACAGCTGATCTTACTCTGAGGTGAGCAGACAAAATGTTTACTCATGTAAGAGTAACGTTAATTTTAAACAATTTTACTCAAGCAGAAGTAAAAAGTGGTGACCAAATTATTCACTCGTGAAAGTAAAACAGTACTGGAGGTAACTGAGTAAGCGTTTGATTGAAACTGTGAGAAACAAAACGTAAAATCATGTGGAGTTTGGGATATTTACAAAGAAAATTCCAAGAAAATGGCAGAAAATGCATAAAAACTAAACAACTAAACAACAAGGAACAAGATGCATGAGATGAACTACATACATTAGAGGCCATAAACTGCAGGTGTCGTAGCATATCGTGATTTTTTAACTTATTAATTGTCCTGAGACAAAATACTATGCTGACAGAAAAGGCAAAGGGACAGAGGGATATTGTGCATCCAATTACACAATGGAAATATTTTTTTTCCCTCAAACTTGGCTGTAAATACTCTTTAAAGTGGTGCTAGCTTTGCCCGTTAGCCTGTTCGTTGATTCTGTTAGTGTGTATCGGTGACTCCGGTCCGGTGGCTGTCAAGTTGCAATTGAGTTCAGGAAATTCTACAGTCACCATGGAGATCCGCCATCTTTGCAGCTGTTAGCATACATTTCCATTGACTAACATTAGCTAAAAACAGTATAAAAGTGGATAAAATAGCCGTGGAACATCTCCGATACCTGCTGAGTTACTGCTGTAAATACATCTAACACACCGTGGTGTCCAAGAGTTTCAATGTGAACAAAAACTCCAGTATTTTAACTTTTAAAATCTCCACTAGTTCACCATTGCTGTTAATCCCATAATGCTTAGCGATATGACATCACATTCCCAAACTGTGGTTTTCTGGCCAGACACCAGGGGGAGACGAAAGACCCTCGGACATCCCATTAAAGAGGGGGTGTTCTGCTTTTTTCAGTCACATAGCACCAGTCTATATCACACTACAATGATGACCAAACCTCCTGTTGGTCTGTAAATGCAGTAAATTAGAATAACTGCCTTGTATAAAATGTCTCTCTCAAAATGGCTGTAGTGAATGTCTTGAAATAGGCCTCTGTCTCTTTAAGAACCTCTGAGCCTTTAGACACGCCCCCTCCACACGCTGTCTGTGGCATCAGTGGGGAGGGGGTTCTGCTGAGGAGCAGTGGTCGGTTACTCGGCTGGTGACGAAAGCTCGGAGGCGTCTCCAGGAGGTGGGGGCGTTCCTAGGAGGACTCAGGCAAACCTATCCCTAAAATGGCCGCCATCAGAGTTTTTACAGATTACTCAGAAATACGTGAATGTGCCAAGGCAACACTTAAGCCATGTTTTTAATGAGGGAGTGACAGAATAACATGATGTAAAGCTTGAAAAAGTCCATTTTGCATAATACCCCCCTTTAACACTTGTATTTCCCCCTGAGGGACTACGAAAAGGATTTATTGAAGGTAAACAAGTTATTTAGTATTGCTTTAATAAGTCAAAAAGAAGCATTTGCCGCTTAAATATTTACTCACAGTGGAAAAAGTAGGCTAACTATTATTTTTACTCAAGTAAAGGTAAAAAGTACAGCACATGAGTTAATGTAACTGAGTATAGTATCCGCCTCAGCTCTTACTTGAGTAAATATTTGAGTTACTCCCACCTCTGCTAAAAGCCAACCACGTGCATTATTCCATGAAACGGACTAAAAAGGCTTCGTATTAAAATGTATTATTATTTTTTTGATCGGTTTAATCAGCAAAAAGAGCGGGAAAGGTGGTCGTAGAAACAGAAGCAAAATCATTCATATAAATAATAATGGTCCCAGAAGTGAACCTTGTGGTGCACCATACTCCACGGAATTCCTTTTAGATTCATGTTTTGTTTATACTGGGCTTTACCCAAATCTAAAAGCTTCTCGACTGGAGAGCAACAATGTAACGCCTCATTTGAAAGCTAAGACCTACAAAAGTGACGGAAACTTTTCATCACGTCGCCACATTTTTGTCATTTTTATTGTTTTTCTCATGTTTTTGTAGACTTTTCAGCCTCTTTTTCTCGCTTTTCTTTTTGGCTTTTAGATTTGGGTAAAGCTCGGTTGAGGCGGGACCTGTGGCCCTAGAGCCAGTGGCCCCTCTGTGCTCCTCCAGAATGGACATATGGCCCATAATCCCCCATCACCTTCTTACCTGACCACCTTGATGACCAGGCACACGACCAGGGCCGCGGTCAGCACGCACACGGCGATCACGCCCTTCTTCAGCGTGGGCAGGTAGGTCATGAGCGTGGAGATCCTGGAGCCCACGGCCGCGTCGGTGACGTTGTGCCCGGGCGGCTGGAGGACGGAGGCGGTGGAGTTCGAGCGCGGCGCGGCGGCAGCGGCGGCGGCAGCAGCGGGGGCCGTGGTGGAAGGAGACCCGTGGCTCAGCTCGGCACCGGCGCACCACGCGAGCGCGAGGATTAACGCGAAATACGTCGACAGCATGTTCGCAGGGTGAGGGTGTAGGTGATTGTGGCGGAATAAATGCGAGTGGCGCGTGAAAAGAACAGCTGTTACATCCTAGAGCAGGGCGAACGTGTCCCCAAACGTGTCGATCGAATGTCCATCTTTAGAGGAACCGTGCGTAAAATGGTTGTCAAACGCGTCCCCCTTGTTGCAGGCGCTGGTTCTCCCGGGCTTATGCTCCTCTGACAGCGGGTCGGTCAGGTCCGTTGGCTCCGTGCTCTCAGCAGTGAGGAGGAGGAGGAGGAGGAGGAGGAGGAGAGGATCTGCAGCCAGCCTTGTGAGTCTGCGCTGTGCCGAGGAGGAGAGAGGGACGTGCGTAACGACGTCACACGCGGAACTCAGCCACTAAACCAGGGATAATGCAAGATTGAAGCTGTAAAACGAGATCGAGGCTGTCTGTGGCTACACCAGAGTCTCGTTCGGTGATGGAACAGGAAGAGAAACGTTTGCCCTAACATCCCTAACATTCCTAACCAGCGTTGTTGGGATTACTCCATAATCCTGTTTAGGCTACTCTTTAACCTCTTAACCCCCGCCTGAACCAAGTGCGTTTTACCCATAGAAATATATTTTGCCCAGTTAGCTTTACCCAAATCTAAACGGTTACAGCCTATAGGGCAGAGTAGCCTAACGCCTCATTCAAAAGACCTACAAAACTAATCAAAACTGATCTTTTTCCTCGTGTTGTCGCCTTTTTTTAAAAAAATTTATTTGACAGGGACATTGCACAACAAATGTGTTGCACAGACCAGAGATGCTACAAGCTCATTTTCATCTGTCGTCCTTGGGCAGAGGCAAAGTGACAGCAGGTTTAAACAGTGACCAATGAGCATCTGACTTTAGAGTCCGTTCACAATATAAAATACATATAAGGCACCGGCAAAAGGATCACCTCAAACATTCAGATACAATATTTACAGTATTTACAATAGCAATTACAATTATATACAGTTTTTTATACTATACTATATTACTATACTATATTACACTTATATACATATTTACTACTACCCCGTGTTAATGCTCACAAATCTGACCGTCTTTCAGCCACTTCTTCAGATTAAGTTTGAACTGTTGTAAAGTGCTGCTCTCTCCAACAGTTCCACATCCTGCAGCTTTTACAGAGAAACAGTTCTGTCCAAACGTGGAGGATCTAAAGTCCACAGAACAGTCTCCTCTGGCCGAGGCTCGCGTTGTTCTACGTCCTGCCTCGTCACAAGGTCTCACAAACTTTCTCAGGGGCTGTGGGGCCAAATCATGAAGAATTTTAAACACTAAACTGACATTCGAAAACAAAATGAAATTTTCAAACGTTAATAATTTGTATTTCTTCACAATGTTACAGTCGTGGTATGAAACAGGCTTTTTATCTAATATTTTGAGTGCCTGTTTGTACAGGCTTTGGAGCGGCTGTAATGGTTGATAGAGACCATGTTGTAATGCAATATGTAAGGTGTGAAAATATCATGGCATGCATGTAGGCAAGGCAAGGCAAGGCAAGTTTATTTGTAGAGCACAATTCATACACAAGGCAATTCAAAGTGCTTCACAGTTGAAAACAAATAGAATCAATAAAAACATCAACATAGAATGAATCAATTACAGCAAAAGGCGAGAGTGCAGATAAAATACTGTCAGTCATATGCACGGGTAAAAAGAACTGTTTTCAGCCTGGATTTGAACATTGTCAGAGTTGAGGCTTGTCTCACATCCTCGTGAAGACTGTTCCAGATTTTAGCTGCATGAAACTGAAACACAGCCTCACCGTGTTTAGTCCTGACTCTGGAACCACCAGGAGGCCCCTCCCTAAAGTTCTCAGGGCCCGAGATGGTTCATACGGCTGTAACATGTCAGAGATGTACTTTGGAGCTAAACCATGAAAAGACTTGTAACAAGCAGAGCTGTTTTAAATTCTATTCTCTGAGTGACAGGAAGCCAGTGCAGAGATCGGAGCACTGGACTAATATGGTCGTAAAGCCAGTCTGTGTAATATGTCTGAACTGCGATAAATTGAATTTGACAGTTTTTATCAGTTTTGAGACATGCTTTTTAAACGACAGTGTCCTGTCCAACACTACGCCTAAATACTTCACAGACTCTGCTTCAAGAATTCCTGTTCCTTTTACAATGATTTCTGGCGCAGAGTGAGAAATATTCCTTATTGAGAAAAACATGCTGACGGTTTTGCTAAAATTTAGTGTCAAGCATGATAGCACCATCCAGTCTGAGATTTTTTCCATTGCTCACTGGAGCTCAGCTTTTTGAATTTGTTTCTCCATTGCTCTTTTGTTGCATTTTCATCCGGCACTTTTTTTCAAGAAGCTTTTAGATTTGGGTGAAGCCAAACTGGTTCAGAGGTTAAGTAATCTATTTACTTATTTGATTGCTTTACTTCAAAGGTCATCTGATTACATAGATACAGACAAAAAACAATTGTATGTTGTGATATTTACAAAGAAAATTCTCAGAGGATGCCGTGAAAATAAAGAAAAACTAAATAATTCAAAAGTTGCATGAGACGACCTACATCTGTTTCAATCAAAAAGAAGCATTTGCCATTGAAAGTGGAAAAAGTAACAATTATTTTTGCTCAAGTAAGAGTACAGATACTTCATTTTAAGTTTAGAAGTAAATGTAACTAAGACCTCTGTTCAAAAGTAATCTAGTTAATCCAACTTCTTCACATGGATGAGTTTTAAACATGAGTCACAACTTTCAGAGAGCAATGTTGTCACCGTAATGCAACAAATAGACTTGGTATAGTAGCCTGCCAGTTCACTACTGATAAATGAATATAGGGCTGGGACAAAATATCGGATCGCCATCATTTGTGAGGCAATACCAAGTAGCATCGCAATACTTTCAATACTTGTGTTTGGAGGCATTTTTATCCTGCACTCCTTTGTTTTCCAGTAACAGTTGCACAGCACGTTGTTACATTCAGTGTGAACTTCTTAACCCCCACCTGAACTGAGCACATTTTCTCCAGCTTGGCTTCACCCAAATCTAAAAGCTTCTTGGTAAAGAAAGTGTCAAAATGGCGACTAAAATGAGACAATAACGAGGATGACAATGCAACAAAAGAGCGACAGAAATGTGACAAAGAGGCGGTGAAAAGGTGACGAAAAAGTGACAGGAATGTGTATCGATAACGCAACAAAGAAGACGAAAAAATAGCAAAAGAAGAGTGACCACAGAAGCCACAAAAGAACCTCAAGAGAGCAACTTTAAAGTGACAGAAATGTGTATCGATAACGCAACAAAGAAGACAAAAAATAGCAAAAGAAGAGTGACCACAAAAGCCACAAAAGAACCTCAAGAGAGCAACTTTAAAGTGACAGAAATGTGACAAAAATGCATTCAAAAAGTAAAAAAAAACAACCACTTTTCAATCTTAACATGCTAATTGGTTAATACACTTTGGATGCATAACTTTTTACACATTTATATCGGAGAGGCCCCGGAGTATCGTGATTAGGGGTGGAAACCTCTGGGTACCTCACGATTCGATACGATATGCGACACATGGTCTACGATAATGATTATCTCACGATACACCGATACTGCGATAATCGATATATTGCACAAAAATAATCTACGATACATCATGATAAAAAAACATTCTACTTTTAACCTCAATTTTAACATACTACATATTATTCATCATTTACATTTCTTTCCATGTGCTTTGGACCACTTTTATAAATGATCCACGACTTACACTCCGAAAATGGGTCTGTAGATCTGTCAGTGACCAAATTAATCTTCTTTATAATTATGAAAAACTATCATTAAAAGTAATTTATTTGTGTGACAGTGTTTGGTCCAAGTGCTTAATACTGCAGTGCTGCCCCCTGCTGTCCTGACTGAATTCTCGATCATTATTGGCCTCTATTGACTGTGAAAACCGTGGAGCACCGTTAACTCATTAATATGCATGACGTCATCAAAAGTAAGTATTGGTATCGCATCGTCTCGCAAAATATGGTGATATATCGGAAAATCGATGTATTGTCACACTCCTAATCGTGATATCAGATCATGACAAAAGTGGATCGTCCCAGCCTTCTGAATAAACATCAGTTAATAGAATGTACTAAATGTATTCCACTATAGGCCTATAAGGAGAAAAAATGTCTCATAGGGCCTTCAGCCTACTTTGGTTTAACAAGGTCTAATCCAGGAATAAACAATGACAAAGCGTCAGTATTTTCTCCAGGAGCATCATCACACCACAAAGACGCAAAAGAAATCTTATCAACTTGCCACAAGCAGGACATTGTTCTGCCGTATTGGACCGCAGAGTCACATCTTTGAAAATCACATTAGAGAGAGGCCAGCCCTGCCATGAGCCGGCCCAGGAATGTTAGCAAAGCGCCGCTAGAAAGAGCAGACAGGGGTCAGAGAAAAAAGCAGCATTTTTGTCATCATTTTGTTCACAGAAGCTAAACTCAGAGCAGTTCCTGACGACTACGACTCAAATGTTTACTCAAACTCACAGAGCTGCAGGGGCCAGAGCAGGGGCCAGAGCAGGGGTCGGAGCAGGGGTCAGCCTCCGGTAGTGCGGTTCGAGGAACTCTCCAGAGAGATTGACTCTGGATTAGATGGTCGACCGATGAACTGATGCAAAAGTAATGCACCTGTCACAGCATTTGAGATGGTTCTATTACATGTGATGTTCAAAAATAGAGCCGTGCAAATGTCTTTTTTTCATGCCGTCCATTACCAGCCTGCAGACTAAAGACTAAACGCTAAAGTATCTTAGAAAGAGTTCCATCTTTCATGCACTACATTTATGGACTGAAATTCAATGTGTTTTTGTTCGTTTAACAAAAGAATTAAACACAACTAATGTCTTTTTTATGTTTGTGTAGCCTCTCAGTCGTCCAGAAATTATCCTCTGTTCAGAAATTTCACCGCACCGCACTTCTCCAGCACATCCCTAAGATTCTCTATGGGGTTAAGATCTGAGCAGCATGCTTTTGGAGGTCGGGAAAACCATAGCCCTGTCTTCAGTGCTCCCCTGGTCCTCTGAAGCAGTGCAGCGCCTCCTGGGGTTGTCCCTGTTTCCGTGTGTGGTGTCCTGCACTGGTCAGTTCCACCTCCTCCTTCCTCTTCCTCCTGCGCAGCTCCCTCCGCTCCACAACCGTCCTTCACCATCTTCTGGGAAGAGCTTGGCAGTTCATCTGTTTTATTCTGTGGTGAACGTCCATTAGCCTGAACAATAGTCGGAATAGAATGCTTGTGTAGCTTAGCTGTGAGTCTCGCCCGGAAACCTCCTCGTTTGTCACTTTTTTGTTTCCTGTAGCCCCTCTTGTGACGCCTCCACTGTGCTGCAGCTGTGGGGGCTCTTAGTTCCTCTTTAGTGTCCCAAAAGAACACAACTGCCTCCTTCAGGACCATTATGGATATCCACCGAACCCCTCAAAACACGGCAACACAAGACGTACCAAAGCATCCAGTAAAACAATGTAGAACACAGAAACAACAAATGTAGCTCGCATAAAAAGGAAAAAAAATCTGTCTGTACCGTGCAATCGAAGAATAAAATATCAAAGAGTGCAGACTATATATTTCCAATAGGCGGTGTTCACGTGATATTCTAAAATGAGCCAGAGGGCAACTGAAAATTCCATTGGGGTAACTATGGTAACTTACTTTATTGCTAATTTCTCTGTAATTCCTGGGCCAATCAACATGAAACAGAAACTGTCACAAAGTTGAAAGTCATCTCCTTCAGCACATATGAACTATGGTCTAATTACTTCCTCATAAAGGCGTCCAAAAGTGGTGATTTATTTAAAAAAAATAAAAAAATAATATATGAATAATATGGCAGGTTTGTGAATCCAATCACTATTAAAAAATGATCAGGGAAAACATTTGGACATTTTCTTTTTGCAAATATCTTTCAAAAACTGTCTCTCTCCCATAGAGTTGTATTATTGGCACCTGCTCCAACTGAACTTCTATAACATGAATACAACCCATAGTTTTTTTAATGCTGAAAATAATTTGAACTGAGTAAGATTTATTGTGTACGTTTGCATGTTGCGTCGCTCGGTGTAGAGGTTTTGTTCATGAGAAGCCAGCAGGTGGCAGCACACAGCAAGCAGCATGTTTGACAGTATACAGCAGCTGTGATTTGGGTTTGTTTTTGTGTGCGTTTTACATTTCACAGACTTGGCATGGACCCGGCTGACTGGCTATGCACAGTAAGAAAGAAGAATTATATTGTGCAAGTGCTCTGCTGGTATTATCCACAACAATATTTTTACACAATCTTTATCACAGCCAGATATGGGTTGTGTGGAACATTCAGTTGCTGTCCCCTGAAAGTCAGTCTGAAATACTAACTTCTAACTCCACTTTCCCCATCTATTTTTGTAACAAATACTCCTCCTATAGTGCCAGTATAGTCTCCTACTAAAACTACAAGTACAACCCCAGTACTGTTTACACCCCTTACCACTAATACAGGTAATACTGGAGCTGTTGTACATTTTATAACATCTGAACTCAAATATGTAATTTTCAGAGACACACTGTACATTACTAACTTACTGGGCACAATCTTGTGTTTCTAAATGCAAACTATAGTGTAACTTAGTAGGAGTGCACTTTCAGATCTAGACTTAGCCCTTTTAAGTGGGAAGTACGTGGGGTGGAAAAACACCCATGACCAATGGCGTTGTAATACAACAGCCTTTACCCCCAAGACTCCGCAGCGAGGTGGAAGGGTGGTGGGGGAGTCGAGGTGAACATATGTTTTTGTTTTGGTCGTGTTAACGCAATTAGGCCAAGTGAGTGCTGACCCGCACCGCAGCGGTAACATCTCTTTCTCGAGACACAAACATTGTTTAGCTCATGATGGTGTTAATAAAGTTTTTAGTTTGACCTGTGAGAGCCTGTAATGAATGTGAGGCTGCCACCAGTGCACCGCTCTGAGTGCTGCTTGTAAAAGTACACGCCCCAGTGGCACAGGCACATAGCGCAACAGCTGATAACCATAGTGCTTGAAGCTTGCACTGTCCTTGCGCCAGGCACAAGATCTGGCCCACTGTTACAAAAGTATCAAGGCGATTGTGTACTAAAGTATAAAAAGACGGAATAAAGAATAAACAACTGTTCAAAAATTATTATGCACAATCAAGATTCCATCTCCCTCTTCCACACTCAATTCACCAACCCATCCCATTTTTCTAAGTTTCAATTTTGCACTGCTGCCCCAGCGGCCAAGAGAAGAAGTGCACCCTCTGCTGGTGAACTGGGTCATACTTTATTGCACTACTTGATACATTATACCTACCTACATTTACTACAGTGTAGTCTACTTGTTTAAGCTAGTTTCCAACTGTAGTCCCTGGGCAAGTTGTAGATTACCAGCAGCAAACAAAATACAACAATAACAACAACAATCATATGAATTAACCTATGAAATGATAAAAACAATTCATTATAATCTTACACACAACCTATGTTAACATTCGGTACAAACACTACACCATAGACCAGGGGGAGGCAAGTTTTCTTGGTGGAGGCCGATTTTCTTTATTGTAAATAGACCGAGGGCCGAAGCCGCTGAATATTAGCCCAAAGTAAAGCACAACATTGAAAACATTACTATCATGAGATAAATGACTTAAAATTGCTTGAATTAAAGTTCTTCTATGTTGAATTTGAGTCGGTTTGAACTAATACAAGATACAAACGCTATAGCGCCAATGGAACAAGAATAAAACCCACTTGGAATCAGACAAATAATTGTTTTTCACTTGAAATTACACAAAATTATCTGAATTAAGAGAATAATGACTACTAGAGTTTTCATCTCATCTAAAACCAGACCAAATCTACTGAAACCTTAGATTTAATCTCTTAACTCAAGTAGATTTATGTCATTTCATCCTGAAAACGATTATTCTTTTTCCAGTGCACTTCTTTCAAATGCCAGTGTTATGACCTATTTGGGTGCATTGCATTCTACCTTATTTTCTCCCATTTAACTCTAATAATGTTAAAAGTACTCTGTGATTTGTGTAATAGTGTTTCTCATAATCATCTTGAGGGCCAGAGGTTCTGTGCCGGCGGGCCGGATTTGGCCCCCGGGCCTGACGTTGCCTACCCCTGCCATAGACAAGTACACACAGGCAGAATTACACTGGCAGCACAAAAGCAGCAAGAATAAAATACATTAGCAGTGATGTACACAAATATGATTCTCAAGTAACCATGATTTTAGCATCTTTTTGAAAGACCCTGATGTATCTACATTGCGTATGTGAGAGGGGATAGAGTTCCAGAGCTGCTCTCACTGAAAAGCCCGACTGGCTGAAGGCACTTTTCCTGAGGGGAACAAACAGGTTGTTTGAGGTGGCGGTTCTAGTTTGTCTCCTGCTCAGACTTACAAAACTCGAAAGTGGTGGAGGAGCCAAACCACGTAAAATGTTAAAAACCAGATTAGCATCATGAAATTTTACAAAGTTTTCCCAGTTCAGCAGTTTATATTTGTCCAATATACTGCAGTGGTGATGACGAAAAGAGTTCATGTCCAGGACTTTCAGAGCCTGCTTATAATGACTTTGTTTCACGCTACCCTTGATACATTGTATTTACCTAATCTAATACATTGTAATCTGCTCTGTAACAATGTGTAAATACTAAATGATGTGCTGCTACCAATTATCATCATTGGAGGTCCCGAGGGAGTCCGGCGGGATGTCCAGACTTGGGAATGGGTGCTCTATTGTAACATCCACAAACCCAGGGGTATTTTCCATACACATAGATTATTAGTTACAAAAAGGTTATGACACTGAGTTGCATAAATGTGCCTTATTGGGACTATACAGAGTTTTAAAATGTTATGTATTTTCCTCCCCCTACATGTTCCAGCCATGTCCTAATGTGTAGAATGAGCTCAGACCTGTTCACCACAACTGCCTCTAAAATCCCGCACTGTCACTCAGAAAGGTGTTAATTTGGTCCGAAGTGCCGTCATGCACGAGCTTAAAATAGAAGCTGCAGTTACGCATAAGGCCTGAGATGGCAGTAGTGAGTATAGAAGCAGCAACTTATATTCATTTGCATTAACAAATGAAGATTTCACTGCCGCCTGAAGCTTCATTAGCAGGTTATACAGGCCAGGGGTCGAGCTGATTTAGTTGGGGACCCCTGCTGAAGGCTATTCACCTTATCCCGGAAGTTTGCGTGGGTGTCGCCATAAATTGTGTCCGTCCCTTCACTCCTATTAGTTTACTAGAGAAGTCAAGATTAAACCAGTTAATTCAAAGCCATGTTAATGCCACACAGAGAAACAGTGCAGTGTTGACTTGTTGGTGCAATTGAACACATCAAACTACTAAGCATTATATTTTAGCAGCAAATATTTCCCCTCGTTCTCCGCTTAATGAACGGACTTCTTGCTCTACCGGAAGTGTCAATACAATGGAAGTGCCGATCCGTGCCAAAAAGAAGCAAAAGTGAGCGGTGGCGGAACTAGGTGGATGGACATCTAAGTACTGTCCAGGGTCCGGACATATGCAGTCATTGTTCTTGGAAATCTTAAAGGAGGGGTATTATGCAAAATCGACTTTTTCAAGCCTTACATCATGTTATTCTGTCATTCCCTCATTAAAAACATGCCTGAAGTGTTGCCTTGGCACATTCACGTGTTTTTGAGTAATCTGTAAAAACTCTGATGGCGGCCATTTTAGGGATAGGTTTGCCTGAGTCCTCCTAGGAACGCCCCCACCTCCTGGAGACGCCTCCGAGCTTTCGTCACCAGCCGAGTAACCAACCACTGCTCCTCAGCAGAACCCCCTCCCCACTGATGCCACAGACAGCGTGTGGAGGGGGCGTGTCTAAAGGCTCAGAGGTTCTTAAAGAGACAGAGGCCGATTTCAAGACATTCACTACAGCCATTTTGAGAGAGACATTTTATACAAGGCAGTTATTCTAATTTACTGCATTTACAGACCAACAGAAGGTTTGGTCATCATTGTAGTGTGATATAGACTGGTGCTATGGGACTGAAAAAAGCACAATACCCCCTCTTTAAAACAGGAGCCCAGGTTGTCTATTCACATAGCAGAGCTGATCAACTGTTATTTTTCAGTCACTTAGACTTTGGGGCTTTGGGGTCCGGACTAAAGCCTTTGGAGGTCCGAATCTGGACCCATGTCCGCCAATTGGAGACCCCTGCTTTACATTTTGATCCTAGTCTGATCATGATGAAACTTTATAGCCCTACAAATTACACTATCATGCCATCAAAACAGCATCAAAAGCCAAAGTTGTTGGTGAGAGCAAATAAGCTACAGCCTAAATGACCCAGTCTGTTTTGTTTTTTTAGAGTTACTTTCAAGTTCTAACCTTATTCCTGTATCATGAGTAAATTATAGCTACATCACCAAGACTGGCAAAACCTGTGGACATAAATGATCATGTTAATGTTGTAGCTTTTGCTCTTAGGGATCATGCCACAGTAGAAGAGAACAGAGGGCCATTGTCCTGTCCCTGTAACACCAGACTGTGAGCTGACAAGGCTGTGCTGTTGCTAGGCCCCATATCTTTTTATAGAAATCTTCCACTCCACCGAGCATGCTCAGAAGGGCCTCGGCAGCTGATTGGACTGCAGGGAGGTGGAGTAGGGTGCATACCAAAGCCTGAGCTTGCATGGCTGAACCTCTTGCTCAAACGAAACAGGAGTTTAGATCCTGGTTTTAGTTTCTGTGAGCTTTTACTATAAAACCTGCTGCTTATGCTTTAAGACACATGGGTAACAGGGAGATTTCAGCAGCACTGTTTGAACACATCTTAGTTAAAATGACTTACAAAAAGCTTCTTCTGCACCTATTTTCCTATTTATTAATACGGCAATACTGCAATGTGAGAACCGCCCATCAGTAGGTGTTGCAGCACCCTCAGCACCCTGGGTTCCCACACCTTTGGATTTCAAATATCGTAGACTGGACTGGGTTGACTGAGTTAAGGACATTTCCTGAAGGCTACATCTTCAGAAGCTTCTATTAGCTCTTGTTTTCAAAATGTAAGACACACAAGCAAACTCTGGCAACTCCTAAGGGGATGGCCAGGACTGCTATGACCCCGCCTCGTGCAGCTTGTGTTTGCAGTTTCATCAATCAGAATAGTCTTTTCATTCGCTGTAACAAACCTACGAGTCTTTAGCATTAAAAAAGCCCTGCCAGTCCCTTGATCGGAGTCTTCTATTCTATACTGTATAGAGGAGACATATTGTGACCCACCGTCCAACATGGGCTTGTGCTTTTTGACAAAAATGGCCTCTTTTCCCTCAGACCAGTTCAGCATTAGTTTGCTGTAGAAAAAATATGACAAAGACCTATAGATAGTTTTCCATTGACGTCACACTCCCGCATAGTTCCATACGGCGCCATATTGTGTGTCTAGGGTCTAATTGTTTGTGTTACGGATCATTGATAATATCGTGAAGAAACAGTGCTCACACCTGTGTTGTGTGGGGCTGATACCGACACGATGAAGAGAAAACGTCTCAATATCCCAAAAGTAATTCATCACTAAGTAACAGAAACATAAAAACTTTCGTACGAGAGATTTAAGCTAAGGCCGCCGACCGCTCGTCCCGGCTGTCGAGTCTGACTTTGTGGGACAGCCTGAGCTTATTCCGCTCTGTGTCTGAGTCTCATGTCTTGGCTGATGTTCCCTGGTTTTCCCAGTGTCTGTCAGCTTTTATCTGACAGATAAATAAGAAAAAGTGGCGTCAAACAGATTTGACAACGGGGCTAGCTGCTAGCATGAAATAAAGCAAGTCTACGATGAGCTCATAGACTTGTATTTTTTCATGCTGCTGCCAAAAGCAAACCAGGTACAGTTAGCAGCTAGCAGAGAGATGAGACTCGGACAAATCACGGAGGAGGCACAGGCCGTCCCCGTAAAGTGAGACCCGGCGAGAGCGCGAGGCGGCCGTGGAGAATGTGAGGAGAAGGCCGGGAGGCAAGAGCGAGGCGGCCGGGGAGGCAAGAGCGAGGCGGTCGGGGAAGAGAGTGAGTCGGCCAATGCTACTCTCTTGGTTCATCAGGAGGTAAACGCAGCACAGATCGGCGCTGATACACGATATAAATTCCATTCCTCATTGTTTAACAGCTCACATGACGGCTGTTTGTTTGGTTCGATGGACAAGTTTAAGTCCACGCTATGGCCTACGTGTTTCACTGTAGGCCTAATGATCACCGTGCATGTGTACATCACAATGATTATGTCAGCCTACCCATCACATGGCTCATTGTGAGTGAAAAAACACATTAGCGACTACAGAACGGCCGTAGTCGACACAATTATTCATGAAATGTGCATGCGGGTCGTGCGTAAACATTGTCGAACGCCACACAAAATGGCGGCGCGGCGCAGAGGATCATGGGAACGGAAAACCATCTATAGCCTAAATAACAGTTAACGCCTTAATTCTCTACCGTTTTAATGTCAGATGTCCAGGAAAAAGTCAGTGTAGGCCTGGCTATTATTGAAAACACGAGGCACTACTTACAGCATAGGAAAGGCTTCTTACTAAAAATGTGGACCCCCATAGTTTCTAGCAAAAGAGGTCCAAGCCAGGTGAGTTTACTAAAGACATTAATGAAGCATTTTAAAGAGGGGGTATTATGCTTTTTTCAGTCCCATAGCACCAGTCTATATCACACTACAATGATGAGCAAACCTTCTGTTGGTCTGTAAATGCAGTAAATTAGAATAACTGCCTTGTATAAAATGTCTCTCTCAAAATGGCTGTAGTGAATGTCTTGAAATAGGCCTCTGTCTCTTTAAGAACCTCTGAGCCTTTCAGACACGCCCCCTCCACACACTGTCTGTGGCATCAGACAGTGGTGACGAAAGCTCGGAGGCGTCTCCAGGAGGTGGGGGCGTTCCTAGGAGGACTCAGGCAAACCTATCCCTAAAATGGCCGCCATCAGAGTTTTTACAGATTACTCAAAAATACGTGAATGTGCAAAGGCAACACTTCAGGCGTGTTTTTAATGAGGGAATGACAGAATAACATGATGGAAAGCTTGAAAAAGTCGATTTTGCATAATGCTCCCCCTTTAATGTACTTAAATGTGATTGTTGTTCTGATCCTCTTCTCAACCCACTGAAATGAATACTGACAAAAAGCACAGGTGAGATTGCCTTTGCCTTTAGCTAGGTCAGATAATAGCTAGCTACCACACATGACGGCTTCACACAGTTTCAGTGAGGTTTACATGCATAAAGACACTAGAAATGGCCGTTCAAAGTGTGTTCAGGCGCTCCAGAGAGAGCAGTATGGCCGTCGGGTCGAGCAGAGTGAGGAAGTGTGTTACGTGTGGCGGTGGGCAGGCCGTTGGGCTGAGCCGTGCAGGGATATGAGCTCAGGCGGAGCGAGGAGGCGGACACAAGCGGGAGAGAAGCCGAGGAGAGCGCAGCAGAGCGGGCTACACCGCCGACGAGCGCGCAGAAAACACCCCAAAAACCAGCGCAATGTGGCTTCGTGAAGCCCCCGGTGCGGACAGACCGCGGAGGACCGACCGAGGGTGAGTATCCCCCTAAACTTCCCTTTGACCGCCGTTAGACCGACTGTCAGGGCGAGCTGGAGGTGCATGGCAATATGGAGGCAGAACGACAGCGGACCGCAGTCAGCTCAAAATGGCTATGTCGTCGTCTACGTCGAATAAAAAACGCTTTAGAGACTGAAATATTCAACGTGTTGTGCTTTAGAGTCGATTTTGTGCATGTTTTGTGTCACTGTTGTATGTTGACAGTGTACTTTTGTCGAAAACTCGGGTTGTATTTCTCCTTTTCGGGATTTTCTGTAACTACGCAGTTAAAATTTCCTTTGTCCTTGAAAGGACAAGTCCTCCATTAGAAATTTGGTGAAAATATCAAAAAACAAGCACAGGTTCTCTTCATAAAGGATGTATTGCAACTTATACAGTTAAGACATGTCACATTTAGAAATCTTTTGTTTATTTTAATACTTTTCACATTTTCGACGTTTTTGTCGAATTTCAGACTTCGACATTTCAAAAGAAAACCCAGGTTTTTCACACAGTCAGTAGTTACTGTGAATCACATGCTTTATACCAACATTTTTAAACAAAGTAGGGCTCAAATAGTATATTTAAATGTTTTATTCAATTAAAAATATATAAAATATATACCAAAACACTCCTTTGGATTCTAAATGTATCCATTTAGGTGATAAACATGGGTTAGTGTTTTAAGGATGTTATACAGTGAAATGTATATTTTAAAGGGTTAGATTTACTAAGAAATACAAAATGGGGTGTTGGCTTTTAACCCTTTGAAGTACAGACTAGAGGACAAACTAAATATGTGCAAAAATATTAATTTCAACAAAAGAACATGTAAAGATACCATTTACATCAGAATACCACCACATAACATCACATGTGCTATTTTTTAACAAACCATGTATATAAAATTATATAAATTCCAGGCTCCTTAGAAATGTTACAACTTTCCTCACAAGGTTGTTACGGTTTACCTTTATAACATTTAATGACACATAACGTTTAATTTCATAATATTTAAAGGGTCATTCATTTCTTAACATTTAAATACAGATAAATCAACCAGTACATTTAGTTAAAAATGCCACAGAACACTTTTTTAAAACGTTTTCAAGATCATTACCTTTACCTGATTACTAATCAAAAGGTTTAAATGTTGAGCTATACATTATACAGATAATCATGTTGCGTTAAAAATGTGAAATGTGGTTAACAGTCGTTCAAATGTTTAATTTTGAATTTGATTGTAAAGAGTATTTGTAATTTTTTGCAGGTATACCTTTGATGTTTCATAGATTTCAAGATGTGAGACGGCCAAACCTGCATAAAATGGTATGTGAAATCCTCATCTTTCTGCCACATGTGTGTGACCACTAGGGTGTGCTCTTGTCTGAGGTAACGTTTATTTGTCTTTTTCAAGGGTTGAACGTGACCTCTGCGAAGTCGACGGATTTGGGCGAATTTTTGTTCGTGTGTAAGTATTACGATTTTGATTTGTTACTGTTACTTTTATGACATTTTAGACTCAATTAATTTATTGAGCTCATATGTTTCTCAACTTGTCAGTTTAATTCTTAGTATACTTGTTGCATTATGGGGGAGGGGCTTAACCCTACAACTTAGGGTCTTAGGAAGGGTGGAACACTCGTGGTCACGTTCATCCTTAACCCAGTCTAAGTTTACTCACTTTTTGCTAGCCTGGCTAGCCGACATCTGAGCTACGTATCCTATTCACAAGATGTCTTATCTGGTCCCGTAGCCATTCCCACCCACTGGGTGCTGACAGTGTATCAGTTATCGACAGTGCAGATACATGTTTATCAACGGTAACGCTTGGCTTGTGCGATACGCCACGTTCAAGCGAACAAACTTATTGAATGTGGCTCCTTATTGAAAACGACCAAGGGACCGTGAGGTTATTTATTTCTGCTCTTGATGTTGCTAAGTGTGACCATGAAAACTTAACATCGAAACGTTGACCGTTGTCTGGCCTGAAAGTCAGGTGTGCCGCTCACACCTGTGGGCCACGCCCGCATCAGCTGAATTGATAGAAATCGCTGCCTGGCCAGGCAAAGAACCTCACTTTATTTTACTTGTGCACTACAATGATGACCAATGATATGTTTTCAGCAGAAATGCACATTCTCAATGTAGACAAAACCAGTTATTAACTACACAATGATTATTGCACATAGGACACATGGGTTTAGTTGAATTCTCCTTCACTTGGCTTGTGTAAAGAAAAGCTAATGCTAATTTGCTATCAAAGTGTTTACGATGGACACGCCCTGTGTTAAAAATGACACTTGAACACTAGTTTCAAATTGTCACTAGCAGTGGCTTTGTAGATGCACATTTTTATTTCATTTCGATCTCGTTCTTACTACGGGTCAACAAACTATTGCCTTATAAGAAAAAACCCAGTCCATTGCCAGTAAAATGAATAATTAGTCTTTTATGTTTGGAGACAAGTGCTGAGCTCAATTGAGCTGCACAGACTAGAGGGCTCTGATTTAGATGAGCCTGCAGTATTTTCATGAGCATGTACACAGTTGGGTCTGATGTCATTCATGTTTCTTCTAGGGTGAACACTTCACTGCTGTGAACACGTCTGAACTGAAGAAGACATCTCTGTAAGTAACACTTGATGTTATACCCACTCCCCTCAAGCATGAAATACACTATTGTCCAGTGGCTCTTTCTGCACTTTAAGACCATTCCCACTAAGGCTGGGACTGTATATCATTTTGCAATATATCTTAATACGCTTTTGCTGCAATACCAAGTATTGATACTTTCAATACTTTATAAATGTAATATTTCTTCAGGAACGATTACACAGCACTTTATGTTAAAGTTATGTTTTGCTGTGGTAACTTTACACTTAACACTTCAGAAAGTGTCAAGTCGCATTTGGTTTGTAACTTTTGGACACGTCACTGTTTTCTTTTTGAAAGGCTTCACAGTACGTACTGTATCGTATCGTGATGTGTATTGTATTGCAACTAAAGCTTATTGTCCCAGCCCTAGTTCCAACTGCAGCGGAAACAATGACATTAAACTAGTAGTTGAATTTTAGTACATTAACATCCATTGTCATTTTCTCTACTAACTGTGTTAGTGACAGCAACATAAGTTGAGTATTAAAAAAAAAAAAAAAAAGATTTATATTTGAAATGTGTTTTGAACAACTTAATCACTTGGCTGAATGTTATGCATCCATTGCACATTTCACCTGTGTATTTTATATCCTTTTATATGTATTTTTACTAATCCCGTCTTTTGTTGATTTATTTCATGGCATAATACCATATATTATACAATTCTTTATTAATAAGCCCTCTTGAGTTTACAATTAACATTTTATTTTGGATGCACTGTGCTGCTTTCAGTATTCACACGTTCCTGGTGCACACCTAGTGGTCACATGAGGAATCTTGTGACAATGTTTTAGCCGTGTTTTAGCAAAACATCTGTTGAAAAGATATTAATCATTTGTCATATTCATAATTGATTGCAGTGTTTGCAAATTTTTTGATTGTTTTTTATTTTTTCTTAATGTTGTTCTGTTAGCGGATTTCTATTGCGTTCATGTTGTTCTGTTAGCGATTTTAAAGTGTTTGTGTTTTGAGTTTTATTTTTTATCTTTCACTGAGTGTGTGACAATTGGCTTGTATGCCACAGTGTATTTGTCACCTTTTTCAAAATTTGATTGTTTTACTCTCAATAAAAGTGTCGCTAGCTAGCTTAGTTCGCATCTTCGCCAACTTTGTTAGCATTTACTTTTTTGGGCGAAAAACGTTTTAGGCTTTGACAAAATGATTTCAGATCACATGTGGGCTTACATTTTTCCTTCTTTTTCTGCTATCAAGAAGCCGTCCAGCGGGTATCGGAGAAGCAGACAGAAGATGCGTTGTTTCACGCGAAGATGGCGGTTGGCTAAAGCCGCTAGCGGGACTTGGTCATGTGATTTTTGGACTGGCTTCGCGCTTTGGGATTTTAAAATATTTTGAAAAGAATGGACATTTCGAAGTCTTTGCTGCAAAGCGAACTCGTTAAAACTTCGACAGTACTTTTTCACTTCGTTAGCCTCTGTGTATTTTATAATGTCTTTCAATAAAGTAAATAACAATGTTTTCACTGGTTTTATTTGATTAGTTTGTTTAGCAATGTTGCATGAAGTTGACAAAAGGAAACAAAACAAAAATATACATTTAAAGTTCTCGTTTTCAATCAGTTTCTATCAAAGGACTTTTGTAATGCAATTAATTTAACCACAAATTAAAAGTGTACAGGCACACATGGACACTCATGTCAACATTTTACATTAACCGGAGCTGGTCCATCATTCCCACAGCTTTCACTAAAGTGTATCCAGTTCAGTGTTGTGACTTTTGAACAGAAATGGCCACTATACAGTGTAAAATGGCTTCTGATCGTCCAGTTTCCTGTCTGTACAGGAAGTGATGCAAGAAGAAAGAAAAAAACCTTGTAACTCGTTGCCAGTCTGTTGTAATTGTCCAGTTATGGTCCATAAATGTTCTGAAAGGGGTTCTTTAATGTACAGTCTCTACTATGGACTATATTTGTTTATAAGATTGAGAATACAAATTAAAACTATCAAAAGGGGAGGGACTTGAGCATCACCTGAGTGTGGGGTAAATGGAAATAACGTCAATCAAAGGCAAAGCTCTCAGAGCTAGGGAAGGAGCTCTAGATGGCGGCTGAGCCCTGGGAAGGCTGCATAGGCTTCAACCAGACGCTTTCTGGTCGGTTTTTAGACCGTCTCCTTTCCTTTTGGGTCTTTTCTTGTTGTTTGGGCTTTTCCGGACGCTATTTTATTCGTTTTGGGAGTGTTTCGAGCCCTTTCGGAGCAGTATTTTGCGGCGAAGGAACAGTGTGTGCTGGCGGAGGGCTGTCGTTGTTTTCAGGGCAGGCTGTGGCAGCCATGGCGCTCCTCCATTTTCAGTGCGCTGCTCCTCTGTGACAGGAGGCTCACAGCACTAGGCCTGCAGCCCTGTTTTACAGACAGTTATTCACATTTATCCTAAAAACTGTTCGTTTTGCTGTATTTTATTCTAATCGTGACTCGGGAAATATCCCGACTCCATAATATAGCTAAGTTTAATTTAGTGGGCAAGGGCTACTTTTTGGGCTGCTACCCCTTTACTGTTTACTTCTGACATGTGTACATTCAGCGGTTTATAAATTGCTCTTTTGCAATGCTTAAAAAGTGTTTTTTGTTTATTTTATTTGCGATGACGCAGTAACAATTGGCCATATGCACGCTGCTCAGTCTGCGGACTACATTGAATGGGACAGTGCATTTCTACAACTGTACAGCCCCTGTCAAATGAAAAACCTAGGTTATAGGTTTTAGTGTAAGTTTTTAAAGAAAATCATTAATTTGGCCCAGTTGTGTTTTTGTTGTCGTGACACATCGCCGGGCTTTAACGTGCCATCTAAGCTAAGTCACTTTTACAGGACTTGTAGGATAGTTAATGTCTACAGTCCAACTTTTTGACAACAAATCTCGGGCCAGCACCACACTGCCACATTCACGGACACTGCGATGATGAAGAGCAAAAGTAAGAAACTCGAGGATGAAGGCTCCACTCACAGCAATGCGTCAAGGTACGAGCCTCTTCCCACTGTTGCTCTGTGTTCCCTTGTGTTTACTGTTGAGGTTGGCTTCTCACCTGTGCACTGCTGTGCCTTTCATGTGGTCTACCCCTGTCTCCAGTGACCTTGAATTGTTTTATAGCCACACCCAGGGGGAAAAGAAATGACTCCCAAGAGACACAGCATGGAAATGAACCCTACTTTAGCCCCTTCACCACCTTCACTCATTACTTTGTACTGCAGTCTCTGACAACTTATCACACACACATTCAGATCTAGTGCAGTGGAATATCTTTGTGTACCTGTTATTCAGCAGGTCAAGTAAAGAAATAATAAAACATACAAGAATATATAAAATAGAAAGTAAATGTCATATCTATGTACATTATAGTATTTAAAATGACAATGAAATGTGGGGTGAACTAGTGCATAATCATCTTAAACTGAAAGTCTGTGTCTATGCTTCTGTTTATAGCATTGACATGATTGCGCTATTTAAATGTAAAACATGAAACCTTTGTGCCATCTATGACATTGTCTACATTCTTCCACTCTAAGTGACCTTTGACATCTGCCTGAGGTTATTTTAGAAACTGCTCCTCACTTTAGCAGGGCTAATTCTAACCTTTAAAACAGGACCTACAAAAGTCTGCTCAGTCTAAACTTGGTGGTGTATACAGTTTGCCAATCAGGCTGAAGTGAAACATTAGTAAGCTTATTCATTTGTGCATCTAAATGTACAATCCTGGTTTACTGTGGAATCAGACTCAAGACCATCATCTCAGGTTTATCTGTGTAAAACATACATTTCATCAGTGGAGAAACACAGTTGTCACAGAAGCTCCCAAGATGGTGCAGCTGTTTGGAAATCATTACGCAGTCATCAGATTATGTTGGATCAATTACAATTCAGAGCTTAAACAACTAAAACTAATGTAATATGTGCCCTCCAACACCACATGCACACTGCAGCAACAGTTGTGTGCAGGCGGCAGCCATCTTACTTTCCGGGCCAAGAGTAAAAGTGCCTTGCTGAGGTGGCTGACAGAAGCATGGGCACTTTTGCCAAGAGTCCTGTCTGCAAAGTGCTTTAGAGCAGTTCCTGTGTGTTCATTAGCCACAAAATGCTTTACTTTGTGCAGTGTTGTTGTGTAAAACGTCCCCTCCTCAGTCTGAACCTCGCAGAGAAAGAACAGCATGAGTTGAGCCTCTGGTATTTCATTTTTACATCTGAACTGCAATTGGCCCGAGTCACATGCAATGACAAGGCGGCCAATAGAAAATCAAGATGATCACAGCAGACCCGCCTTCTTCTGACCTCCATTTAAAGGGAAAGGGGCTGGCACTTCCGTGTTTGGTTGGTCACAAATTCTCCCGATAACCCTGTTTTGCACTTACACAAAAATGTTAGCAATAACATTTCAAACATTAGAGCCCTGTTTCTGTGCAGCTTTTATTTTACAAACCTCTCTGAATGACTTCCTTTCAAGTGTTTGAATGCGTTTATATTGTCCCCTTGTGTTCAATATTAGCATGTGCAGCTGAAGTAAGTAAGATAAGAGGAACTGCATTATAGTTTTAGACAAGGACAACTTAATTAATAGCTTTTTAAAAACATAATACATATACATAATAGTATTCTATTGCAATGACAGGGAAGTTTGGCAACTAATGTTTATTTTACTGGGGAACGTTTTTTATCCAGAGCAAAAATGTCAGTCCCTTATCTTAACCTCTTCACCCCCACTTTAACAAATCTACAAACTTCTTGCAGCCTACAGGCCAGTGCAACGCCTCATTTGAAAGCTAAGACACACTAATCTAAGAGTTTTCCTAGTGTTTCCATCATGCGTTGTTGATGAGTTGTAGTCACAAGTTTTTGTTATGTTTTTGTTACTTTGTTGTCGCTTTTTTTATGCATTTTTGACATGTTTCTGTTGTGTGTTACGTCTCGTTTTATCGTTATTTTGACCGTTTTTTCAGGAAGCTTTTAGATTTGGGTAATGCCTGGATACCTGGTTTAATGCCAGAAAATGTGCTTGTGCAGGTGGGGTTAAGAGGTTAAGGCTTGAACAAACATTGGCCCATGACCAAGCAAACTTTCCTACCCCTACTTTGTGGGACACAAAGATTTCAAGAACTTACACAAAACCACCTTCTGTCGAAACTGTAAAATGTTTATTCTATTGTGAATTACTCAACATTACAATAGTATTCCAATAAATTGATGTTAGATTTGATTATGTTCACCTCATCTGGGGACACAGACAGGGCATGTATAAATGAAATATTTTTGGGGGCTCATTTGTGCGTCGAGATTCATGTGGCAGAAAACAGAGCTACTGGCCACGGTGCTATCCGTCTTTATTTTCTCAAAGATACAAAGGTAATACATCGGTTTAGGATCCGCTCTGTTCGAGTGTTCGACTAGCTTGAGTGCGGGTCGTTGCATTTCCTCGTCTTTTCACATATTTAATGTTATATGTTGAAGTGACTTAGATTAAAAGGCGCTAACTGCACAGAGAGCTCCTACACAGCGTTGTTTCACTGGATATACAAATACACTTAAGCTTTTAGTAAACATTTACCTAGTGTTTCCTAGTTGGACAGTTGTGATGTTTATGAATAAGTCTTGCTCCTGCAGTGTACTTGTCATTTGCTCAGTCTAACCTTGAACAAATCTTAAGTTCTCATTATGTTCGTTGTCTAGCAACTCGGCATCAGAAGATTCGAATCACTCTGCATCCGAATCTGGCAGTCAGTCGGAGAGTGAGCGAGGCAGCGAACGTGGCAGTGGACACGCCAGCGGACGCGGCAGTGAACACGGCAGCGAACACGGCAGCGAACACGCTAGCGGACGCGGCAGCGAACACGCTAGCGAACACGGCAGCGAACACGCCAGCGAACACGGCAGTGAACACGCCAGCGAACACGCCAGCGAACACGGCAGTGAACATGCCAGCGAGCGCCGGCGGTCCCACAACTCTGAGTCCAACAGCTCCTCGGAATCCGACAGCCACTCAGAATCTGATGGGTCCAAGTCCAACCTCACATCCGAGGCCAAAGACAAGCCCGTGGGCAGGAAGGAGAGGCTGGCAGATGTTAAGAAGGTAGGTGTTTTGGCAATCTTTGAAGGTAATTTGCCATACTAAGCAGCCTGGGCTGTAGCCTTAGCTTGACGTGTGCTTTTTGGTAAAACAAAAATAAATGGAATGTCCAGACTTACAGGATACTGAAGAGGTTTGGCTTTAATATGTTTTAGTCCAAGTTCCACTAATACACATCTTGACAGAGATCCATAGTTCCACAGGTTTCCACAGGTTTCCACAGGTTTCCACAGCACATAGCACAGTCAAAAAACTGTTGGGCCTAAAACCCAGGCCAGCTTCCACACCACTAAGGGTTCCCCCACCTGTCCATTTAATGTACTGCATGGCACCTGGCCCCACCCAAACACACAAAACATAAATATAGCTGATGCCTTTAAAACAAAATAACTTAGGAATAGCGTTTTGTAGCAATTTTAAAGGAAACTAAAACGGGCTTCACATTAGGGCCTAGGTCCAGTGTGGGGAGCCTAATCCTCTTCTCAAGAATGGACCCTGTTACAGCAGAATATAACAGCAGCTGTTCTATGATGCAGATGTGGGAAGAGCACCCAGATGTGTATGGTGTAAGAAGGTCCAACCGCAGCCGACAGGAGCCCGAGCGTCTCAACATTGGGGCAGGGGTGAGCAGAGGACACTGTTAACTTCACAAACTGTTGAATAATTTGTTGTATATTGTAACGTCTGTAACTTTTACTTTGCAGCAAATGTTTTTTTTTAATAGGCTTAGAGGTCACAACATGTCATTCAACTACCTTTAACCCATCTGCTTCTAGTTACAGTTCTACAATTTATCCTACAAGTCAGTTTAGGTCCCGTAAATGAATCCAAAAACCTCAATTTGAGACGCTTGACAAAATGGGATTCTAGAGCCATCCAGTGGACAAATACGCGCACTACTGTTATGTTTCTTTTATCTCTTTTCTTTTTCGTTTCTAGGGTAGCAGTGGCTCCGAGAGTGAAAGTCCCAAACGAAAGAGCACAAGAACTAAAAAGAAGGAGTAAGTGCTTAAACATTTAACACAGTCAAATTCAGAGGACAAATTTCGTTGTACAGTTGATGAATAATGACAAATAAAGCACCTTTACCTTTACCATTGGTGATTTGTAGTGATATGCAGTCATATTTCCTTCATCCTTCTGGGTATCTGTTTGGGCTGTGATCAGTGGCTTTTCCTTGATTTAATCTTGGTTGTGGCCATTCTCTATCTAAAAGATGATCGGTGTTAGTGCTGCAGGCCTGAGCATGAACATGTGGCGTTTCTTTGTTGTAAGAAAAATCTGGAAAGATGAGGACTCCGATGATGAAGAGGCGTCGGAGTCGGAAAATTCAGACACTGAGCAGGAAGACAAAAAAGTTAGATCCAGACGACTTCCTGCCAGAAGGTAAGATCGGAGCCACCAGACAGCTACCCACTGGTCCTCAACTCACCTAATCATCTTTGTCATTTTTGATTCAGAAGAGCTAATCATATTTTACACAGTTAAAAAAGAAACCGAGGCTTTTACAAAGAGCAGATGTGTCAAAAGTGAAGTGTGCAGAACGCTTGTTATGGTTTCTCTCTTACAATTTTGACACAAGAAGTGGAGCTTGTAGTCTGGAGTCTCACTAAAGGCTATTAGATGTTTCAGAGATAATGCAGTAGAAAAGCAATTCAAACGACTTCATTCATATAGCTGGGTCTTCCTACCTGTTTGAAGTCCTTGGAGGAGCCGGAGGCTACTTGTAGGTTCCTATGTCATACCTCCACTTTCCAGTCAACCCCAAAAACCTTTCATTATGTTGTTACAAAACTGTCTTTGACACTATGGGTTAGGTCTGTCATAAAGGATAGTGGACTGCGTGGGCATCTTTACACTGCAGGTTAATGTTACTGTCACAGACGTTTATGGTCTTTATCTGTGGGGTCCCTCAGGGGTCAGTCCTGGGACCTCTTTTTTCAATCTTTTCACAGGGTAATGTTTAGGTTTCCACATCTACAGTATATTGTATTATTTGCACAGGCTGCCAACCAACACAATTAACTCCCTAAACACAAACAATTATGCCCATACACAATTAGTTTAGTACTTCAATCTATTGCCGACTTGCTCAGTGCTGTGGCCGTGTGTGGTGTAACCGTGTTTTACAGACCCCAGAGCAGGTCCTCCAAAAAGCAGCTGGCTCAGAAGTCCAGGAAGTCCAGGAAACCGGAGTCTTCTGCAGATGATGATGAGGAGGATGAAGAGGACGACGACGATGACGACGAGGAGGATGAAGGGGACACTCCCAAGAGACAGCAGCGCAGACGAGGAGCCACAAAGGTCAAGAGGTACTAGTCTGGCCAACCAGACTCCGCTTCTTTACAGAAGAGGATCTGGCAACACTCGCGCTTTCAAAGGAAGTGACGCAGCGATGTGGAGCCGACCGACCAATCAGAGCAGCTCCCTGAACGTCACGTTGTTGCGCCTTTGTTTTGTAGTTTTTCAACACAAGCTTCACGTAATGCTCCTGTTTGCTTGTATTCTTAAGTTTTTCTGACATAAACGACAGAAGTCATTTCCTGAACTCCGTGTGGCAGGAGCGCCATTGTTAATATCCCAATGACGACAACTTTCTTGTGGCTGTTTCTGTCGTCACATCCGCCATGTTCTCATTGGCTGCTGCGCCTCGGTCTTCCCACATTAGTCCCACCTCCAGCAGTAGCTTTTCTACGACAGGGTCGCCAGACTAGTCTCCTGTTTATTAATGAATAAACATCGGAGATTAGTCTGGTTGCCAGGCTAAAGAGGTACAGAGCTTCAGAGATTTTACGGACATAAGAACTCAATGTTCACTGGCACAGCAAAAATATACTGAAATACTCTGAACAAAACTCCATTATTAATCTTTGTTAAAGTTTTTTTTTTTCTTTTTTCGATAGTTCTTAGAATAATCTGGGTTTTGATGTGCAGCTATAAAGAGGACCAGCATGACTTTGAGACTGACTCTGACGACCTCATTGAAATGACGGGGGAGGCAGGAGAGGAGCAGCAGGACGACGACAGTGAGACCATCGAGAAGATCATGGACACAAGGGTCGGTAAGAAAGGAGGTGAGTCTGCACTTCTGACAACTATCAACAGTAACGTAATAAGTGAGAAGTAAGGAGTCGATCTAGACTTAAGTGTGTCTTTCTGTAGCCACGGGATCACGCACTACATTGTACGCCTTGGAGGACAACGGAGACCCCAACGAGGGTTTCGACCCCAGCGCGGAAGAGGGGGAGACCCAGTACCTGGTCAAGTGGAAGGGCTGGTCCTACATCCACAACACCTGGGAGAGCATGGACTCCCTCACAGAGCAGAAGGTCAAGGGCCTCAAGAAACTGGACAACTTTAAGAAGAAGAACGACGAGCTCAATGCATGGTGAGAATGCGGAGGAACTGTCTTGTCACACGAAGGCTACACATCCAGAAGATTGTCAGGCTCGTCAACGTGTTTCTTATAACAATAGCAGCAAATGACCGGGCTGTCTTTGCCTCGCAGGTTGGCGAGGTCTTCACCTGAAGACATCGAGTTCCACAACTGTCAGCAGGAGCTCAACTCCGATCTGAACAAACAGTTTCAATTTGTGGAGCGCATCATCGGTGAGTTCAGGCTTAGTCTCCTCTGCTTCATGTCCGTTCATTTGGATTTGTCCATAAACTGAGGTGATGTTTCCTTTTAAACAGCCATGAAAACTGCAAAGTCCCATGTGCCTTCTGACTTCCCATGTGAGTACAACTTTGAGCTCTTCTATTATTTTGATAAACACTGCATTGGTGATTGAATCTTTTCTCCCCCGGCTCTCCCAGCTCACAGCCATAAGAGCGGCTCGTCGGATGAGCCGGAGTACCTGTGTAAGTGGATGGGTCTGCCGTACTCTGAGTGCAGCTGGGAGGACGGAGCGCTGGTAAAGAGGAAGTTCCAGCCCTGCGTCGACAGCTTCAACAGCCGCCACACCAGCAAGACCCTGCCCTCCAAGGACTGCAAGGTGCTTTGGGAGAAAGCATAGCGCCAAAATAAAGTTTTAACTCACTAGATGTTAATGACCAGTTGCAAATGTTTTTAGTTTTTAGACTCTTGCTCTGCAGTGTCAATTTCGTCGACTAAAATATTTAGTCTTAATTTTAGTCAAAGTGATGTTTTTGACGACTAAAACTGGACTAAAACTAAATTAAAAGTTTCTCATGAGACTAAAACTGTGACTAAAATGTCCAGATATTTTAGTCGACTAAAATAAGACTAAATAAAAATGAAAAGAAGAGACTAAAATCATCCAAACTTGTATTGACCGTCTGAAAGAGCCTCAGATCATTTAAATTCACTGCCAAATGATCAGCTCTGAGCTTTGTTCATGTGGAGCAGCTCCATGAAGTCGAGGACCTGGATTAAATATGATTATAATGAATATTATAAATATAAGTTATTAAATTAGTCTTAATGTTAGTCGACTAAATTGACATGCAATTTTAGTCGCCTAAAACTAGACTAAAATTTAAAAGGTTTTTTTTACTAAATCTTGACTAAAATTAAATTACATTTTAGTCAAAGGACTAAGACTAAAACTAATATAAAATATGTTGTCAAAATTAACACTGTTGCTCTGTTTCAATGGCAATAAAAACTAGACTTTTCCCCATGTTATTAATAATAGAATGAAATAAATTGATTGACTATGTTGTCAGGTGTTGAAGCAGAGACCCAGGTTCTTGCCTCTGAAGAAGCAGCCCTCTTACATCGGAGATGAGACCCTGCAGCTAAGGGACTACCAGCTGGCCGGGGTGAACTGGCTCGCTCACTCCTGGTGCAGGTACAGACTAATGGAACACAGGGCGCACATACAGTGGGTTGCACAAGCATCCGTCCCCCTTTAACTTTTCAACATTTTGCCACGCTATGGACCACAAACATACATATATTCATTGTAAATTTTATATGAAGCGACACACAATCGTGAAGTGAAACGAAATTCATACATCCTTTTTTTTTTCTATAAATAAAAAGTGGGGTTTGCAAAAGTATCTACCCCCTGGAGTTAGTACACCTTTTTGCTGCAATTACTTGCTGCAAGTCTTTTGGGGTTTGTCTCTACCAGTCCTGTACATCTTGAGTCTGTTTTTTAGCCCATTCTTCTTTGCAAAACCACTCGAGCTCAGTTAGATTAGATGGAGAGTGTTTGTGAACCGTAGATTTTAGATCAGGGATGCCCAAACTTTTTGTCTCTGAGGGCCAAAATGAAAAAGTGTCTGTGGGTCGCGGACCAAACACTGCATTGTGAAGCGTGAAGCACATATAACTACAAATAATAATAGTTACTTTATTTTCTTTTTTGGTATACATTTGCATTTAATTCTATCCATGCAAATAGCATGCTACAAAAGCCTAGTTTTAGTAGAACAAAATCAATAGCAATATAGAGCAAAATGTAAACAACAACACCACCTGTACTTGCAGTACCTACAGTGACTTTACCTCATTCATTTAAGTCAAAGAAAATGCCATATTAGACCAATTTGAAAGTGTCAGTTCAGCATAAAGTCTTTTATAAGTCATAGATGTCAATGACCTTCGCAATAAAATAATATGGAAAAATGTGAAAGTTGATGCTACGACGCTCTATGACAGAGAAATACCAAGACACCAGAAAAGTGTTTCCTTAACTTTGTGAAAGGAGTGAAACAGCGCCCCCAATTTCTGGCTGGTGGCCAAAAAGTGTACTGCATCCATTTTTGCCATTGAGAATGAATGGGAAAGAGTTAGTATTAACCAGATGCGGCGCAAAAGTAGGACACTCTCTCGCGGGCCCCACTTTGGGCACCCCTGTTTTAGATCTTTCCACAGATTTAGGTCTGGACTTTGACTTGGCCATTCTAACACATGGATATTTTTTGTTTTCAACCATTCCAATGTTGCCCTGGCTTTATGTTTAGGGCCGTCGTCTTGCTGGAAGGAGAACCTCCGCCACAGTTTCTAGTCTTTTGCAGACAACAACATGTTTTCATCCAAGATTGCCATGTATTTAGCCCCATTTATCTTTCCATCAATTCAAAGCTTCTTTCCTGTCCCCGCTGATGAAAAGATATGATATATATATTTATGTTTGTGGTCCATAACGTAGCAAAATGTCAAAAAGTTGAATGGGGGCGGATACTTTTGCAACCCACTGCACGTGTTCCTCCGCAGGCGTCGCAGTTGCAAATCCTACTGGCTGGATGACTCAAAGGCCATATGGGTTTTTCCACACTTGCCAGGGGGGTTTGGGCAATGGCAGTTGTCGAAGTGTTCAATTTTCACTGTAATAACCTTGAGCAGCGGTAACATGACGGTCCCCGGTGTGTGCAGGTGCAACAGTGTGATCCTGGCTGATGAGATGGGCCTTGGGAAGACCATCCAAACCATCTCGTTCCTGTCCTACATGTTCCACCAGCACCAGCTCTATGGGCCCTTCCTCGTGGTGGTGCCCCTGTCCACGCTAACCTCCTGGCAGAGGGAGTTCCAGACCTGGGCCCCGCAGATGAATGTGGTGGTCTACCTGGGAGACGTCATGAGCAGGAAGACTGTGAGTGCACCTGCGTCACATGGAAAAAGCACGGACAGAAAATGAAAACAATGCGCTGCCTTAGTTACAGGCACACCGGTGTTGTGCAGACTGGTTGTTTTCTACTTAAAAGGTTCAAAAATATGTTTGGTCTTTTGACACAGATCCGGGACTATGAGTGGGTGAACCACCAAACTAAGAGGATTCGTTTCAATGCACTCCTAACAACGTATGAAATCCTGCTGAAAGACAAGGTATGTCCATGTTAGGATTGTACATCAGCTCATGTATTTGCAGCTGTTTTCTTTAAAAAATAATGATCTGTTCAAGACATGTTAACAATATTTAGTTGGAAACAGGGGAAGTGTGGATATGGTAGACTGTTGGATGGTTAGATACATTTTACTAGGGATGTCCTGATCCGATTCCGTGATCGGAAATGGGGCCCGATCACATGGTTACAGACTCGATCAGAATCGGACAACACCTCCCGATCAGGACTCGGATATTTCTGCGTGTCCATTCTCGTTACTTTTGATCAGATTTCGAGCTACCGCGAACCACTTTCTGTCCCCTCCCCCTGGCCCAGCGCCTCTGTCACTCACTCCACCTGCTGCGTCAAACCACTCGCACCATCGCTCAGTCCGTGCCCCCTTCGTCTGAGAAATCCCCAAATCCACACAAGTGCCAGCGCGGGAGAACAATAACAACATCTCCGATAACCCGTGCAGAGTTTACTGTAGGCTAAGCGAGGAGAGAGGAGAGAGTACGGACGGGAAGACAGGGTGCGGAGAGAGCAGTAAGAAGTAGCAAACAGCTGTTTTTATCGCTATTACGCCGCTACATGTGAGATGTTTAAAAGTCCGTGGACAGAGACGAGAGCGCGGCCCGCTGCGCTCATACGTGCGCAAACGCTGAAAGACGAGGGGAAACTTCGTCTCTATAACCTGATAACCACTGCCTCCTCTCTTCACTTATCCCCGCGCTATGTTCAGGAGGTGAATTGAAGCATTTGTTGTCACTCCTGGTTGTCTTAAGCCTTTAGTAAAACACACGCACTCTGTACACGCCCACAGTAGATGACCCGCGCTCAAGTCACGGTGTGCACAGCTCGGTGGACGGTGCACTGCGCGCGGACCTCGACCCCGTCCCGGTTTTCAGGCTGGGAAATGTGGTCACCGTATCTCTACTTATTAAAGAGACTGTAATCAAGTTAACAGCACATTTAGCTTTTGGCCAAATATGTTATTTAACTGTTTGGCCACATTACTGCAGTGTTTTTTTTCTGTGCTGCCAGACAGTTTTTTACATTGCAGTGCATAAAAACGTATTGCCCAAGTTTTGTTTTCATTGCCAATCAACAAACACATTTAATAACGAATGGGATTTTAGATCAGCCTCTCTGTGTAAAACTATATTACACTGTAAAGACTAGTCTTGCGTACTTGAGAAAAAACAGACACAGTAGAGTTACTCTCTATATCCAAAACCATGAATGAAAACAAGTTGAATAATATAGTTTTTTTTCTTAATTTTTAAAACAATGTATTACGTATCGGATCGGGACTCGGTATCGGGCAATTCTCAAAATCAAATGACTCGGACTCGGATCGGGGGCAAAAAAACCTGATCGGGACATCCCTAGTGTCTACCATAATATTATTTATTTATCATGTATTTAACCAGGGGAAGAATAATCTAAATTCCAGGGGAGTCCTCGCTCTAATGGGGAACAGCATAAAATTCTGTAAAACAATTGCAACAGCATTAATACAACATTGCGATGCTAACGTTGCCCTATAACCTCAGGGCGTGCTGGGGAACATCAACTGGGCGTTCCTGGGCGTGGATGAGGCTCACAGGCTGAAGAACGACGACTCGCTGCTGTACAAGTCCCTGATGGAGTTCAGGTCCAACCACAGGCTGCTGATCACAGGCACCCCTCTGCAGAACTCCCTCAAAGAGCTGTGGTCCCTGCTGCACTTCCTCATGCCCGACAAGTACCGGCCTCACTCACGCACGCACACACGGGTTTCCGACTTCCACCGCGTTAACGTGCTCTGTGTCGTAGGTTCGACTCCTGGGAGGACTTTGAGGACGACCACGGGAAAGGACGAGACAACGGTTACCAGAGCCTGCACAAAGTCCTGGAGCCGTTCCTTCTGCGGCGCGTGAAGAAGGACGTGGAGAAGTCGTTGCCCGCCAAAGTGGAGCAGATCCTGCGCGTGGACATGAGCGCTCAGCAGAAACAGTTCTACAAGTGCGCATTCTCAATTGCGGAGACAGATTTTTTTCGATGCGCGAAAGCCGGCGTTACAAAACGGGCTGCTTTCTTGACATTTTCAGGTGGATTCTGACGAGAAACTTCAAGGCTCTCTCCAAAGGAACCAGGGGCAGCTCGTCGGGCTTCCTCAACATCGTCATGGAGCTGAAGAAGTGCTGCAACCACAGCTTCCTCATCAAGCAGCCGGAGGACGAGGAGACTGACGGGCAGATCACACTTCTGCAGGTAACGCCACGCCACAAAACTCTTGTCGCACAAAAGAAAACACAAGACTAGGGACAATACAAACATGCCCAGTAGAAAAGTTAAACAGAACAAGTATTACAGAGCAGCTCAGTCCATTTCTGTGGCGATTGTGTTCAGGTTTTCAGCCAGGGGAACTCTGTGTCTGTATATTGTGTAGAGTTCAGATGGGTGAGCGGAGTCAGAGGCAATAGCTCGAGCTTTGGTCAGTGTCTTGTCCGATATGAGACCCTTTTATGCTGTACATCGGTATGGGGCGTATCATCTATACTTCACAGAGGCATAATCTGAATTCATATGGCATTGTGATTGCATGATTCTGACTGACTCTGAGCTTTCCACTTGCCTTTGGAAGGAAGGAAGGAAGGAAGGAAGGAAGGAAGGAAGGAAGGAAGGAAGGAAGGAAGGAAGGAAGGAAGGAAGGAAGGAAGGAAGGAAGGAAGGAAGGAAGGAAGGAAGGAAGGAAGGAAGGAAGGAAGGAAGGAAGGAAGGAAGGAAGGAAGGAAGGAAGGAAGGAAGGAAGGAAGGAAAAAAGGTAAGAAGAAAGGAAAAAAGGTAAGAAGAAAGGAAGGAAGGAAGGAAGGAAGGCACAAAGAAAGAAAGAAAGACACAAAGAAAGAAAGAAAGAAAGACACAAAGAAAGAAAGAAAGACACAAAGAAAGACACAAAGAGATGGAAGCCGTCACCGCACTCTTCCAAAACATTAAAGATGGCGGCGCGGCGACTGATAAACTGTTTTCTGCTTCTCTTTCATCTGCTTTAAATAATTTTGAAAATATAAAATCTCTAAAACCAGAGCAAGAAACAGTGTTGGAAGCTTTCCTCGTGAAAAGGAATGTTTTTAAAAAGGCTTTGCTGCTTGTTGTCGCATTGTTCCCAAGAGGGACAAAGAAATCATTGTTTCATCGTTCCCATTCCTGAAGCTTTGACGCGGTGAAGATGGAAGGAGCTAAATGGATCCTCTTGATTTTCCACAAAATATTTATTACTTTTTTTCCTTTGATTTACATATCGTTAGTAGGTATTGTCTGTCTGTACAAACACATGCTTTGGATGTGTCGCAGGCTCTGGTGCGAGGCAGCGGGAAGCTGGTGCTCTTGGACAAACTGCTGACCCGCCTCAGAGAGAGAGGGAACCGGGTCCTGATCTTCTCTCAGATGGTGCGCATGCTGGACATCCTGGCTGAGTACTTGGCCAAGAAGAGATACCAGTTCCAGGTAACGTTCACTTAACATGACGAGGGCTGGGTACCGTCAAACAATATCAGTACGGTATCGGAAAAGTGAAAGTATCAGAAATAGCTACTGATATATCTTATGTATTAAGATCCAAGTTTTGATTCCCCGTATTTCCCCCATCTTTTTTCTCAGTTTATTTTTTATATTTGCTCCAATTTGTTCTCATTTTCTAAATCCACCTTCCCCCTCATTTTTTCTCTTTTTTCTTTATTACTAATGTTTTCCCTATTTTCCCTTTTTTTCCTCAATTTTCCCACAATTTATTCTCCATGTTTTCTCTATTTTTGCCACAATTTCCCCCCATTTTCCCCCAAATTATTCTGCACCCATTTCTTGACATTGGAGATGAACCCGATATTGTAAATTTGCAGATCTACCAAACATTATTGTTTCGTTTTCTGTTTCTAGATGACAAATATTTGAGTGTAGTTTTGGAAAAAGTATCGTTGAAGTATCGGTATTGGGAAAAATGTAGTACAAACAGTACACAGCCCTAAACAATCCCTAGAAAATCCCTACTCACTGCCTTAACATTACACACAGAAGCTACATACAGTCTTTCTTGTTGTTCATCTGAGTGTTTTGGTGCTGGGGGCTTGTTTTGCCTGCGCTAAACAAGGATCAAGTGTCCATTTTGTCCCAGGCCCACTCAGCCAAGAGTCTGTAGTTATTTATATCAGGCCAGTTCTGTCCCACTGACACCGGCGGGCTCCTGTGTGCCACTCTGAAGGGGGACTTTCTGCCCAGGGAGTGTTTGCTGTCGGGGCACCGTGGAGGGTCATGGCGTGGGGTAGTTAGCCAGAGAAATGGCTGTGTTTGAACAGACTCCGCTTATGCTCCGCAGAGACTGGACGGTTCCATAAAGGGAGAGATCCGTAAACAAGCGCTGGACCACTTCAACGCAGAGGGCTCCGAGGTCAGTGTCACTTACCGAGCGTTTGTGCCTCTGTGTTCCATAAATGTGTGAATGTAGCACTTACTCAGCAGCAACTCTGACCTGGAAATAATCAACTTAAACTGACATGGAAACGCTCACAAATAAGCATCTGAGTTTGGCTTAAGAGCGTTAATCTGAACCTGAACCAAGCACATTTTCTCCAATTTGTCTTTACCCAAAACTAAAGGCTTCTTGGAAAAAAGCGACAAAAAACGCGAAGTGCCTGAAAAGCAACAATTACACATAAAAAAGAGCGACAAAAATGCTTATAAAAACCCAAGAAAAAGTGACAAGAAAATGAGTCAAAAACAGAATGCAGCAAAAACGCCACAAAAAAGTGAGGCCAGTGTGGCAACAATGCAAGGAAAATCTTTATTTTGTGGTTCTTGCCCTTCAAATGAGGCATTGCACTGGCTTAAAGGAATAGGCCACCGTTTTTCCATACTGAGATATGTTCTTACCTTAGCTTTGATGAGTTCTTTAGGACCTGTCTGATCTTCCCCCGTGCCTTCAGTCACGTAAACACAGCGCAGACGGCGTTAGCATTTAGCCTCTCCCTCTCTCCTCTATAGCTCCAAAACAGGTCAAGATAGAAGCTACCAAGCTCTTCCACGTTTTCCCTATTTAAATATGGTTACGTGAAGTGTTCCACTACAAAGTATAATTACACAAAGTTAAACAATGTGGATTTTCTAAGCGGATAAAAGGGGGAACTATATTGTAAGGAGTAATATATAATACCAGGAGTAGTTTGGCATCCGCACAGTAAAGTGAAGATTACTGCGCGGATTTCGAACTACTCCTGGTATTAATACGCCTTACAATATAGTTCCCCCTTTTATCCGCTTAGAAAATCCACATTGTTTAATTTTGTGTAATTATACTTTGTAGTGGAACACTTCACGTAACCATATTTAAATAGGGAAAACGTGGAAGAGCTTGGTAGCTTCTATCTTGACCTGTTTTGGAGCTATAGAGGAGAGAGGGAGAGGCTAAATGCTAACGCCGTCTGCGCTGTGTTTACGTGACTGAAGGCACGGGGGAAGATCAGACAGGTCCTAAAGAACTCGTCAAAGCTCAGGTAAGAACATATCTCAGTATGTAAAAACGGTGGCCTGTTCCTTTAAGAGGTTAGAATGTAAATATGTTGGCTTTAAGAATGGCATTCAAAAGTATTACATTTTTTTGCCATAATCTGAACAGAAAAGGCATGAAAAAATGACCGTAACATAGTGTGTGGAGATCCCTGACAAACATTTTGGTTGGTCCCTCCTCCAGGACTTCTGCTTTCTGCTGTCCACCAGAGCAGGAGGCCTGGGCATTAACCTGGCCTCCGCCGACACTGTGGTCATCTTCGACTCGGACTGGAACCCTCAGAATGACCTGCAGGCCCAGGCGCGAGCTCACCGCATTGGCCAGAAGAAACAGGTACTCGCCGGCCGAGAGAGACTTCATACAGTTTCTTTTTTCTAAAGTGACAGAAGCAAATAAGGAAAGTCCCTCTGTCCCCCTGCACAGGTGAACATCTATCGGCTGGTGACCAAAGGGACGGTGGAGGAGGACATCATCGAAAGAGCCAAGAAGAAGATGGTTCTGGATCATCTGGTCATTCAGAGGATGGACACCACAGGCCGCACCGTCCTGGACAACAGCTCCGGGAGCACAAAGTCCGCCTCATTTGTAATCACGTGTTTTACATCACGCGTTTCGTACCGGACTCATGATGTTTGTGCTCTCGCCACAGTTCAAACCCGTTCAACAAAGAGGAGCTGACCGCCATCCTAAAGTTCGGCGCAGAGGAGCTGTTCAAGGAGGCGGAGGGGGAGGAGTCTGAGCCGCAGGTGAATGCCGTTAGTACGATGTGTGCTCAGGGTTCGACAGTGTGTCCTGATAAAGCTTTTAACCATTGTTCCTCATCAAAAACGTGTCTGCTGTGGATGTAATGACCGCCTTAAAGTGTGTGAATTAAGAGATGATTTTGAGTAGGGTCTCTTCTAGTTTGGTCCTGAAGATCACCTGGCCTTCTTCACAATCCATTCCACTCACCTTTATCCAACAGCTTGTTCTATTGGCACTAACGCATGTATATATTTTTATCCTGGAATACCTTTTATTCTTCTTAAGATGCCTGTTTTTGTGGTAATGACCAGAGAAAAGCTACTGTTGCTACTACTGTGAGTGAGAGCAATGATGAACAATGGTCTCTGTGCAGGAAATGGACATCGATGAGATCCTGCGGATGGCTGAGACCAGAGAGAGTGACCAGGGCTCCAGCGCCACAGACGAGCTGCTCTCTCAGTTCAAGGTACTCCTCACACACTTTATCCATGGCACATTAGACCTACTGTCTAGCGGGTAGATGATACCTTAAAGCAGATCTGAGCAAACTGCTAATTTAATCCGGCCCGCAGCTCAAAAGTATCCTTTTTTCACGCCCCTTCGAGTAGTGTCCAAGTGACTCCAAAGTGGTGTCATTCCCACAGCCTGATCAGCTTCTGTTGCACAGCTGAGCAAGAGGCGTGTTGTTTGAGGGTCACTGGGTCTCGGTAAAGACCTTCCTCCCCTGTAGCCTTTGTTTTGTTTAGTCTCAGACCTGTTTTTGGCCTGGTTTACATGTGGTTTAAGCCTGAGTTGATATTTACAGAAAATGATCGTCCTAGTAACAGTATCAGCCATTCAAAATACACAATTTAAGGCAATGTACAATAGGATAAAGTTGAGCAGAATAAGTTCAAGTTATTGTTGCTGCTTCTCATGTGGCCCCTTATGAAAATGAATTGCCCACCCCTGCCTTAATGTGTCACACTCTGTATCACACTGTGTTAGGCTTATAGGCGCCATCTGGTGGTGAAAAAGCGTTACACCAGTGAGCCTGAAAAAAAGCGAACTGAGCTCATTTATTCTCATTCAGAAATGTGAACCAAATCGTCAGGATTGAAGCAGGGCAAGTTTATTTGAAGAGCACAATTAATACACAAGGCAATTCAAAGTGCTTCACAGTTGAAAGGAAAATTACAAGAAGACAGATAAAATCAATAAAGACATCGACATAAAATTAATCAATAAGAGTGCAGATGAAATACTTTCAGTTGTCATTATGCTCGGGCAAAAAGAACTGTCTTCAGCCTGGATTTGAACATTGTCAGAGTTGAGGCCTGTCTCACATCCTCGTTAAGACTGTTCCATCAGATTTTCACCGTGTTTAGTCCTGACTCTGGGAACCACCAGGAGGCCCCTCCCTGAGGTTCTCAGGGCTGAGATGGTTCATACGGCTGTAACATGTCAGAGATGTACTTCAGTGCTAAACCATGAAAAGACTTGTAACAAGCGGAGCTGTTTTAAAGTCTATTCTCTTAGCGACAGGAAGCCAGTGCAGAGACCGGAGCACTGGACTAATATGGTCGTATTTCCTGGTTCTGGATGTTCTGCAGCTCTGATAGCTCGTTTAGAGAGGCCAGTGAGCAGCCGTTACAGTTTCTAACCTGCTGGAGACAAACACATGGATCAGTCTCTCTAAGTCTGGTTTTGACACAATTCCTCTGATCTTAGCCATGTTTTTCAGATGGTAAAAAGCTGCTGATGTTCTTGCTTTGATGTGGCTGTTTAAGTTCAGGTCTGAGTCCATGATCACTCCTAGGTTTCAAACCTGACTTTTTGGTTTTAGAGAGAGAGACTCAAGGTGACTGACAACACTTTGTCTTTGTGCCTGTGGGCCAAAAACAATGATCTCAGTTTTGAGATTGAGCTGTTTAACCAGCTGAGAGTGATAGACTCGAACTCACGACCCCTAATTATAAACCGTTTTTTTCCTTACGGAGCCAAACGAACGGTATAATATTTAAACTATGTCTTAGCATATATCTGTTTTTGCGTTTCCCTTCAGTATGGACATGAAAGAGAGATGGCTCTTGTGCTTTACACGTTATCTATTGAATCATTTTGTTATCAGGGCAGATTGGCCCTCGAGCCCGGGAGCACCCACGGGATTGGTGCATAAAATGAGCCAGGTGTTGCGCTTGTTCTGCTGCTCGTTGCGTACGGCATTACATGATCTAAAATGACACAGTGAAAGTGTGGGTCATGTGACTTTTCTTAAAACGATACACTCGTTACACAGCTCGGCCGGTGTTGCTTTCTGTGCTTGATCCGTGTGTCGATACCTCGGCTCATTTAGCCCATCACTACATCTACTGTAAGCTTTCTTATGTTCATTATCATCATTTATAGGTTGCTAACTTCTCCACCATGGAAGAGAGCGCTCCTGAGCTGGAGGATAAGTCTGTGCGGGAGTGGGACGACATCATCCCCGAGGAGCAGAGGAAGAAGATCGAGGAGGAGGAGCGGCAGAGGGAGATGGAGGACATCTTCATGCTGCCCCGAAGCAGGAGCTCCAATAAGAAGGTCCCAGCCCTGTGTCCTGCTGTTTGCTCTGGTGTGCGGCCTGTTTCTGAAGCCTGTATCCTCTCTGTGACCTCAGGCCCAGGCCAACGACAGTGACAGTGACGTCGGCTCCAAACTGAAGAACCGCTCGTCCGGCTCCGACAGCGACAGCGACGACAGCGGAGACGACAAGAAGCCCAAGAAGAGAGGCCGTCCGCGGGCCCGCAGGAACACGGTGGAGGGCTTTACTGACGCCGAGATCCGCAGGTACTACTCGCTCCTGTCATATCACACATCATTTATGTGTGTGAGGGTCATGGAGACGCCAGAGTGGCTGAACCTGCGCTGGCTCAGTGTTTCTCACTAGCACAGGTGTCCGAACATCAGTGTGAGCATTTTGTGTGTGTTTTTTTTCACTTCCTGCAGTGAAAATAACAAACTGAATAGGCTTGTAAAGTTTTTAAAAGTAAATTAAAGTACAAATCCATAATCCACCACAGTCAGAAAATTGAGTTTATGAACAACTCACATACAGTAAATGGATCTATTCATTACAACTTGTGCTTAACTTATGTGTCAGATCAGTTATTCTTTAACAGAAATTTATAAACTAAAACACTATTTATTTTATTAGGCTACTTTAGGCTAGTCTCGCCAACCAGACTCCGCTACTTTACAGAAGAGGGTCTGGCAACACTCCATTGCGCTTTCAAAGGAAGTGACGCAGCGATATGGAGCCTACCGACCAATCAGAGCAGCTTCATGAACGGGAGTCACGTTGTTGCGCCTTTGTTTTGTAGTTTTTCAACACAAGCGACCACTTCACGTAATGCTCCAGTATGCTTGTGTTCTTAAGTGTTTCTGACATAAACGACAGAAGTCGCTTCGGTTGTCCCACACTAGTCCCGCCTCCAGCAGTAGCTTTTCTACGACAGGGACGCCAGACTAGTCTCCTGTTTATTAATGAATAAACATCGGAGATTAGTCTGGATGCCAGGCTAACTTTAGGCTGCTTTGATTAGTTGATGTAGCATTAGCATACTGCCGCTAGCTTTAGCAAACCGCGGCATTTTGCACGACGATCAAAAATACATTTGCAGAAGTTAAAACCTACATTTAGTCGGTGAAAGTTGTGTTTTTAAAGAGGTGAGAGCCAAAACTGGTGTCGGTTCAGTGTCGGATATTTGTAGCTGATATCGTATTTTTTCTAGTATCAGCTCCGATATCCGATGCCAGTGTTGGCACATCCCTGGTCAAAACGCTGCTGGGTTTGACACATGGAAGGCGATGTCGCTCCATTTCAATTCATTTTCTGTGGTACTTTCACAAAAATCAGCAAAGGGTTTTGGGGACAAACCAAAGTTAGGAGAGAGCACTACAGAGCGCAGTCCCCAACCAATATTTTGATCAAAACTGAGGAAAAGAACAGTTTTAGCTGGTAAAACACCCTCCAGTGGAGCCCACTGTGCATGTGCGAGATACATGGCCCAGGCCTAATGGAGACACACGTTTACTCTTACAATCATGTTTGTGCAGGTTCATTAAGGCCTACAAGAAGTTTGGAGCTCCTCTTGACCGGTGAGCCTTTCTTTCCCGCAGCTCATTTGTTTTATTTGCGTGGATAGCGTAGCTAACCGAACACTGCCCCCTGCTGCAGATTGGAGGCCATTGCTCGGGACTCGGAGCTGGTGGATAAGTCCATCGCAGACCTGAAGCGGCTGGGGGAGCTGCTGCACTCCAGCTGTGTGGCTGCGATCCAGGAGCACGAGGAGCAGCTCAAGGAGAACCCAGTGGAAGGTGAAGGAGCCGTACCTCTGGAGTAACGTGCTGGAGACGGGGTGAGTTTGAACGTAACCCGTTGCTGTGCTTTTTGTAGCCAAAGGCCCGGGGAAGCGGAGGGGCATCAACATCAAAATCTCCGGAGTTCAGGTCAACGCCAAAACCATCATCCAGCACGAGGAGGAGTTCGAGCCGCTACACAAGGCGGTGCCAGCCAACACCGCTGAGAGGAACAGGTGAGAACAACGGATAACGGAAAGAGAATGTACTTCATACTGGTGTTTCTTAGCTGTGAGAGCGTGAGAGTCGACTGAACCTCCTGCAGGTCCTTGTTCATACAGTGGCAGTAACGTAAACCCTGTGCTGCAGGTTCATGCTGAGCTGTCGTGTGAAGCCGGCTCACTTCGACGTGGAGTGGGACATACAGGACGACACGCAGCTGCTGCTGGGCATCTACGAACACGGCTTTGGAAACTGGGACCTGATTAAGACCGACCCCGACATGAGGCTGGTGGACAAGGCAAGACTCTTCTCCACTGACAGCGCTCATGCGTTCACTCGTACATTTCTTCATTTAAAGGAACATTATTCGTTCCCTTCAGATCCTGCCCGACGACACGGATAAGAAGCCCCAGTCCAAGCAGCTGCAGACACGGGCCGAGTACCTGCTCAAGCTGCTGAGAAAGGAGCAGGACAACGCCGATGTGTCCAGGGAAGAGGTACTGGTCCTGCTGGCGCTCTGGCACGTGTCGTTTTTGTTTTTCATACACGCGACTGACATGGCTTCGTCTGCAGGTCAAAGTGAGAAAAAGGAAGCCCCGCGCAAAGAAGAAGGACAACGCTGTGCTTAAAGACGACCAGGGCAACGAGATGTGCTCCCCGCGCTCCGACGCCCCGTCAGAGGAGGGGGAGGTCAAGGTGAGCGCCGGCCAACAGGCCTTAGAGGGGCTTTGGAAAGACTCCAGCTCACCACATTAAGAAACACCACAACAGTCTGTTTTCATGCAAATTGTTTTTATCTTTTTTCTTAATACAAGGGTGTAAAACTTGCCCCACGGACACAATTCTTGAAAGTAGCTTTAAGTTGACTAATTTCAAGAAGATTTCACTCACTTTCTAGAAAAGTTTTTGCTGGGTGGGTGTTAGGACGTCCATGTGTTCCTTTGGACATTACATTTGTTTGCATTCAAATTATACAATTAACGCATTAAATTGAAGCGTGAAAATTCCTTCCTTCTCCATGAAAATGACAGGCCTGATGATCTCCGCTGCTGTAGTGACTCGGCAAAGCAAAAGCAAGTAAAAACTCGAGCTATATGTCGCGCGCGCCTCAGTCTTTCGTGTATGATGACGGTCACGTTTCTTTCCATGCGGTGAATGCGACTGGCACGTGTCTTGTTGTTCACAACATGCGCTGAAAGCTGTTTCAGCGATATTAATGAAACTCTCTGCAACGGGAGGATGGAAGTCTGTAAACTCCACAGCGGTTGGTCTTGTCACGCACAAACCGTGTATTCATTTACGCTCGCCACTGGTGGGACACAACATCCACCTCATCAGTGCGCTCTGACTGCACAGCTGCCACACACGCACCGAACAGGCGCTAAGAGGCAGGTATCATGCATTCATCATTCAGTCCAAAGCACATGGACCCGATGACACAGGGATCAGTAAGTGACTACATAATGTTACATAAAGTTACAGTAGACCATCCTAAGTTGATGAAATGTAAAATGTTATTTATGCTAATGATATCTCCTATTCCTAATGCAACAACATTGATGTTTTGTACATTCTAATTGGATGTAACATTGTTTAAAATATATAGCACCTGTAGGTTTCATATGTGTCCTCACTTTTGAGCTCATGTCCTGCTTCTCAGTGTCGTAGAACTGGTGACCCTCGTGAGGACCAGCAGAGCTGAAAGCTCACAGACGGAGCATCGAGCGAGAGAGATGTGTTTGCCTTTTTCCAAAGTCAATTCTAGTCACTTTTGGCATGTCATAATGGCAATAAATTAGTCGCGATTAATTTAAATTTAGATTTGCGATCAATTCATTTATTTTTATGAACGATTTCTAATATGTATTACGGTGGGAATAGGAATGTGTTTTAAATATAACTTTTAGCTTACTTTACAACAAAATGCAAGACAAGCTGGTCGACTTTTCAGGTCATAATTTTTGCTAATTTTATAAACTAAAAATTGGTTAAACATTTAGACTTCAGACTATCACTTTACTTAACCGCTTAACCCCCGGCTGATCATTTTCTTCAGCTTGGCATTACCCAAATCTAGAAGCTTCTTGAAAAAGCGTCAAAATGGCAAGAACAATGAGGATGAAAATACATAATAACAAAAAAGTGACAAAGTAAAGAGCAACAAAAACATGATTAGAAAGTGACAAAAAAGTGATGAAAACACAACAAAATATGCGTCAGAAAAAGCGATGGAGTGATGAAGAGGGCAGCAAACAAAGAGAAACACAACAACCTACAAAATATCCCTACAAAACCATAAAAGAAGACAAATGCGCCAACAGTCAGGACAGAAGAGGGCAGCACTTGACACTGTGACAGTATTTGGTTCAGTAATGAGAAGAGAGCTCATCTACTCATTCCTTTTAATGAGAAGATGAACTGCTTAACTATTCCTGTGGTTTCTTGTGTATTTAAAGGTAAATGGTGCCACTGACACTAGACGACCAATGGCCCATTTTCTGTCAATTAGGTTTAATTTGTTTACTTATTCGTTAAAGGAACATCATACAAACAAATTTCTCTTGGCTCATGTAACGGTAATGAGTGCAAGGGCACGTGTGTTTTATCGCCTGCAGCCGGCCGATGGAACGGAGAAGTCCCCCGCCAAGAAGCGACAAAAGAAGCGGGCCAACAAAGAGAACAAAGAGAAGCAGGGGACTCCCAGGAAGGACAAGGACGCGGAGAAAGACAAGAAGGTCCCCAAGCCCCGCAAAGAGAAGGTATCACCTCCAGCTCGCAGCACACGCCGGAAAAACACGGATGTGAGACGATTCAAACATGTCCGTGTGCGCGGTGTTTCAGGCTAAAGCGGCGAAGGGGAAGAAGCCGCAGGGCCCGGTGCACATCACGGCGGGCTCCGACCCCGTCCCCATCGAAGGCAAGGAGGACGACGAGCTGGACCAGGAGACGTTCAGCGTGGTGAGCCTTAAATCCATTTCAGTGTCAGTTTCTGCTAAGTTAGCTAGATGTAAACGGTTCCCTGCTGCGTGTCCAGTGCAAGGAGCGCATGCGTCCGGTGAAGAAGGCCCTGAAGCAGCTGGACAAGCCGGACGAGGGCCTGTCGGACCAGGAGCAGCTGCAGCACACGCGCTCCTGTCTGCTGAAGATCGGAGACCGCATCAGCGAGTGCCTGAAGGCCTACAGCGACCCGGAGCACGTCAAGCTCTGGAGAAGGTGAGGACGATAACGGGACAGAGATTTGAATGGCGTTTTAACTAGGAAGCATTAGGTTTGTGTCGTTCCTCCTGCAATTCTTATGCTTTTTGTTTCAGAAACCTTTGGATATTTGTCTCGAAGTTTACTGAATTTGGCGCCAGGAAGCTCCACAAGCTCTACAAGATGGCCCTGAAGAAGCGCTCGCATGAGGAGGAGGTCAGCACGTCACGTCCTCCTCCTCCGTCTTAGATTTTAGAACCGCCGTCTTCAATCTGACCTGGAATCTCTGGCTGTTTTCTAGAAGGAGCACAAGAAGAAGGACGACGGCGGTAAAGCCAAGTCGTTCAGGCCGGAACCTTCGGGCTCCAGCCGGGACTCGTCCGGGTCCTCGTCCAAACCCGGACCCCACGGACACCACCGAGAGCCCTACGCCCCGGGAGGCAAGAGGCACTTCCCCGGCGACGGTGAGTGCGGCGGCTACATGGATTCATTTATCATATTCTGTTCCTTAATATTGATTAGAATTATTATGATTAATTGAACGAGCCAATTGCTAGTTAAGCAGAGCAGTGAACCCTGTTTCATTTTGATAAGATAAGATAAGATAAACCTTTATTGGTTAGGGTTAGACTGCACACTTTGAACATAAACCGCTCAAGCTCACCTTCCTGCCCCTCGCATTGTTGGTTTTGTTTTTTGTTATTGAGTGTAATAATAACCGCACATACTGTATTGTAGCTGCTCTCCTGTCAGGGCCACTCTCTCCACATTATATTGCCTCAGCCCCCATTTTCCCACTGATGCTTGTCTCATGTGCTCCCAGAGCGCGGCGACTGGCAGAGGGACAGGAAGTACCCGTACCCCCCCGGGAACAGCGGGCCGCCGTGGGGCGGAGAGCGCCCCCATCAGTACGACCGCTACAAGGACCACTACAACGACAGACGCTCACACGGTGGCGACTACCGCAGCTCGAGCGGCTACCGCAACAATACGTCACCACGGAAACGGTCTTACGAGTATGGCAACGACCGCGGCAACGACCGCGACCACGACCGCGACCACCGGGGTCACCGGCCGTACTACGACAGGTAACAGCCATGCCCCCCATCCTACTGTGCCCCTGTTCAAATTAGGGTTGTGACGATGGACCGTTCACCCACTGTTCCTTAAACAAACAAATCTGAGCAAATGCAAATAATAAGCTCCGATTTACATTTGTATCAGTGTGAGAAGAGCCTTGGAGTGGACGCGCTGAATGAGTCGTTCTCCTCAGACTTTAAGCATGAGTTTTAAAACATTTCTTTTGCAAAAGTCGTGTCCGTGACTCTGTTCAAATCATGTTTAGTTTAGATCCATTTATCCTGCAATAGTAATATGCAGCTTCTATATAGGCTATGTAAATATATATGTATGTAAATCTCTTTTAAAAAATGCTTATAATGAGAAATGGACAATATCATCACGATGGTTCACTGTAAACATTGTCAATGGCCAATTAAGGGGACATCGTCCAACCCTAGTTCATATGTCTCTTTACATCGAAACCAATCCAATATCTCGCTGTATTTTCCTTATGATTGACATTTAACACTTGTAACATCCATCGCATTGTCTTGTGAAGTGTTAAAATGTGGAAGAGAGGGGCCAAGGTCAAATGAATATGAAAACATTTGGTGAAAAGCAGGAGGTAGTTCTCACTCTGCATTAACCAGCATGAACGTAGCCCCTGAGCGCCTCCTGTTGGCCAATTCTAAGTTGGTCTTGGCTGGTTTCCCCTAAAGGCAGTCACTTGTACAATATCGCACTTTAAATCAGTCTAAGTTAGAGAACATTGACTCTCGCTCCATAGGACGGAGGGACACATATTCTAAAATACACTTGTACTTTGATCAAATTCTGAAACGCTACATGTCTTTTTCAGACACCCAGACCCAAAGAGGCGACGTCCTGATGACTTCCGAAGCCCCAGCTATCACCAGGGACGGGAGGGGCCCAACCAGGACTTCCGGAGGCCCCCAGAGCACAGGCAGAGCGGCCCATCTGGGCCAGAGCACTATCGACCCTTTCCCCCAGACAAGCCCTCGGCTCCCGTCCTGGACCCCCGCTCCCCCCCGAGCCACAAGTCTCCCCCGGACACCCGGCCCCCTCTCGAGAGACCGCTGGACCCCAACGCCAGTGCGGACCCCAGCTGGAGCCGTAAGACCAACTAGACCGAAGGCACATAGAACCACCACACCTACACCAGGCCCCAATCACTTTAAACCTCAAACTATCAGCTCAAACTATATAGGCCTGAAATCAAACTTAATCAATATATAGGGTCTAAAATCAAGATTGTAACAGGCCTGATCTTTAAAAAAAAAAAAATGACAACAATTGGTCTTTTTGCAAACTAATTTTTATATAAGAACCTTAAAAGTATGGTTGTAATAGACCTACATTTAGAAGAAACACTGACTATTACAGGCCTCAGCTCTGAGTAGATTGTGACTCTAATAGGCCAAAACTCACAGCCTAAAATCATGACTGCACCGTTTCCTTGTTCATTGTTTTTATTTTTATTTTTTTTAACACACAACGCCCTCCCATCACTCCCAGCCATATAACTTTGAGTGCGCGATGGGCCACGGGGATTAAGTGTCAGACTCGAACCCGAGACCTTCCGGTCATTCGAACAACTGTTTCCCCCTTGGACGAATGAACTGGATCCAAGAAGAAGCCTCGTAAAAAAAAAACTGTGTAGAATGACTTGACTGGAACTGCATTGAAGTTCTACGCAGCAGCGACACACACACAGTCCAGACTCGAGCCGCTGGGTTTGCTCCGGTCGGGATAAACGCCGCCGCACACGCTTAGTCCTATGGAACTATCTCGCGGCAGTTCTCCGGAAGCTCAACGAACTTGTACAAGTGCCTGATGGATCACGTGAGACTCTTTCCCCGAGGAGCCACAGCCACATGGACGTGCGTTCTTCTTTATGATTTTTCTGAGATTAGCTTTAAGTTTGTGATTTGTTTTTTTGGGGGGAAGAGAGAAGAAAACGAATGTTGTTGCACCTTCAGATGTAGCTGTATTACGAAGTCTGCGGAGCGGCCTGAGCGTCCCCCTGCCTGCTGCTCACGAATAAAACACGTTCAGATCGACTTCTGTCATTTCTTCATCCTTCTGTTGCTTCCTTTGCGCATCAGGAAAAAATCGGTTATTCAGCACCTCGGCAAAACCATGATGAATTCGTTAGCTTCAAAAACGGACAGACACAATCTTCTTCTTTGCTTTCGCTGGATTAAAAGTTATCAGCTCAGAGGAGAGTTACTAATGGGACTCTGGTTCTGTGAAGCCCGGTCAGAGGGAGGAAACAGAACAAGTCATTCCCATCATTTGTCTTCCCTGCGATTGTCATAGTACAAGCTTAGTATGGAGAAAAGTCATCGATACCAAAATATTTGAATACCACAAGTATTGGCATAGCAGGGGTTCATCTTAAAGCGTCTAAAAGTCCAGGAGGGCGAGCAGTATTCCAACACAGCAATCCAACACTAACTTTACACAGTCTTTCAGTGTTACATACTTCCAGTTGTTCTCCAGTTTGCACTTTTTCCGACTAAAACTACACTTTCCACGATCTGATTTCGATGTTCTCTGAAGGTTCCAAACGGTGTCGTCTGAAGGCGTTTTTCCCCGATGATTTGTTTGGTGCCAAAGTGCAGCTTCTCCATGTGCCTTATTTGTGTTTCCGTGTGGGCAAAGGCGGGAAGGTGCGAGTATTTAAGGGACCACGTGCGCGGTTTGTGAATGTGCTCCGACATTATGAATCACATGTGAAAGCTACATTTGTGTATCATGTGTTGTTGAAGAAATTATTTATATTTGTGAGAAACCACTCTTCTTGTGCTGTACAGATGGAATAAAATTGTTACTCTTACTCGTGTCTGTGTGCATTTTCCTGGGCCTAGATGCTTAAGAGTGTGTGACGTAACACAAATAGAGTATTGTGACTGAACAGTGAAGTGGTGAGATCCAGTATATATGTCCAAATATGACAAAAAATCCTTGTGAAGCTCATTATCGTTGGGTTGAAATAACTCATGACAGTGATTGTGAACAGCTGCAGCAAAGCCTTGAGCAGGTCTGGTGTTAGAATCTTCGTTGTGCTGCCTAATGCTGCCACCGAGTGACTAAAAAAAAAACTACAAGTTTGTCGAGTTACTGGGTGGCAGCATTGCTCTTTCTTTTTCTCTGCTTTTTGGTCAGAAAACAGCATTTTGGGTGATTTCACCTATTTTCTACGGACGATGACTGAAGAATGGAAAGAGGTGCAGCCTGTCCTTATTTTCACACAATTCACAATTGTTTTGTCATTCACAAGTCCCATCAACAGACCCAGTTATTTACTATTAACTTATTTAACTAACCGGTGATTAGGAGCTGTGTGCCATCCCATAAGCCACTGCGCAAGGTCTGTTTGAGGCGCAGAGTCTGTTTGAGGCGCAGAGTCTGTGCACGGAGCAACAGAGCACAACAGATCAGGCTGTTACATCAGTTCGTTTTCCCTGACACCAGCTTGAGAAACACATAAATGAGCAATTGGTTAAGGTAAATACTTTGTTTAAATGTAACAAATTATCGCTAAATATTAGTTAAACTTTTTATTTTCTGATTAAATAAGTACAGCGATCAGGTCATAAATATCTCAATAGATGGCAAAGATATTTTTAAAAAAAAGTTGATTCTTAGGACTCTGCATTGATCAGTTTCTAAATTTAAAAAAAAACCGATGAGTTAGTTAAAAACTTGTCTATTTTTCAAGTTGAGCCAATCGCTCCCATCTGAAGCGCTCTTGTCCTTATATGAATCTGTCTGAGCCTCACGTAAACTATTGTACCTTTATTTGGAATAATACTTTCTCTACCTACACTACCAAACTTCTGCTGTTACAAAAGAAGCTGTAAGAGCCAGTTTTGGCTCATAACTTCTGCACGTGTCTGCAGTGACTGATGTAACCTTGTTAATTCTCTGACGGTCGTGATTGGTTCAATCAGTCACTTGTTTACCGTGTGTGTCCAGACCCACCTTCTGTCGTGGGTGTGGTTTACCTGGCTCCACCAGAGAGGTTTCCAGAGAGACTGCAGATCTGATGCCGTCAAGGCTCTTCTGTGGATGATCTCAGTTTTCGGTCTCTGTCGTCACTCTGGACCCAGAGACAATGTGACAGCCCTGAATCACCAGACTTGCTGTAAACCTGCGGCTGGAGCCACGTTTGAGAGAACGACATCTTTTCCATGTTTTTCTTTTTGTGGTCCCACCAAATTTAAGTAAGTCTCATCCTATTCGGGTGATTCTACAACTACTGTGTCCTCGGAACAAATACAAAGAACTGACAAAACTATTTTTTGTTTTTGTTTGCCAAAATAAGACTAAAAATATAATAGCTCCATTATAATTATTTTCATGAAATATGGCCGACCCATCACAGTTACTTACACATTCTAATCGTGGAAGTGAATTTGCACAGATATGTCCAGCGTGAGGCGCTATCACACTGCACTAGTGGATCAGACACAGACACACCATTTAAGAACAAGACGTTTCCTTTTATTCAATAAATAATTGACATTATAAACAGCTGCATGACTAGAGATACTGTACAAACACATTGATCTGTGGCTTTGTATTGTTTTCCCTTTTTTTTCTCCATTTAACACAAAGTTCATCAATAGCTCAGAGTAAAACATAAAGTGCTTCAATAAAGCGTGAACAGCAGCAGCTCTATTCGAACACACCTTTGAGACGGTACATTTCGCCAACGTAAACATCCAGCATTTACTCTGCTTTGTTCAGGGCCGTTTCTGGAGTACGAAAACCGCAAACCGACTTACAGCGGGGCCGATTCATTCTAGAGTCAATTATAAAAACAAGCCCAAATTTCAAAGTGCTTAGAAGGTTTTTTTTGCCAAACCTTCAAAAAACATTTATCTCCAGCCCTATTGTCGGGTGTGCAGAATATAAACCCGCCGGTGTTCACGCTTCGATACAATCCCTTTGAAAAACAAAAAAAACAATTCTATAAAGGTTTCACATTCACCAAAAACAAACAAACAGGAGATTCAAACCCGAAAGGTCACCGAAAAGAAACAAAAAAACTTTATGTACAATCTCACGTTACACACACAAAAGACCGCAAAAAACAACAGTGAACACACGGCGGCGGCGGAGGAGGAGGAGGAGGAGGAGGAACAGTGGCAGTAGTTACGGCCCTGCTAATACTTCAGTGGAAGAAGCAGAGCTGGAGGACTGAGGCCGTCCAAGCACAAGGGGGCGCTGTGTGCACGGTTTGATAAGCCTACAAACAAACAAACCCTGGTAGAAAAAGGAGGAGGAGGAGGAGGAAGGAAGGGGGGGGGTTTGGCACCAGCGCTGGCGATGGTTCAGAGCCGCCGAAAGCACACGTGGACGAGGGCCGGACTGGAAGCTCGATATCGATCTATATCATGAGAATAATCAAGCTGAAACACAAACGTCGAGAAGAAAACACCGTGCGTCCAATTGTGAAGCATTCGTATCAATTTCATGAACTCGCAGGCCAGTTTTCTCGCATTTCTCGGTGAAAGTGACCCTTAGAAGTCGTGAAATGTGCCTGTAAACTCTTCGAATTCGGAAGGTCAGACAGATTTGCGCCCATGCCGGTGAGCAGAGACATGAAATATTGTGTATAAAATGCAAGCGAACGGAGCGTTGAGCGTGAAAAGTAGAAAGCGTCCAGCCCGCGGCGCACGCGTTTGCCGCTTTAGAGGTTTTTGGAAAATGGACCCTGTTGTTCTGGATTGGCAGATGTAGGTTGTGTAAACAGTGGACTCGGCCTCATATGTTTTAAAAATCCTTTGCCGTTCGCTACATTCACATTTCAGACACGAAAAACAAAAACAAAAAAAAGAGTCTCTCCTCAGACAAACACAGTACCACTTGTGTCTAACTCACTTCGCCCGCTACTTCTCGACGCGGTTTTGTAAAAAATAAGTAGTGAGTGAAAGATCTGGGACGCCTGGAGCAGCACAGAGGTCTCCACTTGGTAAGGCCTTTCGTTTCCTCCTTTTGCTTTAGAAATCACTTTTTAAAAAACGGCTTAGACCACGCCCAGTGGTTCTCAAACGTTTCCCCGTCAAGCAACACCTTTAAAATATGTGACCCTCCAAGTGACGCCACCGGGCCCAGACTGAGATCAAAGTCGGATTAAACGAATAAAAGTCAAATATCTCGGATTAAAATTAACAAAGTGCCACTTCGAGAAGCCCAAGTGCCATGAGTGGTACGTGGAGCGCAGTTTGAGAACCACTGTCCTAACTCTGTGTACGTCACGTCCCAGATATGAGACGTTCAACTTTGATCTGACTCAGCGCAGTGTGGATTCACAGAGACAGGCCACAGCACGGAGAGTGTTGACAGAGTTAATCCTTCCCCTTCATCGTCATGTGAGCAGTGACTCCATGGCTCCGCTGTGGAAAACCCTCACTGGGACGCTCACATCAGCTCTGTGCCGCTGACGTCCAGGACACCGTCCCGGACCCCTCCTCTGTCCCCGCTCCAGGCCTCTGACCTGGGGGCGATGATCATGTTTTGACTGAATGAGACAACAGCACCTGACGACACTGGAGAACAGAGCACACTCAGACAGAGGGATGAGGGACTAGAGGCCCCCCCACAGCACACACAGCAGGGCCCCCAGCAGCAGGGCGAGCGCGGGCCCCTCGTGGCGGGCCCCGCTCCTCGGGTCCTCCTCAAACAGGTGGTGCCGCTGGCTGTTGGAGTGCAGCAGCTTGACGTCCTCGAAGGCGTAGAACGCAGCCATGGTGAAGTTGATGTCCCCGGAGGACAGGAGGTCGAACACGCAGGACTGGAAGTACAGGTCCTCCACCGGCAGCCGCTCCTTGCACTTGGCTTTAGCCGTGTGGTAGCTGAAGCCCTGGCCCCTGGCGCCCCCCGGCCCCTGCAGCGTCCGGTTCAGGTGGATGCGCTGGTTGTGGGGGCATCCGTGCAGACAGAGGTACAGGTCCTGGCTGTCCCCCTCCTCCGCAGCGTGGACCACCTCCTCGGGCATGCGCACGGCGAAGGTGAGGTATCGGCCCACCTGCCGCACCACGATGGTGGTGCCGATGTAGCGAGCCTGGATCTCCACGTGCGCCCCTGGAACCTTCTCCACGATGCGCAGCGTGTTCGCCCCGTGTCGCTCGCCGCCGTTCTTGGATCCATCGGCGAAGGCGGCGGGCAGCTCGTCCGTCTCGGCGTGGTACATCTTCTGATCCACACACTCCTGGAAGTTCTTAAAGATGATGGTCAGCTGCAAAGACAAGGACAGTCATGTCACAGTGGGCGCTTTATACTAACGTAGTCCAACACAACAATGACCTTTCTGTAAACACATTAGGGCTGTGCAATTAATCGAAATTCGATTACGATTTCGATTACAACAGTAAACGATTACAAAATTAGCATAATCCCAAAAAATCGATTATAATTTTTTTTTTCAATTTTTTTTTTTTCTTCCATTTTTTTTATTTTTTTCAATTTTTTTTTCACATTTTTTTTTCTAATTTTTAATTTTTGGATTTTTGTCACTTTTTTGCTGGATTTTTGTCTTTTTCTGCTGGATTTTTGTCTTTTTTTCTGCTGGATTTTTGTCTTTTTTTCTGCTGGATTTTTGTCTTTTTTTCTGCTGGATTTTTGTAATTTTTTTTGATGGATTTTTGTCTTTTTTCTGCTGGATTTTTGTCTTTTTTTATGGATTTTTGTCACTATTTTTGCTGGATTTTTGTCATTTTTTTGCTGGATTTTTGTCTTTTTTTGATGGATTTTTGTCACTTTTTTGCTGGATTTTTGTCTTTTTTTCTGCTGGATTTTTGTCACTATTTTTGCTGGATTTTTGTCTTTTTTTCTGCTGGATTTTTGTAATTTTTTTGATGGATTTTTGTCACTTTTTTGATGGATTTTTGTCTTTTTTCTGCTGGATTTTTGTCTTTTTTTATGGATTTTTGTCACTATTTTTGCTGGATTTTTGTCATTTTTTTGCTGGATTTTTGTCTTTTTTTGATGGATTTTTGTCTTTTTTTCTGCTGGATTTTTGTAATTTTTTTGATGGATTTTTGTCACTATTTTTGCTGGATTTTTGTCATTTTTTTGCTGGATTTTTGTCACTTTTTGCTGGATTTTTGTCTTTTTCTGCTGGATTTTTGTCTTTTTTTCTGCTGGATTTTTGTAATTTTTTTGATGGATTTTTGTCACTTTTTTGATGGATTTTTGTCTTTTTTCTGCTGGATTTTTGTCTTTTTTTATGGATTTTTGTCACTATTTTTGCTGGATTTTTGTCATTTTTTTTGCTGGATTTTTTTAAAGGCAACAAATAATCGTTTGAATAATCGTGATTTCAATTATGACAAAAATAATCGTGATTATTATTTTTTCAATAATCGAGCAGCCCTAAAACACATTCATGCTTTTGAGATCGAAAGCCTCCGAATCCGCCCGGTCAGGGTTTGCTGTTGCCCCTTGTGTCCTGAAAACACTCAGGGCTGAAAAACATGATCTTCTTTAAAATGGTGTGAGCTCTGAAGAGGCAGAACCCTGACATTTGAAAGCTTACGTCTCAGCACAGCCTAGTGGACTGCTCTGTCCTGGCTGCCTGCACTGACCTGCAGCGATTACCAGCATGCATTAGCGTTAGCAGCTTTGACACCGTGTTCGGGACAGCCTGAACCCGCAGAACCCTCTCCCGCCTTGTTTCCCACGACGGCGGGAGGAGGTCATTAGTTTAAACAACACAGCCCCGGAATTACAGGGAATGAGCCACAATCACGACCTCGGCGGTGATTGAGAGCAGCGATTTGTGCTTTGGCAAATCCTCCTCCAGTCCAGCAGAGTCAGACAGAGAGCGGGCCCTCCATAAATCACAATCTAAGGCTGCTGATAAGAGCGCACTAACGGCTGAAGACAGAGGCGGGGGAAAGCGCCTCCATCCACCACGAGAGTCCAGGAGAACAAGGAGCCAAATATGACCCACGAGGAGCCAAATATGACCCACAAGGAGCCAAATATGACCCACAAGGAGCCTAATATGACCCACAAGGAGCCAAATATGACCCACAAGGAGCCAAATATGACCCACAAGGAGCTAATATGACCCACAAGGAGCCAAATATGACCCACAAGGAGCCAAATATGACCCACAAGGAGCCAAATATGAACACAACAAGTGAAAAAATGACCCACAAGGAGCCAAATATGACCCACAAGGAGCCAAATATGACCCACAAGGAGCCAAATATGACCCACAAGGAGCCTAATATGACCCACAAGGAGCCAAATATGACCCACAAGGAGCCAAATATGATCCACAAGGAGCCTAATATGACCCACAAGGAGCCTAATATGACCCACAAGGAGCCAAATATGACCCACAAGGAGCCAAATATGACCCACAAGGAGCTAATATGACCCACAAGGAGCCAAATATGACCCACAAGGAGCCAAATATGACCCACAAGGAGCCAAATATGAACACAACAAGTGAAAAAATGACCCACAAGGAGCCAAATATGACCCACAAGGAGCCAAATATGACCCACAAGGAGCCAAATATGACCCACAAGGAGCCTAATATGACCCACAAGGAGCCAAATATGACCCACAAGGAGCCAAATATGACCCACAAGGAGCCTAATATGACCCACAAGGAGCCTAATATGAACACAAGGAGCCAAATATGACCCACAAGGAGCCAAATATGACCCACAAGGAGCCAAATATGACCCACAAGGAGCCAAATATGACCCACGAGGAGCCAAATATGACCCACAAGGAGCCAAATATGACCCACAAGAAGCCAAATATGACCCACAAGGAGCCAAATATGACCCACAAGGAGCCAAATATGACCCACAAGGAGCCAAATATGACCCACAAAGAGCCAAATATGACCCACAAGGAGCCAAATATGACCCACAAAGAGCCAAAAATGACCCACAAGGAGCCAAATATGACCCACGAGGAGCCAAATATGACCCACGAGGAGCCAAATATGACCCACAAGGAGCCAAATATGACCCACGAGGAGCCAAATATGACCCACAAGGAGCCAAATATGACCCACAAGGAGCCAAATATGACCCACAAGGAGCCAAATATGATCCACAAGGAGCCAAATATGACCCACAAGGAGCCAAATATGACCCACAAGGAGCCAAATATGACCCACAAGGAGCCAAATATGACCCACAAGGAGCCAAATATGACCCACAAGGAGCCAAATATGACCCACAAGGAGCCAAATATGACCCACAAGGAGCCTAATATGACCCACGAGGAGCCAAATATGACCCACGAGGAGCCAAATATGACCCACAAGGAGCCAAAAATGACCCACAAGGAGCCAAATATGACCCACAAGGAGCCAAATATGACCCACAAGGAGCCAAATATGATCCACAAGGAGCCCAAAATGACCCACAAGGAGCCAAATATGACCCACAAGGAGCCAAATATGACCCACAAGGAGCCAAATATGACCCACAAGGAGCCAAATATGACCCACAAGGAGCCAAATATGACCCACAAGGAGCCAAATATGACCCACAAGGAGCCAAATATGACCCACAAGGAGCCAAATATGACCCACAAGGAGCCAAAAATGACCCACAAGGAGCCTAATATGACCCACAAGGAGCCAAATATGACCCACAAGGAGCCAAATATGACCCACAAGGAGCCAAATATGACCCACAAGGAGCCTATTATGACCCACAAGGAGCCAAATATGACCCACAAGGAGCCAAATATGACCCACAAGGAGCCAAATATGACCCACAAAGAGCCAAATATGACCCACAAGGAGCCTAATATGACCCACAAGGAGCCAAATATGACCCACAAGGAGCCAAATATGACCCACAAGGAGGCAAATATGACCCACGAGGAGCCAAATATGACCCACAAAGAGCCAAATATGACCCACAAGGAGCCTAATATGACCCACAAGGAGCCAAATATGACCCACAAGGAGCCAAATATGACCCACGAGGAGCCAAATATGACCCACAAGGAGCCAAATATGACCCACAAGGAGCCAAATATGACCCACAAGGAGCCAAATATGACCCACAAGGAGCCAAATATGACCCACAAGGAGCCTAATATGACCCACAAGGAGCCAAATATGATCCACAAGGAGCCTAATATGACCCACAAGGAGCCAAATATGACCCACAAGGAGCCAAATATGACCCACAAGGAGCCTAATATGACCCACAAGGAGCCAAATATGATCCACAAGGAGCCAAATATGACCCACAAGGAGCCAAATATGACCCACAAGGAGCCAAATATGACCCACGAGGAGCCAAATATGACCCACAAGGAGCCAAATATGACCCACGAGGAGCCAAATATGACCCACAAGGAGCCAAATATGATCCACAAGGAGCCAAATATGACCCACAAGGAGCCAAATATGACCCACAAGGAGCCAAATATGACCCACAAGGAGCCAAATATGACCCACAAGGAGCCAAATATGACCCACGAGGAGCCAAATATGACCCACGAGGAGCCAAATATGACCCACAAGGAGCCAAATATGACCCACAAGGAGCCAAATATGACCCACAAGGAGCCAAATATGACCCACAAGGAGCCAAATATGACCCACAAGGAGCCAAATATGACCCACAAGGAGCCAAATATGACCCACAAGGAGCCAAATATGACCCACAAGGAGCCTAATATGACCCACAAGGAGCCAAATATGACCCACAAGGAGCCAAATATGACCCACAAGGAGCCTAATATGACCCACAAGGAGCCAAATATGACCCACAAGGAGCCAAATATGACCCACAAGGAGCCAAATATGACCCACAAGGAGCCAAATATGACCCACAAAGAGCCAAATATGACCCACAAGGAGCCTAATATGACCCACAAGGAGCCAAATATGACCCACAAGGAGCCAAATATGACCCACAAGGAGCCAAATATGACCCACGAGGAGCCAAATATGACCCACAAAGAGCCAAATATGACCCACAAGGAGCCAAATATGACCCACAAGGAGCCAAATATGACCCACGAGGAGCCAAATATGACCCACGAGGAGCCAAATATGACCCACAAGGAGCCAAATATGACCCACAAGGAGCCAAATATGATCCACAAGGAGCCAAATATGACCCACAAGGAGCCAAATATGACCCACAAGGAGCCAAATATGACCCACAAGGAGCCAAATATGACCCACAAGGAGCCAAATATGAACACACCAAGTAAAAAAATGACCCACAAGGAGCCAAATATGACCCACAAGGAGCCAAATATGACCCACAAGGAGCCAAATAAGACCCACAAGGAGCCTAATATGACCCACAAGGAGCCAAATATGACCCACAAGGAGCCAAATATGACCCACAAGGAGCCAAATATGACCCACAAGGAGCCAAATATGAACACACCAAGTAAAAAAATGACCCACGAGGAGCCAAATATGACCCACAAGGAGCCAAATATGACCCACAAGGAGCCAAATATGACCCACGAGGAGCCTGACGCTGATGTGAACATGTGAACTGTCCTAATGTGGTCTGTGAGCTCAGAATGCGAACACTGAGGCCCCTCACCTTGCTGGTGGCAGTTGCCATGGAGCCCGGCACCACGGGGGTGTTGGTCACCTGCACGGACAGGTACTTGTTGTGGATGAGAGGCCACGCCCCCTCCACCTTACAGGTCTGGAACTGGTCGGTGAAGGTGCGCAGGTGCGGATCCCCAAAGAAGCCGCAGTGCGTGTAGTTGGGCGGAGGGGCGCCCCGGGGCAGGCTGCGCTCGTAGTGGCACACCTCGGGCCCGTCGGAGCGCTCTTGGCTGTCGGGCGGGGGCACGGGCGGGGGCGGCGGGGCCTGGGGCGTCCTGGAGCGCGGCTGTGAGGTGGGACCCTCTTTGGAGCAGTTGTGTTGCATCATGAGGTCCTCGATGCCGTGCTGGGCCGAGTGATAGGCCAGGTCCCCGCGGCAGGTGCGCGCCGTGCGCCTCACGCAGCTGTTGTAGGCGCGCAGGGCCGTGCAGAACTCCTCCTCCGCCCCGGACTGACCCGTGGACGCCCAGAACTCAGAGTTACACTTCAGGATCTTACACTGGAGGCTCTCTGCACACAGGAGGAGCACAGGATCACAATCAGAACACTTTTTACTGACATCGTTTGAGACGTGCAACATTAAACATAAAAAACACAACACAGAGTTTAGATAAAAATAAGCTATACACTTTAAACTATAAGGCTTAAGGGGCTGCATAAGAATATTCAATTTAGGGCTGAAACGACTAATCGATTAATCGACGACTAATCGATTATTGAAAGAGTCGACAACTATTTTAGTGATCGATTAATCGTTTTCTGGCTCACACAGACTAAAATGGAGCAAAAATGACAGAAAAAAATGTAGTATTTTTGATGAAAACCCACTTTGATTTTATATTTAGGGTCTGTAGTGGTTTGTACAATGTAAATATCATGAATAGAGCCTTCAAAAAACATTTCCCTTTAGTTTACTCCATCAACACTTCCTTAACCCCTTAACTCCCGCCTGAACCGAGATGATCTTTTTCTTCACGTCATCAGATTTTTTTTCCATCATTTTTTTGTTGGGTATTCAACTCATTTTTGTAGCTTTTTTGTCATTTTTTTGGTCATTTTTTCATCAATTTTTTTGTCAAATTTTTGTATTTTTTTTTGGTAAATTTTTATCACATTTTTGGTCATTTTTTCGTCCATTTTTATCAATTTTTTGTCAATTTTTTGGTCACATTTTGGTCACTTTTTGGTCATTTTTTGTCACATTTTTGTCATTCTCTCGTCAATTTTTATCACATTTTTGTCACATTTTTGTAATTTTTTACAAAAATTACAAAAATGTACGCGCTCCAAAATGACATTTTTGTCATTTTTTGTCACATTTTGGTCATTTTTTTATCACATTTTTATCACATTTTTTTCATTTTTTCGTCAATTTTTTGTTAATTTCTTGTGACATTTTTGCCACTTTTTCATCAATGTTTTCTCACTTTTTTGTCACATTTCCATCATTGTTTTCGTCTCAGTTTTGTCGCTATTTTTGCACCTTTTTCCCCAGAAGCTTTTGGATTTGGGGTAAAGCCAAACTGGAGAAACTGTGCTCGGTTCAGGTGGGAGTTATGGGGTTAAACAGCGCGACTTAAGCTATAATGTGATAAAAAAAAAAAAAGGAAACTTTACTACACCATTCACAGCCAAGCGATTAATCGATTAATCGTAAAAATGATTGTTAGTTGCAGCCCTAATTCAATTAAAAAAGATAAAAATAAGAGGTAAAATATGGTAGACGACAGGATTGGGTTTACATGTGGTGCATGGAGTTTAAGTGATATAGCGGCTTTTTGCACTGATGGTTTCAACCTTTGCTTGACAAAAGGTTCAAACTACTTGGAAAGTAGTGGTGATAATATTTCTGCACTTTTGATCCAAACTAATAAATCCAAGGTGAAATCAAACAATAGGAGCAGATGAGAGCGTGCGAGGCCTGCAGGTCTGAACAGATGCAGAGTTTGTTTGGACAGACGTGTTCACAGACATCAGACGGAACAGTATCTCTGCAGGCGTGTCCTCACTGTCTTTGGTTTTCCTTCAAAAACACGCAAAGCTTCGCACTGAGAGTTCACAGTCGTCCTTTGACTTTTAGACCGGCTGGGATTGTTGTGAAAAACCTTGAAATTTGGATTGTTTTTGAATCATGATTGAGTTCATCGTCCACACTTTAAACAAGAGCGTTGAAGATTAGGCAGAATTATGAACTGCTAAACAAACACAACCTCATTAGACGGTCCTGTATTTCAGAACATTTCTAAACTGCAACGTGAGCAGCTTTTAGACATTAACCTCTTAACTCCCGCCTGAACCGAGAGGATCTTTTTCCTCACGTCAGATTTTTTTTCCATCATTTTTTTGTTGGGTATTCAACTCATTTTTGGAACTTTTTTGTCTATTTTTTCATCCATTTTTTTTATCAAATTTTCCGTCATTTTTTTGTCCAATTTTTATCACACTTTTGTAATTTTTTTGTCACATTTTTGTCACTTTTGTCATTTTTTTGTCAATTTTTTTTATCAAATTTTTGTCATTTTTTCGTCACATTTTTGTATTTTTTTTGTCAATTTTTTGTATTTTTTTTGTCAAATTTTTATCACATTTTTGTAATGTTTTCGTCTTTTTTTCGTCATTTTTTCGACATTTTTTTGACATTTTTTTTATCACATTTTTGTCATTTTTTGTCACATTCCCATCATTGTTTTCGTCTCAGTTTTGCTGCTATTTACGCAGCTTTTTCCAGCAGCTTTTGGATTGGGGTAAAGCCAAACTGGAGACAATGTGCTCGGTTCAGGTGGGGCTTAAGGGGTTAATAAACGCAACCATTCGGATTTCAACTTGGATTATCCGCAGATTTCCCGCTCGGCCGTAGTGAGGAGGTGGTCCCGTGCCCTGGGTGTGAGATAATGAGTCTGATAAAGCTGCGTACAGTGTGCCAGTCTGGAGCAGCACATCAGCAGCACATCAGCAGCACATCAGCAGCACATCAGCAGCACATCAGCAGCACATCAGCAGCACATCAGCAGCACATCAGCAGCACATCAGCAGCACATCAGCAGCACATCAGCAGCACATCAGCAGCACATCAGCAGCACATCAGCAGCTCTCCTCCCCCTCCACACACAGCGTTATCTCACAGTGGGGCCGTCAGCACATTGTCACTCTGCCGTGTGGCTCCGAGTCTGCAGAGAGTCCGACTCGATAAGGCTCTGAACGTGGGAAGGCCAATTCCGTTTCAAAAGGCCAAAACGTGACATGTGGAACACGCTCCTGAAGAAATCTACCAACTTTACACTTCGTAAGACCCGGGCACTGAGAGACCAAAAGCCAATTTCATGGGCAAGTGCGGTTTTAAACGAGGTCATACGAGCATCAGCGACCGCGGTGAAATGGTCCCGGTTTCTCTCGCGCGCTTTCCCTTGTAGGGGAGGGCCATAAATTCCTGATTTTGCTTTTAGCACCATTCATTCATTCATTCATTCATTCATTCATTCATCTGTTCATATTTTGGGAATTGGACTACATTGGTTTATTTCACTGACAATCTGTTCAAACAGCTCCAGTTGCTCCATTACCAGGCTTCACTTAAGTCAAAAATACAGACTTTTACGATACTTGGTTTTCGATACTCAATACTAAAATATTTGTCGTCTTGATTAAAACCAGAAGAGAGAACAGTAATGTTCATTTATGCTTTTTCCAGGGACGTGCACAGGTAGAGCCCAGGTGGTGCTCAAGCACCTGTCTCTTTGCCCTGTGCCCTTTAAGTGCCCTTCTCAAGACCTGTTTTTTTTCCAACCCAATATTAAGTATTGTTTCTTTTATCGTTCTTAGATGTTTGCCCTACTGAGTCAACATGTGCTGAAAATACAGTTTTAATGTTCAGACACTTCAAATCGCGCTTCCTTCCTCCTCTGCCTCTCCAGCCGCGGCGGCGCTGACGCTCATGATCAATAAAGAGCAGCTGTGCTGGCCCCGTGTTCCCCCGTTTGAGAAGATGGTACAGCCCATCTCTGTGACACACGGGGGTAAAGTAAACTAAGTCAATTCGAGAACTTTATGAACGAGCCAGCGCGACATGACTGGATTATTAAAGGGAATGGAAACGAAAGGGCCGACGGGGCGAGGACGTCAGCGCCGCCGCTCGTGTCGAGATCAGGACAAAGTCAGCGGTAACAAGTCAGTAACTTCCGCGGTTCTGTTTTGTCGCGCTATAAAATGTTCTGAAAATGAGCTGTATCACTCAGACTAAGTCAGGGCTGAAGGTCGACCAGGGCCAGAGCAGAGTGAGCTGAACTAAGGAGACAGAAGGCAGAAGAGGTGCCTGGGTTCTGGACACTGCATCTGTGTGAGGAGCACGAACAGCCCAGGATTATTGTTATTCAAGATATTTTTGACAAACCAGATATTGTAAGTGTAGGCTATAGTACCTTTGCTTACTTATCTGTATTTGTGCTAATCTTGAGTGCAGAGCAATGTGATAGTCCTACGTCGTCCTCTAAAGTCTTTATTATTAGGTCCACATAATTGGACATGTTAATCAATGGTCTGTTAGTGTCACTAGTTGGGGGGGGGGGGCGGTTGCCCTTTTGTCTTGGTTGAGCACCTGCCCCTCAAAATGTCTGTGCACGCCGCTGGCCTTTTCCTTCCCTTTCATTTTTTACATTTGTATAACAAAATGGCAGGAATAAAAAACACTTTCCACCTTTCTCTTAATCCCATTTTTCAGAATGTTCCCCTTTATTGTTAAACCCATTGTCAATCACTGTGTCAATCACCCACTGTTGTGACTTTTTGGAGAAGGTGCAGCACGCAGGGTTGCCAGGTTAGCCAAACCTTCACAAATATAGCTGAAAAACTGCCCAAAATCGGCAAACACGGTGCACGGCTGGAATTACCTCTGTATTTAACTTTCTCCATCTCTCACACACTAAAAAGCAGCCCTGAGCGCCTTCGATTGAACATTTTCTCATTGGAAACAGTAATGTTTGATTAGAAACATCACTATGCACAGAGAACAGCGCAGCCACAACCCACGGATCGCTCTTTTTCACCTGCCGGCCAACCTGGCAAAGCTTCACGTTTTCTGATTGAACCGATTGCAAGTCGAACGCAAGTGAACAGAAGCCAAATGATGCAAGTGCGGAGCCACAAAACCGCTGGCAGAAAATATGAAAAATATAGATTTATTTTGAGTGATCTATTCAAGGCAATGTGTTTTACTTCAGACAGTGCAGGCACGTTATCCTTCTGGCCTCCCATACGACCGTTGCCATGGAGTTTTCCAAGAATGTCACATTAAAGACTAGATTGAGGGATATTTTACCTTCCAGCTAAAAAGAATGGACCGGTTTCTTCTCTCTTATGCACTGGGCGATCACAGTGCTCGGCCGTCCCTTGGTTTGCAACACTCCAACACTTACATACGACTTTAGACGGGCGCTAGACTCCCCCATTCAGCTTCTTAACCGAACAAAAAGGGCTGCATTGAAGGAGCAGCGAGGAGCGAGCCGCCCCATCCCCCAAACACAACACGGTCCGGGGCCGCGCTGCTCTGAAAGCCCCTTCAGTGAGACACAATCCACCGAGCCACGGACCACAGCAAACCACACCGCCACCGTTTCCAACTCCGGCCTCGTCCAAAAGTCAAACCGCGGTTCTGACTGAACGCTCTGCGGGATTCAGGAAAGGTCGTTTCGTATCGAGCAAATCGAAAACGAGTTGTTGAAAATCCAGTTGGTTTGACTTGTTGGACCCAAATCAGCGTAAATGTGACTTCCACAAATACATATTTTAACCTCTTACAATACCTTAACAATAACGAGTGCATTTTCCCCAGTTCGGCTTTTTATTATTGTTTTTTTGATCGGCATCATCAGCAAAAAGAACGGGAAAGGTGGTCGTAGAAACAGACGCAAAATCATTCATATAAATAATAAATAATAATGGTCCCAAAATTGAACCTTGTGGTGCACCATACTCCACGGAATTCCTTTTAGATTCATGTTTTTTTTATACTGGGCTTTACCCAAATCTAAAAGCTTCTCGACTGGAGATCAACAATGTCACGCCTCATTTGAAATCTAAGACCTACAAAAGTGATGGAAATTTTTCGTCACGTCGCCACATTTTTGTCATTTTTGTTGTGTTTCTCTCACGTTTTTGTAGTTTTTTGTCCGTGCTTTTCTCGTGTTTTTGTTTTGACTTTTCATCCTGTTTTTCTCGCTATTTTGATGCTTTTCTCTTTAGCTTTTAGATTTGGGTAAAGCTCGGTTCTGTGCTCTTCCAGAATGGACATATGGCCGGTCGCTGCCCCTGTCGTTATCGCAATATTAGGAGACACGATATCGCAAGAAGCCACGATATATCGCAAATTTAATCTGTTCTTCCGACCGGCTGACATTTGATGAGACAAAATCTGATGGAAAAAACAAAAAAACTGGTAATGATTTCTGCAAAAATACAAAGAAACGCACTTTAGCATCCTCTTGACCCGCCTTAACTCGGGCCGAACGATATGGACAAAATCATGCCAGGCGTCTCGATGGGTTTGGTGAAAACTAAGCATTTTTTGCGGTTTTATTGATGAAAATCGTTCATACCTTGCCTTTTAGATTTTAATATTTTAAATGTTCATATCTCGATCATGATGTATCTTTCAGCTTTAGCCTTAACCAAACTTATTTTCTCCATGTTCAGTTTTACCCAAATCTAAAAGCTTCTGCTGGACTGGAGTTTACGGCCTATAGGCCAGGATGACGCCTCATTTGAAAGCTAAGACCTACAAAACTGATCCCACATTTTTGTTGTGTTTTTTCCACCTCTTTTTTTGGAGTTGTTTAGTCCTGTTTGCATAGTTTTTTTTGCCATGTTTTGTCACGTTTTTGTTGCTCAGTTTGTTGCTTTGTCACTTTTTGTCGCTTTTTCCATCCCTTTTTTATATAGTGTTATTGTCACCTTTTTTGTCACTTTTGTCGCTTTTTAATACATTTTTTTTATCGCTCTTTTGGCGCTATATTTGTCACTTTTTTGTCACATTTTCTTCCTCATTGTCATTTTTTGTTGGGTATTCAACTCATTTTTGTAGCTTTTTTTGTCATATTTTTGTCATTTTTTGGTCAAATTTTTATTAATTTTTTGTCAATTTTTTGTAATTTTTTGGTCAAATTTTTATTAATTTTTTGTCAATTTTTTGTAATTTTTTTGTCACATTTATGTCACTTCTTCATACATTTTTCGTCACTTATTTGTCGCTTTTTAATACATTTTTTTTATCGCTCTTTTGCCGCTTTTTTGTCACGTTTTCTTCCTCGTTGTCGTCGCCGTTTTGACACATTTTTTTCAGATTTGTGTTCAAACTCGGGAAAATGTCGAGTAAAATATCGCAATATCTTTAACCTCTTAACTCCCGCCTGAACCGAGACTTTTTCCTCACGTCATCAGATTTTTTTTCCATCATTTTTTTGTTGGGTATTCAACTCATTTTTGTAACTTTTTTTGTCATATTTTTGTCATTTTTTTGTCATATTTTTGTCTTTTTTTGTCAATTTTTTATCAATTTTTTGTCATTTTTTCGTCCATTTTTTATCACTTTTTTGTCATTTTTTGTCAAATCTTCATCAATTTTTTGTAACATTTTTGTCACATTTCCATCATTGTTTTCGTCTCAGTTTTTGGACTGGGGTAAAGCTGGAGAAAATGTGCTCGGTTCAGGTGGGAGTTAAGGGGTTAAACCGATATCCAACACAATTACGCAATATCGCATTTTTCCTCAATGTGGCAATTTAACTTTAGAAGCAAAAGTCTAATTGATCAAGTTCATTCCGCAGTTCGGCACAAATAAGATACAAACAAACCTAAAATAACTACGAAAACATATTAAAAAAGACCCAAAATAGCTCCGGGACCGTAGACCGTCCTGACACATGTTGCTGTCGCGTGCGCCTCTCTCTGGAATGTTTACAGCGTTCCCACGTTTAGTCTCGGTCCCAGCGCTGGCGCGAGGACGCTGTTCTTCACTCACGCATTTCCCCCCCCCCAAAACCCCAGAGCCGTGAACGAGCGTCTTACCGGAGGGACAGAGCGAGAGGAACACGGCCAGGAGCCTGCACACGTCCAGCGCCGACGGTCTCCCTCTCTTCCCCATACCCGTCCATCCAGCTCGGGCTGAGGGCGCTCCGCTCTGCCTGCGCACGGAGGAGGAGGGGGGGGGGGGACAGGGGGGGGGACAAGGAGAGTTAGTTAGCGCTGCAGAAACCCCGTCAGTGTAATCCACAGCGTGTCCGAGGCCCGGCCCGCGCGCTCATGTCTGCTGTGACTGCGGCGGAGTTTGCGGAGTTTGGGCCAAAGTTGGGAGGAAAGAGTGCGCGGAGCCGTGTCGAGTGTCCCGGAGCGAGTGTGTGCTCCTTTTTAGGGAGTGTCCACGAGGAGGTGCAGCCTACGGGCCTCGCGCACACACGCTCAGCCAATCACAGCGGGCCCCCCCCCCCTCCTTCAGTGTCGGGTTACGCGTGTGTGTGGACTTGCCCCCTCTCCCCTCTCCCCTCTCCCTTCTCCCCTCTCCCCTCTCCCCTCTCCCCTCAGCCGCGCGCTCCTCACGGACACACAGCGGTTTCCACAAGCTTTGATTTGCTGCTAAGTGTAAAACTACCGCTGCACCTCCGCAGAGCATGGAGGTTGTTACTGTTAGGCCGTGTAGTGGAAGAAGCAGACTATGTTCCTGCGTAATAAGCCACAAGTAAAGGAGAATGTACTTAAATAAATAAAAGTACCAGATGAATATTCTACTTAAAGGTTCACAGCGGAACCTTTTGGTAAAAGGGACAAAACATGTTCTGAGGGCTGAATTTGGCCCCCGGGCCAGGCTTTGGGCACCCCTGGATTCTACTGTTGCCAATGAAGAACATGCTCCTAATGGAAATCTATTTTCACAATGGGTTTTGGACCTGCAGGCCTGTTTACAGCTCATGTTTGGACGTTCATTAACATATACATGGAGGAGCTGGACACGGCCCCCCCAGATGAGTCAGGTGTGATGACAGTGATGACAGTGTTTCAGGAGGTACTGGAATGACATAAGATAATTAAAAAAAAAAGCAACATTTCAACATTACTTTCGAGGAAATGTTCATTAGAATTACTAATGACTAATCACTACTGTAAGTAGGTACTCAAGACTCCAGACTAAAAAGATATTTGTGCGTACGTTTGTACCTTGTAGTGACTCATCCACTCACACAGCTGCTGGGTTAGTACAATGTCAGATATGCACAAATATTAACTTTTTTTTTGCATATACAGATGCACAAAGTAAATATATTAAAGTTTCCACTTTCATATGTTATTACATCAAATCAATAAAGCAGATCAGACTCAAGAGAGTCATTGTTCATATCAAAGTCCCTATACCTGACGAAGAGGGGGTGTGCAAATAATAATAATAATAATAATAATAATAATAATAATAATAATAATAATAATAATAATAATAATAATAATAATAATTAATAATAATACATTGGTTTTATATAGCGCTTTTCTGGACACTCAAAGGCCTTTTACATTGCACTAATCATTCACTCCATACTCGGTGGTGGTAAACTACTATTGTAGCCACAGCTGCCCTGAGGTAGACTGACGGAAGCGAGGCAACCAGCCTGCACCATCGGTCCCTCCGACCACCAGCAACCACTCACACACTCACTACATTCACTAGGCTTCCTGGTGTCAAACGGTCTCCCATCCAAGTCCAGACCAGGCCTCTCCATTGCCACAATATCAATAATTATGATCAAAATAACATTCAACACATTTAAAATAGTACAAATAATGATCATTTACGATTTATGCTCTACCTGAGTTCACCCACTGCTTATTTTTCTGACTTTTATTGTCGTGAGATCATAAATGACTCCTCACAGTGAGAACGTGGCGCTCAAGAGCTAATGTAGGTTAAAAATCTAAACTGGTCTTTTCTCTTTTAGACAGAAGGTAAAAACAGACACTAATAGACTTATGGAACAGGATGGAAATGTCAGGCCTAACTATTGGAATCACATGTATTTTGCAGCCCTGTTTTTACAGCATTATCAAGAAAACAGGAAAAACCCAGACTGGATCCGGGGTTCAGGTTTAATCATATTAACATAAGAATAAGCTGGAGTGACGGGTGCGTGTGTGTGTCCTGCTAAGAGTATTTACCGAGCGTTTAGCATAATTACACTTCAGTTGCCATGCGGTTTCTACTGTGCTGTTACTGTGGAGAGCACTACCTGTGTCAGCGCTCTTTCCAAACTGACAATCAGGAGGAGGCGGTGCTCGTTACCCTAATATGTTCTGGCCGTCGAAACATGTCACAGTACATCTCTGATTAAGTACCTCTTTGCTTCACGTCTGGCGTATAGTCGTATAGTAGTAGTAGTAGTAGTAGTAGTAGTAGTATAGGCTGGACGAAATGGCAAAAATGTATCAATCTCGATTTTTGATTCGATTTTTTTCCTAAATAATAAAAATAAATACATGAAGCTGTGAGTCATTCAACTATTCAACTCATTTTTGTAACTTTTTTGTCATATTTTTGTCATTTTTTCATCAATTTTTTATCCATTTTTTGTCACTTTTTTGTCATATTTTTGTCATTTTTTCATCAATTTTTTATCAATTTTTTATCAATTTTTTGTCACTTTTTTTGTCATATTTTTGTCATTTTTTTGTCACATTTTATCACATTTTTGTCATTTCTTCGTCAATTTTTTGTGACATTTTTGCCACTTTTTCATACATTTTTCGTCACTTTTTGAAGCTGTGAGTCAAACAGTAACAAATTACGATTATTTGCCAGGCAACACCACATTCTGAAATGGCACAGACTGGTTGCCTCGCTTCCGTCAGTCTACCCCAGGGCAGCTGTGACTACAATAGTAGTTTACCACCACCAAGTATGGTGTGAATGAATGATGCAAAGCGTCTTTGAGTGTCCAGAAAAGCGCTGTATAAAAGCGATGCGTTATTAATTCAGAATGATCAGAAAATAGGTTAAAAAAATGGGGCCAAAAAACATCGGGAAGTTTCTCTAGGGCCACCGGTCTGGCCCCTCACTTTACCTTAACCCTCACCCCCGGGCGTAACCGAGCTTTACCCAAATCTAAAAGCTTAAGAGAAAAGCATCCAAAAACAAAAATGTGCTGGAAAAGCAACAAAAAAGTGACAAAAACACAACAAAATGTGACGAAAACGTGACGACAAAGCAATGAAAAAACAACAAAAATATGACAAAAAATCCCCCGAAAAACAAGAGACAAAAACACAACGAAAAAGTGACGAAAACAGGCCATAAAGCCACAAAAAAGTCATGAAAAACAGCAAAAAGCAACAAAAACAAACAACAACAAACAAGTTACCATCACTTTTAACTTTCAAATGAGGCGTTACAGTGTTGCTCTCCAGTCAAGAAGCCTTTGGATTTGGGTAAAGCCGAACTGGAGAGAAGGCTGTCGGTTAAGGCGTGTGTAAGAGGTTCACATATGTATTTAACCCCTTCACTCCCGCCTGAACCGAGAGGATCTTTTTCCTCACGTCATCAGATTTTTTTTCCATCATTTTTTTGTTGGGTATTCAACTCATTTTTGTCACTTTTTTGTCATTTTTTGGTGAATTTTTTCGTCAATTTTTTGGGAATTTTTTGTCATTTTTTTTGTCACATTTTTGTCATTATTTTGTCATTTTTTTTGTGAATTTATTCGTCAATTTTTCGTCACATCTTTGTAATTGTTTTGTCACATTTTTTCACATTTTTGTCATTTTTTCATCAATGTTTTCTCACGTTTTTGTCACATTTCCATCATTGTTTTCGTCTCAGTTTTGTCACTATTTTGCACACCTTTTTTTCCAGAACCTTTTGGACTGGGGGCTAAAGCCAAACTGGAGGAAAATGTGCTCGGTTCAGGTGGGAGTTAAGGGGTTTAAGGAAGTGTCGCATTTACGCTAATTTGGGCCAGGCTGGCCAGAGTCCAGGGCTGTTTTTCAGTCCCGGTCCAGCCCCTGAATTCATACAAAAGGCAATTCTAAGTGCTTCACAGTTGCATGAAATTATAATAAAACAGATCAAATCAATAAAACATCAACATAAAAGTCAACAATTACAGTAAAAGGCCAGAGTTCCAGGGAAAATGCTGCCAAAATCTGCTTTCGATACCTTCATCTTTTTGATAACAGTAGTATCTAGTTTTTTTAATTTATTTTTCATTTTTGGGGGCAGTATAAATCCTCAAATGCCAAAGCTGAGAAGCCCAAAAGTGGGTTTATGAGCCACAATCATGGGGGTAAGACTAAACCATCCGTCAAGGACACGTTCTATTCTCTCCCATGATCCTCTTCTGCAGCTGACATGTAGCACTCAAGTCAAGTGCCTGTGTGAGCCGCATGAACCTGAAGGTCTGGTCGTGCGAAACACAAGTCGAGCACGCCCAGTTTGTTCTCAGGGAGCACGGCACACGGGAGTACACGGGAGTACACGGGAGTACACGGGAGTACACTGGAGTACGCTAACACAGGAGCAGCCTAACAAAGACACTCGGAGCTGTGTGTCACTGCATTGTGTGTTAATCCTATACATCTGATGACAGGCTGGTCCACATGCATCCCACACGTGATAGTGGGAACACCTACAGGTCTTACATTACGCGCTTGTGCCTTACTTTAGTGTGTGTGATATGTGTGGGAAGAAACGTTGCTACAGTGTGATTATTGTCACATCTGGATTTACACTCTTTATTTACTTTGAGGCGAGACACTGCAGGTGAATCGGGAACATTTTGGAGAAATTAATTTGAAACCTTTGCTGTAGAATCCGACATAAATATGAGGGGGAAGAACATAGAAAATAAGGCATAATAATGTCCAATATTCCTATGTTTTCAGCGAGAAAATCAAACACAATGGTTTAAATTTATGGACCTAAAGTTTTGGATAACACTTTATAATAACTACACCTTTATAGCCTTAATAAATGATGAATTAACACTTTCATAATGAACAATTCATTCGTTTGGGAACTAGGAGGACAAGTGATGCGAGCGCCTTTACTCAGCATTAGGAGGTTTTAGGCCAGTGGGTTTTCTTCAAGGGGAGATGCTTTCCTCAGATGTGTAGTGTAATTTTAAACACCGCGTCACTGTCTTATAGTTGGTGAGGACATTGACGTTTCCCTTTTCCTTTTCCTGTCTTCCAGAGCCACAAAATCTGGAATATTGTTGTGCACGAGACTGGAAAATTGGGCATCTCTATCTGCTACTCAAGTTTGTTGCTAGAGTGTGATGAAAGCAATGATGAAAATGATGATGATTTTTATGTATCATTTCTTTCTCATTGGTATCTTTTAAGAAATGTGTCTACAACTGCATTCTTGGTATGAAAACTACATGTGGGGGTACGCACTTCCGCTGGTTGACCAATCATCCATGGATGGATGGATGGAAAGCAGTACTAAGTAACTCGTGCACCCTAGAGGCCATAAGCGCCACTGCAGGTGTCGTAGCATGTTGCGTTTTTTTACTTATTAATTGTCCATGAGAGTAAAACTACGCTGACAGAAAAGACAAAGGGACAAAGGGATATTGTGCATCTAATTACACAATGGAGATCATTTGTTTTCACTCAAACTTGGCTGTAAATACTGTTTAAGTGGCGCTAGCCCGCAGTTAGCTTTGCCCGTTAGCCTGTTAGCTTCTTCTTCGTGATTCCATTAGTGTGTATTGGTGACTACGACCCGGTGGCAGTCAAGTTGCAAGTGTTGTTTTCTGGCCAGAGACACCGGGGGGAGATGGAAGACCCTCCCAATCATCCCATTAACACTTGTATTACCCCCAGAGGGACTACGGAGAGGATTTATTAAGGTAAACAAGTTACTTAGTACTTCTTTAAGTTAACTACTTAAAGGGATATTTTAAGGATTTTTGCCATAGCGCCTCATTTCCTTTAGAGTGTTGTTGTTTTCTGGAGATATATATTTTTTTTTAATTCAGGCAGTTCTTATATTTGAAGAGTTTAGTGGTGCTAGGCTAGTGCTAGGCTAGTGCATGTCTATGGTAACTAGTAGCCTGCATTAAAAACCTGTTCAAAATCATGGGCTCGTCCTCCAAACGTTGCCATGTCAGATTTGTAGAAGCTCCTTTGTGAATTCCACGTGTAGTAATGCGGCCGCAGGTAAACAAACTACTGTAGATCCGGGAGCCGAGCAGATCACTCCACCCCTGTGTAGCTACAACCAGGAAGCTGATGCTGCTCAAATATAAGTTATTTTAAATCCAAAATGGTTATATTTCAAAAATGATTCAGTCAACACAGACATTTATATCAGGCGTCTGGTGTTATATATATATGATTTGCCTCAGGTGCACTGTGCTTGGGTCAGACTGTTTTTAATGCAGGCTAATAGTTACCATAGACATGCACTAGCCTAGCACAAGCCTAGCACCACTAAACTCTTCAAATATAAGGACTACATGAAAAAAAAAAGAAATCTCCAGAAATCAACAACACTCTGGATAACTGGGAAATGAGGCCCTATGTCAAAAATCCTGAAATATCCCTTTAACTTCTAGAGTTTTATAAGTTGAGACCATTTACCATTTACCATTTAACTAATGAATTGTTCATGATGAATTAAGTGTTGACTCATCATTTCTTAAGGTTGCTTTCGTGCTACACGTGGATACCAAACATGTCAGCATTTCTGAATAAACACCATGTGAAAGAGGGCGGGGCACCACACTGGTTAGCTGGTAGTTATTTCCAGGAAGACTATGAAGCACGACTCAACAAAGCTTTATTAAGCCCTTAACCCCCGGTCGAACCGATTCCCGTTTATCCCTTAACCCCCGGGAAAACGGGAATCGGTTCGACCGGGGGTTAAGGGGTTAAACAAGCCTCATAAATGAAACCTTAAAACTAAGATGTTAAGGGAGAGAATTAGTTAAAAATCAGTCAAATCAAAACATTGACCACTGCTTGAAAAGTCGATGTTTTCACCTGCTGTGTGTCACCTTAAAAAGATATAACTTCATTTAAAGCTGCATTATGCAACTTTTTTGGGGGGGAAAACTTTTTTATTTGTGTGTATTTGACCTGCGGCTTATGTTTTGCCTTTACTTTCCATCACAGTGGCCTCTGTGACGTCATAGAGGCCACTGTGATGGAAAGTAAAGGCACACTGATAACCACCCATCATACAGCTATTGCGTCATATTTGCATAAAAAAGTTGCATAATACACCTTTAAAGGCACACTGCGTAACATTTTGGATTATACTGTTGCCAGCAATACAGAATACTATTTTTGTAGTGGGTAATCAAAGAATGGATTTGGATGAGGACCTAACCTCCCAGGAAAGTTCGGGTTAGGGTTAGGGTTAGAGAGGTGATCATGTTTATTTGTTCATATTTTAAACATTTATTTCAACAATAAAAATGCATGAAATAAAAATAAATGCTTGGATTTGAATCTATGTATTGGGTAAAATGCTACACAGTGTGGCTTTAAGCTTTAGTAATGCAGTTTGTTGGTTATTTTTGGGCTGGTTTAGAGATTGTTTACATCCACTTCACACATAAATCATGTTGTTTAAATGTGCTATAGAAATAAAGTGGATTAAAGTATGATCTGTATTAAAGCCGGTCCATAGACACGTGAAACTCAACTTAAACTGTGAAACTAACATATGATAGACTCATTACTTGCAAAGTGACATATGTGTAGCCTTTATTTGTTATCATTTTGATTATTATGGCTCATAGCTTGTGAAAACCCCAAATTAAAAATCTCAGAAAATCAGAATATTTTGAAAATGAACTGTAAGAAATAATCCTCAAAATCACAACAAACAAAGGCTTGCCATTCGTCACTCTGCATGTCATTCTAATTTTTCGACTGTCACCTGTAGTACTTCAATGGTACTTTGCAGAACAAATACTTTAGGTAGTGAACGTTTTGAGAACTACTGGTATATGGTGCAATTATTTAGAGACATTCAACAAGTGTTTTTTGTTGTTATTTTTTTTCCTTAGGCCATGACCAGGCAAATTTGGTTGTGTGCTTTGGCCCGTGTCATCCACCTCAACAATGTTCGCCCGTCCTGGCCCTCGAGGGGGGCGGGAGGGGGGCCGCCTGTGACTATTTTGTCCTTTATGGGCCGCTGTGTACAACAGGTGCAGGGCCTATAAGGAGCAAATGTACATTCTTCAGATGGCACATGGGACACTCCCACCCAACAGTGTCCACCATGTTAAACAGTTCATGGATGCTTCAACTATTGACGGGGGCGTCCAGAGTTAGGAAGCATCGCCGTCCAGGGGGATTTGTTTCTGTTTTCCTGAAATATCGGACGATTTGTGGAAGCGATTAGGGAATGCTCATTTGGGCTTCTTAGTAGTTACAGAGTAGTTAGCGCTGCAGGGTTAGCTGTGGGTGCACCGGTTTCTCTTTCCATCAGCAAAAAGTAATTAACTAGATCAGTATAAACATCTCAATTGGAGCAAAATAATCCAAATTTTAGTTGTTTTGACTGGTTAAGAAGTTGTTGGGCATTTGTCCTAGATTATTTCACTTGTTCTGAGATGTTTCTGACTCGTTTCGATACATTTTGTCCTTATTTCAGGTTGTTTTCTTTGCCAATGGGGAAAGAAAATTGTTTTTTATCTCATTGGCAATTTTACTTTCTTATTTCAAGCGAGATTTACCCTAGAACTGGTCTGAAATGTCCTCAAACAAGCAAAGTAAACTTGGTCCGATCAGGAAAAGTGTCTAAATGAGTGAAAACCGCTCAAAACAAGAAACATTTCCTCAATTCAAGTCATTTAAGACAATGCTTGTATTTACTTTTTGCAGTGTGTGCCCAGAACTAAAGGCCTGTAAAGACGACAAAATCTATAGTTCGATATATTGACGCAGGAACACTAAAGCTTAAACATCTGTGTCCAAGAAGCGCTCTATCTTAAAGGAACAGGCCACCATTTTGTCATACTGAGATTTGTTCTTACCTGAGCTTAGACGAGTTGATGTGTACCTGTCTTGTCTTTGTGCCCGTGGAAGAGCGTGGTCGCTTCTAACATCACCCCAATTTGGAGCTGTTGGAATAGACTGGGAGAGGCCAAATGCTAGCAACATCTTTAGTCGTTTTGTGTGACTGAGGGCACGCACAAAGACCAGACACTTACGCATCAACTCATCTAAGCTCAGGTAAGAACGTATCTCAGTCTGGGAAAACGGTGGCCTGTTCCTTTAAAACATCCCACAATGAACATGAAATACAGCAAGACAAGCCTGACCTTGGGTGATAATTGAAGTGTTACATTAGAAAAATGCAGGGGCTGGACTGGGACTGAAGAACAGCCCTGGACTCTGACCAGCCTGGCCCAAATTAGCGTAAATGTGACACTTACCACCCGCCTTAACGTAGCGCATTTTCTCCAGTTTGGCTTTACCCAAATCTAAAAGCTTCTCGACTGGAGAGCAACAATGTAACGCCTCATTTGAAAGCTGAGACCTACAAGAGTGATTGTAACTTTTTGTCAAGTCGCCACAATTTTTAACCTCTTTTATTGTTGTTTTTTCATTCCTTTTTTTGTGGCTTTTTGTTGCGTTTGTTGTCGTGTTTTTGTTGACTTTTCATCACATTTTTCGTCACTTTTTGTGTTGCTTTTCCGGCACATTTTTGTTTTCTTTTCATCCTCTTTTTGTCGCTAATTTGATGCTTTTCTTTTTAGCTTTTAGATTTGGGTAAAGCTCGGTTAAGGCGGGACCGGTGGCCCTAGAGCCAGTGGCCCTTCTATGCTCTTCCAGAATGGACACGTGGCCAGTCCGCCCCTGGAAAAATGTCTAAATAATGCAAATAAATGAGCTGGCAATAAATATTGTGCCCAAAAATGTATTGTTTATCTGTCATGTATTGAACGATGAGCAGATTGTCATGACGGCGAGTCATAGTGAATTTCTCCATTTGGGAGATCAATAAAGGATTATCTCATCTTATCTTACATTCATGGAGAACAGTCAGGGGCGGACTGGCCATGTGTCCATTCTGGAAGAGCACAGAAGGGCCACTGGCTCTTGGGCCACCAGTCTAAATTTCTCCTCAACCTCTTAAACCCCCGCCTTAACCGAGCTTTACCCAAATCTAAGAGCTTAAAAGCAAAGCATCAAAATAGCAACGAGCGAGCCAGAAAAGCAACACAAATGTGACAAAAAAGACGTGACGAAAACATGACAAAGCAACGAAAAACAGACAAAAAACAGACAAAAACACAACAAAAAGCCACAAAAAAGTAATGAAAAAAACAACAAAAACATGCTGCAACAATGTGACAAAAGGGTACAATCACTTTTGTATGTCTTAGCTTTCAAATGAGGCGCTATGCTGTTGCTCTAAAACCGAACAGGAGGAAAAGAGTCCAGGGCCCTTTTTCAGTCCCAGTCCGCCCCTGAGAACAGTTGAAACAGTTTAAAGGCAATTTCTTTGTTGCCATGTGTGAAAGCACACAGGACCAAAGGTAGAAAAAAAAGGGGATCAAATCTGGCTAGATGTTTGTGTTTGTTTATTTTACACAAGTCCTTTTGTTATCACGACTAAAGCTGGACTCGTCACGCCTCTAAATGTGTTCTGTAAACTACAGCAGCTCGAGTCAATTATCCTATTATTATACTAACCCTTTAACAGGACCCAAAACGAGCGCAGACCAAGACTAAAGCAGGACTAAATTAGATCTAATAATCATACACAAGTCCAAACCATGAACAACTGAATGAATGGTTAACAAAATAAGTCTCTAAACTTGGATATATAAATGTGCGTAATCCTCACCAAAAAAAGACACAGATCCCAGCCTCTGAACGCAGCTATGGGTGGCTGCGTGAGTAAACGGGTATCGACATGGATCTAGCTGTTCCAACTCCTCCACCTTTACGCACATGGGCCTGAATCGGCACGAACAATAAGACGATCTCGTCCATAAATCCGCGCGTTAATATGCAGCTGTCACTCTCGCTTATGACGCACAGCCCCCCCCCCCCCCCCCCCCCACACTCTGCCTGCCCGACCTGTTCCGCGCGCCGACACCGCACCGCACCGCACCGCGCGCACCTCCGGCACCGACACCCGAAATGCACAATAAACTGTTCAACAAACGACCCTTTTTACGCGTCTACGGGACTGATCGTTTCCGACAGATGGCTCCAAAAGGACAAAGCAAAGAAATAACGCACGTGGCTTTACTGGGGGTGGGGGGGGGGGGGACATGTCATTAAATGTGAGCTTCACGGACAGCTCTCGTATTGCTCTAATTGCAGCTGTCATGTGAGCGCACCGAAGGGCGTAAAAACGAGGGATATTACGCACCCGGCGGGAGCGACGCTTTCCACGAACGCCCGCACTTATTTCACCGGGAAAAAAGTAGCTCTAACCGGGGAGAACTTCAAGATTGAGTCGGGGGGAATGAACAAAAGCGTGGATTTTGAAACAAGTCTGGATTAATAATAAAATAAGGTAGATCAGAATTAGGATTAAAACAAGGGATTAAGATAAAACATGGATCTGAACAAGTTCCAACCATGAGGAGACTGCCCGAATGTCTAATCTGTTAAATCGTGTCCAAGTGGGCTGTAGAATGTCGGTCAATCCCGCGCGTAAAAACGATCCTCACAGAAGCGCGATAACCGCCAGGGAAAACCACGGAGCAAATCTGAAGTTATGCGCGACGTCGCCCCGAAAATCGCGAGCTTTGGTTACAGTTCTCACTGTGCGTGACCGACCTTGGTGGCTGCATGCGATCCGGCGAAGGAGCAGCGAGACGCAGCCGCCCGATCGCCCCCTCTCTCCGATCCGAAAAAAGCCCGTCTCGTGTGTCACTGCTGGCCAAAATTAAACGCGCTCCGGTCCGCTCTCTGCGCCGAGGAATCCTCCATAGTATCCACCGAGCGTGCAGCGGCGGCAGCAGCAGCGTCTTCCTCCGCCGGGGCAGATCCGACCGCAGCGGCAGCGCGTTTGGAGGCGAGATCGATCCGGGTTTAAACTCATTTGGTGAAAGTCCCCCCTCAAAAAAAGAAAAAAGAAAAGAAAAGAAAAAGAGACGGTTTGTGTCCTGGTGTGAATGACCACGAAGCACTGGTCCAGGTGGTGAGCTGGACGCGTCTGAGGAGCGGGGAAAAGGAGAGCAGAGCCCCGGGGGTGAGGGAGAAGTGAGTGTGTGCGCGCCTGCCTGGATGTGCGGCTGAAAAGGCTCGTTCCAAAAGTGTGAGAGAGACACTGATAGGCGCTGCGTGACGCCGCTGGGAACCGTTCACGGCACGGACGCGCGCGCCACAGGCAGGACGTTGCCAGGGCTGAATTAGTGAGAGAAATGCGTTGGTTGTGAGCGGTTTTGCGGACACTCACAGAGGCTTCATCTTGCGTTATTTATACACCGTGGTGGTGGGGATAATGTGTAGCCACAGCTGCCCTTAGGAGAGACTGACGGACGCGTGGCTGACAATCTGTGCCATCAGCGCCTCCAAACTGCAGGAACCGGGATTCGACGCGCAAACTTTACAGTTATAAGACTTTCATGTTAGAGCTTAGATGCTATAGGGTGGTTTGAATCTCGGCTGGTATGGCATGGCATGGCATTTCCCCTACTGCCTTTCTGAATGTAGTGAAGCAGTGGTTCTAAACATGGCATGGGGACCCACCAGTACCTTTGGATGTCAAGCTGCGACCCAGAAGAACCTTTATTCCAACCCATAAATACTTATGCGTTCAGCTGTTATTATTATTATTATTATTATTATTATTATTATTATTATTATTATTATTATTATTATTATTATTATTATTATTTATTGAAACGGGGACAATGTACAGAACCATTAGTCTTTACAAGAGGAGATGGTTTGTACCAGATTTAGCTCAGCAGCTGTTTTCCATCCGCAGTCCCTGTGACATTGTGTATTAGGGGGAAAAAAGAAAATAGTGTATTTTTCTACAAATGATTGTTGATCTAAGGATTGAATCCTCCTGTAAAGCTGAAATCCAGGATCTCTGATTGTAACTCAGGAGGTTCTGTTTTCCCACTTTTTCAGATGAAAAACATTAAAAGAAACCCACAGGTTGAGAAACACTGGTGCAGAGTGAGTATGAGTGATCAGTGGTGGTGCAGATTGGGAGCCTGGCTTCTGTCAGTCTACCCCAGGGCAGCTGTGGCTACAATAGTTCAAGAAAAAAAAAACTAAATTTGACATGTGAGAAGGGTAGGGGTGGGTATAGACTATAGAGGAACAACTTTTCCCTTTGATAAAACGTCCTTTTTTTTGGTAATAAAATGTAAATAGTCTGTAAATATTATGAACTGAATTGTTTTATACTTTTTGTACTCTTTTGTAATGTATTTCTCGGGAACAGCAGATGGAAATTATCTCCAACAGCTATGCTGATTAATGCCCCTGTACATGTCCCGGTCAAATAAATGAAGTAAAATAAACTAGTAGCTTACCGCCCCGGCATATGGAGTGAATAATGACCATGCTTTTAAGATAAGATAAGCCTTTATTGACCTGACAATTCACGTGTTACATCAGCTCTCAGGTGCAGTCAGGGGGTGCAAACAGTCAGGATAATGTGCAAACAACGAAATAATAGAAGAATCTTACATACAATGAATATAACAATGACTTTAAAGGGGGAATGATATACAAAAAAAAAATAACACAATATCAAACAGTCTGTATGGGCAGTGCAAGCCAACAGTCATTTATGCTCATTTTGCACCAGTAAAGTTAATTGTTTGATAAGAGACCAGTAACAACACTGGATATATTCAAGAAAACACAACTATTACTGCAGTGCCAAGTGAGAACCTTGTCAACACAGGCATGTAAAGGATTTCATATCGCCGTCGCCCTAATCTATACTCGGGCTGCACCAAAACAAGAGCAAGTTTCAATCTGATGTGCTTAGTGTGGACTGAGGGATTTGTAATCATGCATAACAGTAGCAAAAACTCTAAAATATGAGCAGAATAACAATGATATATAACAGTGGGGAATGAAAGGAAAGACCTGCAGTGCTTAGAAAGAGAAGTAAACCAGAACCTGCACTGCCACTTCCTCCTGTTTTCAAGCCCTTACAGTCGGAGCTACTGTATATGCTCTTGTTTCTCGGTCTGGCAGCGTGGTGGAAAAACAAAAAACAAATTTACATCTTTACAGGAAAATAAAGTGGTTACCCAGAGCTTAAAGACTCAGGAAAGTGAGCTCAGAGGGGGGGAGGGAGGGAGGCCGGGCGGAGGGAACAGCCACAAATTGCCGGGCACCGCTGATTACCCGTGTGTGAGGGTAATTGCGGCGGTTTAAGAATATAATGGGGGAGGCATCCGTGGTCGTGTGTTTGGGTAGCGCTTTGCAAATTGGAGTTCCACTTGTGGGCTAAACAAGGAGCAGCTCAACTGGCATTTTACCGTACGATGTGTTGATGGAGTTAAAAGTACAAGTGCGTAAACCTAATTGAGCGCAAGTACAAGCCTTCCATCGGCAACTGTACACGACGAACTGTCTTGTATTGCTTTTAAATGAGACTGGATATGCAGGAAACTTCTGCTTTTTTACTCTGGAATCTTTAAAGAAAGCTAGTAGAAGAAAGCAAAGAATGTATTGTAGCTGTCTTTCAAAATATAGGGAAATAATGGGTTTTAACTACAGGATCTGGCACCCTTATGTATGGGGGTTTGGTCTGAACCAGAACGCAACTGACTGTGATCAAACTGGGACTTTATTTTTTCTCCGGACAGTGTTTTTCCCCCCAGTTATCTGTCTGTCAAAAGCTTGATACAGCCTGTCGAACTTCATTAAAGATTCCAATATTTTCAACACCCGACTTATCAACCTAAATGAATTTGTTGCTAATACTTAAAGGAACAGGCCACCGTTCTTCCATACTGAGATATGTTCTTACCCGAGCTTAGACGAGTTGATACGTACCGGTCTGGTCTTTGTGCATGCGCTCAGTCACGCAAAACAACCAAAGATGTTGTTAGCATTTGGCCCCTCACAATGTATTCCTATGGCTCCAAATGGGTGTTGAAGTTGGAAGCTACCACGCTCCTCCACGGGCACAAAGACCAGACAGGTACGTATCAACTCGTCTAAGCTCAGGTAAGAACATATCTCAGTATGGAAGAACGGTGGCCTGTTCCTTTAATTACTTTATTTAATGAAGAAACTGACTAAAACTAGGCTACCGTAAATTCTCTAATACTGGCCTGTATTCCATTAGCGGCCGGTTCTCTAACAGAGGCCGGGTCTCTGACAGAGGCCGGGTTCACGGCTGGCGGAGGCAATTTAAAGCCGGTCTCTAAAACAGGCCGGGGCTTTTATTAGAAACTATAGCAGTAGAAATATTCCCCATGTTAGGAATTTGTCTCATACTGGTGTAAATGAAAACTCACGTGCAGGAAGTAACAAACGGGAACCCGGGCCGAGGGGGACGCTGCGGAGGAGCTGATCCCAGCGTAACTTTGACTCAGATTTAGCCACTTTTCAAACCTCCTGTGACGATATTTGGAAACAGGGCAACAAAAGTCTCCATCGCGTCTTCAAAGCACGTCCAGCTGCTCCGTGTGCAGGTCAGTCCCACGCCTCAAAATAACTCCTCCCATCAGCGCGAGCGTCTCGTCTTCTCTCGGGTCAGTCTCATGATCGATCACAAACACAAACGCTCCGTCTAAACTCGCCTTTTACACAAGATAACAACAAATAATCCGGTCCGCGGTAAAAACGAAACAGAAACCTGCAGTGACATTGATGTCAAAGCTCCGCTAACAGCAACGAAACACTTCCTGTTGTCCCGACAAAATAAAAGGCGTCAATGTTCCAGCCGCTGGGAGAGGGTTTGAAATGTTAATTAATAAATGAACCTAATATTTTAGGTGCAAATGGAAACAAATCCCGTTTTTCTTCGTTTTCCTGGTCGTCTGTTTTGCTCAAATAGAAAAAAAGGCCTGTCTCTAATTGTGGCCTGGTTCCAATAAAGGCCTGGTCCTAGATGCTCTTGAGTAAATAAAGGTCCCGGCCTCTATTAGAGCATTTACGGTATTACTGATAGCTATGACTAAAATGTGACTAAAACTAAAAGCATTTTCGTCCAAAAGACTAGGACTAAGAGTGCTGCCAAAAACAACACTGGTCTTCAGTCATCTCTGGTCCCTGTGCGGCATTTCTTGTGTGATCCCACCCACCCTTACCTCTTTAATCAGATGGTTTCCATATCTCTGGAGGATCCTCGCCTCCAGTGGAGCATCAAATGAGAACATGCCCCATGTTTAGGCCCCGAACCTCCCCCTCTCAGGTGTGCCCCACTGGTGACTGGCATCTGTGGAGGGAGAGGGGAGGGGGAAGGTGTGGGTGAGGGGTCTCTCCAGCAAACGTCTGAACATCTAAGCTACACGGAGATACGGCGGGGCTTTGGGGAGCTGTGAATGGACAGTCCTGTAGCTTGACCAGTCCGACTCCGAGACCGGCCTGGTCAAGTCGCCCAAAGCTCCACCTCAGCCTAATTCACGGCAAACAAAAAGCTCAGTTTCCGCGAAGGAGAACTCCGAAATTGGAAACACTCTCGGTATAAAGTTAACATTGCGTCTTTCACACAATAGACTTTGCGGTTTGCAGATGACTGGGTTGAAACACAGTGTAATCAGGAGTGCACTGGCATGTGAGATTAGCAACATTGCAGGGAGCAAAACAAAGCCTTATCTCCATAAACAGCTGGGTCTGTAAACTGGAGTGCTGAATTTTAACAAAGTCAAAATCACATTTGAATATTGCTCATTTGCCTATTTATTTATTCGTTTGTATAATAGGGGGTACACAGATCAACAATAAAACTCTAATAGTAATATATTGGAACTAATGTCAAGCTTTTTGTGTGCAGCACTAAAAGAGAAGGAGGAAGTGTAAACTGTTAGTTGTGATCCAAACTCATTCCCAAACCAAGTTATTTGCGGAACTTTTAGGGTCACTTTTCCGGGTCACTGTCTGCGTAATGCTGGCAAAAATGATGGACAGTGGTGGTGTTTTTTTTTACAAACCACTGAAGACACTCCACCCCTCTGGCCTCCAGTGTCTGTGTGTACAAATATGAATGACAGTGTGAATGGGTGACTGGTTTCTTACTGCAAAGCACTTTGGGCCTGATAAAGGTAGAAAAGGCGCATATAAGTTGAGTCCATTTGCCAGTATTTAGAAAACAGAAGGACAAAACCAACCAGCCAGCTAGCCAACCAACCAACCAACCAACCAACCAACCAGCTAGCCAGCTAACCGGTCTACCAACCAGCCAACCAGCCAACCAACCAACCAACCAACCAACCAACCAACCAGCCAACCAACCAACCAGGCCTTTAACTCTGTGTAGCTTTGGAAGTCTGATCGTACTTAATTAAATCATAATTTGAGCAGTTTGCCTGAGGATGGGAGCAATTTTCAACACCTGTGCAACACCCACTGTATCTCAGTGCAACACCCACTGTATCTCAGTGCAACACCCACTGTATCTCAGTGGGTGTTGCACTGCCACTGTATCTCAGAACTTCAGCTGTTCATGTCCAGTTGTGTTGCTTCACCAACTCATCATTAAAGGAAGGGTATTATCCCAAATTGACCAGGTTACAATGTTTTTCTCTCATCCAAAACATGCAGAGAGTTGTGTGCCACTCATGCATCTTTGAGTAATCTTTGGATCTTCTCCGGTGGCTATTTTAGCGGCTGCAGCACCGGCTCCCAAAAAGCTTCCCCTGTGGTCCTTGTCTTTCATCGCAGAGAGAAACCACTCGCCCGAGCTTCATGACAACCACACGGGACAAGGCCGTATCCGAATGTCCACACTAGTCCCTAACCCCTCATTCACTACATAGGCCCGCACTATATAGTCACTATATAGTCACTGATTCTGTTGGTGATTCAGACACAAGCCACTACTTTCTCAGCGCTGCGTGACGTCACGCGCGCTGCAGCTGCAGAAGTGTTTTTGTTTTTTAATCTGAATTTATTTATTGTTACAAACGTTTATTTTATGAAACAGAACGACTGTTTTGGCCCTTTTACAGCTGTTTTATTTGGCATTTAAATTTAAAATAAAACTATCATCACAAAAAAAGGAAGAAAAAAAAAATCACTCCAGCGTGAGCTCAGAGATGCCGAAAGTCGGTCAGAGCCCGGTGTCCGAACACCAGCAGATCGAGCGACTACATCTGATAAAAGTTCAATAAACTCCGGGAATAAAGTATTTCTGTGATAAAAAACAAACTCAGAGACAGTGGAATATTTATGGATAAATACGAGTCAGATACGCTTTTATTTCACATGGATTTTACATGAATGACTTGGATTATTCGAGAGGAAGCTGTCGGTCATTTAACAGCTCCAGCTAAAGGTTAGCAGCTAACGTTAGCATCTTTTCACCGTAACCGTTTATATTTAGGTCGTTTATTCATGAGAAACACAAACACACGACTGAAACAGCTGATTTACTTCAGTCGTGTTTAGTTCAAAGACCTGTCTCTGTCAGGCTCTTCTCCCACTCTCGCAGTGCATTGTGGTTTATATTGACCCGTTTAGTGACCATCGACGCTCACTACTTTTCGAGATGCATTGTGGGAAATTTCGAGTGCACTGCTTTTCTCTCTGGACATTCGGACACCCCTACAACATGTGACCACCATATAGTCACTATATAGTCACTATAGGGAACAGTGTGGACATTCGGATACAGCCCTAGTCTTTTACATTTTTTCTCTTGATTAAAACAGCTGTGTAGCAAATGGGAGCAAAAGGAGGGAGGGTGGGAGGGGCTTTTGGTGAGATTGCATGAAATCTTTGCCCACTGAATTCTTTATGTAAGGGCTTCAAGTGTATTTGATCATTTACTGCAGAGTCAGTTGGGCATTTTCTAACCAACCAAGTGTGAGATCGTGATAAAGATATGTTTGACGTAAGGGTAGTCGGTTGGTATTGGTTGGTTAGCTAGTCATTATACAATTGTACGACGAAATTGCGTAGATCGGATTGGGTTAAAACACAATAACCCCTCTTTAATTGTCAATATGTCAATACTTATCGGTGGTGGTAGCTTTAAACCCACAAACCCACATCTGTAGGAAGTGACGCCCGGCTCACGAGCAGCTCTGTTCAGCTCTACAACTTCCCCATTGTTCTGAACACAGTTACAGCATGCTAACACAGCGCCGCGACCAGCTCCTCCCCAGCCTGTGTGTGTGTGTGGTCAGCCCCATAAAGCCTCCCCCGGAGCGGTCAGGACAGCAGCCCGGGCTAAAGGTGAGCTTTGAAGAGACGCCAGCCCGCCGCGCTAACGCTACGGGTCAACAAGTGTCAGCGGCTGCAAACCTGCGGGGATCCTTTTGAATCTGACCAGAAAAAGATCCAACACGGCGAGGCTTATTTACCCGACCTGTGCACGCATGGCCTCCCCAGCTACACGGAGGAAACGGAGACTCGCTCCCAGCTGTTGGACGAGAGCACGGACGCTACAGCCAGGGTGTGTGTGTGTGTGTGTGTGTGTGGCCTGCACCTGCGGGAACAACAGCCGTCCAGAGGGGCTTTTATATTTTATGTGTGGGCGGGACAAAGAGAGAGCGAAGAAGCAGATAAAAGGAGAGGAAGAGAGGTGTCAATCAGCCTGCGCTCGGCTCCCCAAAGGCTTTTCTACATAAACTCCATGAGCCCAACTTGATGACTATCTCTGCGAAAACAAACAAACACAAAGAAAGAGGCCCTTCATGTGCCAATCTAATTTACACATGCGTTTGTGCGGCGAAAGATTGAATCAAACACAAGCCGCAAACGTTTAGGTAAATAGTGAAGTATTTGAAGAAAAATAACTTGCATTTATTTTCTATTCTCAATATTTTTTGGACTGGGAAATTTCGTGTGTTGTGTAGTTGTTATACTAATTGTTTTCGTATCTATGGGAGAGTAAAGTGCCTGGAGACAAGCTGGAGACTAGATCTGCTGCTGGTCACGGACTTCACTTCACTTTATTTCATGTCCCCGATGGGGCAATTAGTTTTGCAGCACAAGGTTCATAAAAATAGATACATAAAAACAGACGGGAAAAATAAAAATGCATTCATTCACCAGTTCAACAAGATGCCGAAGTGCAAAACCTTACAAAAACAGAGTCCTTGGCAACTTTTGTACAACAACAGAACAAGAGAATTAGGGCTGAAACAACGAATCGATTAATCGACAACTAATCGATTACTGGAATAGTTGTCAACTATTTCAGTAATCGATTAATCGTTGTCTAGTACAGTGGTTCTCAACCTTTTAGAGCCGCGACCCCCATTATAACAGTTAATTAGGATAGTGACCCCCACCCGGGTCAGACCATGGGAAAAACAGGGACATTAACCCCCGAGCACATTTTCTCCAGTTTGGCTTCACCCCAGTCCAAAAGCTTCTGGAAAAAAGGTGTGAAAATAGGAACAAAACTGAGACGAAAACAATGATGGAAATGTGACAAAAAAGTGACGAAAAATGGATGAAAAAGTGGCAAAAATGTCACAAGAAATCGGAAAAAAAAAAAGACGAAAAAATGACAAAAAAATTACCAAAAAATGACAAAAATGTGACAAAATGTGACAAAAATGTGATAAAAAATTGACAAAAAAATGACCAAAATGTAACAAAAAATGTCAAAAATTTGATTAAAAAAAATTGACGAAAAAATGTGACACAAAAATAACAAAAATGTGATAAAAATTTGACAAAAAAAATACAAAAATTTGACAAAAAATGACAAAAAATGTGACAAAAAATTTGACAAAAAAATGATGAAAAAGTTATAAAAATGAGTTGAATACCAACCAAAAAGTGATGGGCAAAAAATCTGATGACGTGAGGAAAAAGAGGTTAACCTATATAACTCTTAAAAAACAAAGAAAAAACAATGGCTTAAACAAAAATGACTTACATTTAGAACAAATAATGGCACCCTGGTAAAATAGCATGTATGCTACAACACCATAACAATAATATTAAAATACATATTTTATCTATATGCTCTGGCGACCCCACAAATTTGTCTCGTGACCCCCTAGTGGGTCCCGACCCCCAGGTTGAGAACCCCTGGTCTAGTAAACACAGACTAAAATTGAGCAAAAAAGACATGACAATTATGTATTTTGGATGAAAACCTACTTTGTTTTTGAAAGTGAGGGTCTGCAGTGTTTTGTACATCGTAAATTTCATAAATATCTGTCTTTGTCTCGTCCAATCAAAGCAGAATTAGCACAAAGAGCCTCCGACAAACGTTTACTTTAAGTTTACTCCATCCACATGTCCTCAAGCCGCGCCACTTTAGCTTTATGTGATGAAAAATTGAAAAAAATACCATTTCCATGCACCTTTCACAGCCAAGCGATTAATTACCAAAATAATCATTAGTTGCAGACCTAAAGAGAATACAACAACTTGTTTCCCTCACACTGAATTTGGTGCCTGTAACTCCTTTTATACTCAGCGTTTAGAGTGGAGATGGCGACAGGTATGAAGGAATATTTGTATCTGTTTTTCCCACCAATGGAGCCCTAAGCCTCAAACCAGAAGGCAAGTAACAGAATTCACAATGAAGAGGATGAGCATCATTAGCCAGAAAACACCTGTCCAGAATACAGGTCAGAAAGTGGCGTCTGAGGAGCTCCCAGAATCTTAGCACTCAAATGTGTGAGTGTTTTTCGCTTTGATGTTAAGGACACCAAACCAACACATCATAGAAAATGTTAGCACTGACTCGACACAAGACGTCTACCATAATTCCACTGGCAGTAAGGAAGTCTCCAAAAAAACTAACAGTTCAATTTCAGCAGAGTGTCCGCATGGTCCCAGAGAGGTCTACGCCGTCTCAAGCAGTTGACGATTTGTCGTCCTCAGCTCGTGTGACGTTTCTGTGACGTCCCTAGAATCTCAAAGAGTCGTATGGAGTCTCTTTGAGATCTCCTTGATATATCCGACAGGTCTTGGAGACATTGCAGGGACGTCACGGAAACATCTCACAAGTTGAGGACAAGAAATCATGTTTGCAGCGTCGCCATAGCTGCTTGAGACTGCGGAGACCTCTCGGAGACCATGCAGAGACCACATGGAGACTTGAAAAAAGTCTCCATGTGGTACCTGAGCTTAGACGAGTTGATGCTTAAAGGGGGGGTATTATGCAAAATTGACTTTTTCAAGCTTTACATCATGTTATTCTGTCATTCCCTCATTAAAAACATGCCTGAAGTGTTGCCTTGGCACATTCACGTATTTCTGAGTAATCTGTAAAAACTCTGATGGCGGCCATTTTAGGGATAGGTTTGCCTGAGTCCTCCTAGGAACGCCCCCACCTCCTGGAGACGCCTCCGAGCTTTGGTCACCAGCCGAGTAACCGACCACTGCTCCTCAGCAGAACCCCCTCCCCACTGATGCCACAGACAGCGTGTGGAGGGGGCGTGTCTAAAGGCTCAGAGGTTCTTAAAGAGACAGAGGCCTATTTCAAGACATTCACTACAGCCATTTTGAGAGAGACATTTCATACAAGGCAGTTATTCTAATTTACTGCATTTACAGACCAACAGGAGGTTTGTCATCATTGTAGTGTGATATAGACTGGTGCTATGGGACTGAAAAAAGCAGAATACCCCCTCTTTAACTGTCTGTTTTTTATGTGTGCGCCCACTCTCTTCAAAAGACCAAAGATGTTGGTCGCATTTAGCCTCCTCTCCTCTATGGGGCCAAACTGGGGTGAAGTTAGAAGCGACCAAGCTCTTCCACGTTTCCCCTATTTAAATACAGTTACGTCAAGTAGTTACACGATCCAAGTATAGCGGATATAAAGGGGTACTATATTGTAATAGTAATTATACCTTCGACATCCTCGCAGTAATATCTTCTGAAGATCTTTGGTCGCACAAAGACCAGACAGGTACGCTTTGACTCGTCTAAGCTCAGGCAAGAACATACTGAGACCAAGCATTGAAGATATTACTGTGCAGACGTCGGAGTGCTCCAAAGGTGTTATTACGCCTTACAATATAGTTCCCCTTTGTATCCGCTTATGTTTGATTTTGTGTGACTGGCCTTGGATCGTGTAACTACTCGTGCAACCGTATTTGAAAAGGGAAAATGTGGAAGAGCTTGGTCGCTTCTAACTTCACCCCCATTTGGGTCCATGAGGAGAGGCTAAATGCTAACAACATCTTTGGTCTTTTTGTGTGTGCACGCATGAGGAGCAGACAGGTACGCATCAACTCGTCTAAGCTCAGGTAAGAACATATCTCAGTATGGGAAAAACGGTGGCCTGTTCCTTTAAGCTAGTTTTCTCCTTCAGCGTCTTTGTTTTAATGTCATTTAATGTCAGAGTAAAAAATAGACCAAACTCACCCTTTTCCAGGCGTCTTTTAGGAGGTTTTGTTGAGTCACGCCTTTAGGAGTTTACAACAGCTCTCCCACGAACACTCATTCACCAATACTGGAGCAGCAAAAAACAAAACAAACTTAAACCATATACAGCAACATATAAACTTTATAGCCGTTTTCTCAAAATGAGGTTGTCATTCCACTTTTGTAACAATATCTCCACTAAGCAGCTCCTACAGACTCCAAACTTCCCAAACTTGGATTTAAAAATATTCTGAAGTCTTTGTTAATAGGGTTTTGTTAATGTTTAATTCTAAGCCAGATTTATTGCGCTTTGAACGGCGAAAAAACAAGGCAAAATCAGATTTTTTTTGATTACTTATGAATAGCTTATCCCAAATCCCCTCTGAAAAACATATTTGTAGCTAAACACAATAAAACCATCTATTTATATCTGGCTCTATCCATTATTTAGTCATTTTCATTTTGTAAAAGTTGGAAAAAGACCGTCTGAAGGGAGAGAGAAAACGGGGAGAGACAGGAGTAGACTGTAGAGGGGAAGAGGGAGGGTGGAGGTCCACAGCTGTGCACACATGGACCGCAGGACGCAGTAAAGTCCAACAAAGCCCCACCAGACCGGCACAAGGACAGAGGACTCGGAGGAATGTTGGCAGCTCGGGTCCCGCGGGAGTACACAAGCCAGCCGACTGTGAGCACATGTGAGGAGAGGGCCGGCACAATGAGGAAACTATACACTGATACTTGACAATTGTGAAGCTGCGGCGTGAGGAATTGTTGTCACACAATCGTGCTTGGATTCGAAAAAAACACCTATGCACTCACCTGCTGCATCAGCGCTTATGGATAGTGATAGAGGGAGTTGCTTAGGAAAGAAAGATGTCGATTGAGATGCTGAAAGACCACAAGACTCATCTCTTTCTTTGCATCATCGTTGTCGCTGCATTTTTGTCATGTTTTTGTTGCTTTTTCATTACTTTTTTGTGGCTTTTTGTCACTTTTTTTGTCACTTTTTCGTTGTTTTCGTCTCTTGTTTTTCGGGGTTTTTTTCATGTTATTGTTGTTTTTTCATCGCTTTTTTCATCGCTTTGTCGTCACGTTTTTCGTCACATTTTGCTGTGTTTTTGTCACTTTTTTGGTCACTTTTTTGTTGCTTTTCCAGCGCATTTTTGTTTTAGGATGCTTTTCTTTTAACCCCTTAACTCCCACCTGAACCGAGCACATTTTCTCCCGTTTGGCTTTACCCCAATCCAAAAGCTTCTGGAAAAAAGGTGTGAAAATAGTGACAAAACTGAGGCGATTACAAAAAAGTGACGAAAAATTTATGAAAAAGTGGCAAAAATGTCACAAAAATGACAAAAGAAATTACAAAAAAGTGACAAAAATTTGATAAAAAATTGACCAAAAAATGATGGAAAAAAAATCTGATGACGTGAGGAAAAAGATCCTCTCAGTTCAGGCGGGAGTTGAGAGGTTAAGCTTTTAGATTTGGGTAAAGCTCGGTTACGCCCGGGGGTAAGGGTAAGGTAAAGTGAGAGGCCAGACCGGTGGCCCTAGAGCCAGTGGCCCCTCTGTGCTCTTCCAGAATACAGGACATAATAATAATAATAATGCATTGGTTTTATATAGCGCTTTTCTGGACACTCAAAGACGCTTTACATTGCATTATTCATTCACTCCATACTCGGTGGTGGTAAGCTACTATTGTAGCCACAGCTGCCCTGGGGTAGACTGACGGAAGCGAGGCAACCAGTCTGCGCCATCGGCCCCTACGACCCCCACTCACTCACTCACTCACTCACTACATTCGCTAGGCTTCCTGGTGTTACTAAACGGTCTCCCATCCAAGTACCGACCAGGCCCTTCCCTGCTGAGCTTCCAAGGTCTGACTGGATTGGGCATCGTAAAGGCGGTATGACCATATGGCCAGTCCGCCCCTGCCGAGAGGAAGAGAGACGTGATCAAACATCCGCATGTGCACCCAGTCCCGTCCCACCGCATCCCCGTCCGTGGAAAATACTAAAGTCTGGTACAGTAACATGGGTGTATGTCCAGCCCAATATCCTGCCAACTTGCTGCGTCAGGTCTGGTGCTGAAGATTTCACAAAGTCTGCGTTTAGACCAGAGGTGGGTTGACTCGTCCTTCAGTCCGGCCCCGCTAAACATGATCAGGCCTGATGTGCAATGGTAAAGCGGGTGAACAATATGAATATTTTCACTGACATGGGTCTCCCATGGCAAACATGTTCAGAAGTCCCTCATGATAGACCAACAGGCCTGGTTAATCGTGGACCCACCTGCAGGAGCCATAAGGGGCTGGTGCAATGTGATTTGGGCAACTCAGACCTCCACGACCCGGCTGGATGGATGGATGGAAAAAGATACTACATAACTGCTGCTCTTTTGTTTCACTTTTGTGTTTAGGTGATTACAGTCAAATTGAGTCAAACTGGTCCGGCTTTTCTGGCGAGTTTGAAAACCCAACCTTTGAGGTTTGCCCAGACCTGGTTTAGACACACAAGAAGCACATGTTGCTTAGAGAGCGGGTATTCTGCTTTTTCGCAGGTATTTAGTAATAATGTCAAACACATCATTATCACTGTCTTACACGTTGTTGATTAGTAAATGCAAATACTGATCTAAAACAGCTGAAACAAAGTATCCAGTTTCACTCACACTGCCTCTTACTCCCCTTCACTGCACAGCTGTTTCAATAAAGAGAGATACAACAAAAAAGTCTGTGCTGCTGATGTGTTTATAGTAAAGCTATGATGAGTGTTTTTACTTTGCGATGAAAATATTAAGCTTAGCAAGAAATGTAGAGGTGAGGAAAGTGCTTCCTTGATACGTAGGACAGGTATGATTTTGATGAGAGAACAACATTGTTAAATTGTTCATTCTTAAAAAGTCAATTATGCAAAATGATGCCGCTTTAAGTGTTACTCCCGTGATCGCCAACGCCATGAAGGTCGAACGCTAAACTGCATTACGTCTGGAATGACCTCGGACGCCATCTCGCCAGTTTACCTCCTGCCCTCGCTCTGACTAACACGCATGAATGAGCAATCTTCCTCCAAATACACGGGTCTATCATCACTGATCAGGCTTAATCGCGGCTCAGAATGAGACGAGTCCGGCGGTATATAATTCAGCCCTGTGCGGATGAGGGATGAACATTTGCAATTCTAGTGGCTCAAATTGGGCTGAAATATTTATAGTCGGAGAGAGGAGTCGGCAGAGGCTGAGAGAACACGCTTATCTCAACTCATTAAAGGCCCTATATCCTGCGAAATCCACTTTATAATACGTCTAGTATAGGAAGCACTAGGTGATGGTCATTGAAAGAGCCACAAACACACGATGTGACCTGAGTACAGGGGTAGAGACACTAGAAAATTCATTCTTATACATCTATGCCCATTGAAATGTATTGTGAAGCCAGTCCCTATATTTGTATGGCGAGGTATGATTTGTGCATTTCATGGCACTGAACAAAAATCCAAATGTTTTTGCTCCCATTTTGCAACCTCTGAACTCAAAGACATAAAACAGTCCCAATAAACAAAAAGACCCATTTCTCTTAAATATTGTTCACTAATCTGTCTGTAGATCTGTGATGGTGAGCACTTCTCCTTTGTCGAGGAGATAGATATCTACTTTAACAAATGCTGAATTATGAAGATAGTTTTCTACTAAAAGATACAAAGACATGGGGAGGAGCAAAGTGGTTCAACAGCCCATAAATACGTAAATAACGGAGAATGCTAACATGATGCTACATGCTGTGAATAAACATCCATATGGACCCGATTTAGACTTTACTTTATTTGTATGTGATAAATAAGTTCATATTCCACCAGAAAATGGCTAAAAAGTGTGAAAAACTGTTTCCCAGAAGATTCTGTTTTCCCCTTGGCGAAGCCACGCCCCCTTCTATGACACGATGCCGTCTGTATCTATAGCAAAAAAATGGCAGTTATAACAAGCGTTAGCTAGCATTAGCATATAGCATTCTCCGTTATTTCTGTCATTATGGGCTGCTGAGCCTGTTTGCTCCTCTACTTGTCTTTGTATCTTTATTGTGTTGAAAACTGCATTCATAATTCAGCATTTGTTAAAAGTAGCTTTAGCGCAATTATGGAAAGTTTAGATTTTTCTCCTCTTTGTTTTCCCCCTCAACTGCTTCAAACATGACCATATATGGGCGATTCCAGAGATTCCAGAGATGCCGTCTGTATTTATCCATTCCCCGTCACAGGCGTGACATACAGGTGTGCCTCAGGCTCTACAGTAAAAGAAAACCAGTATCTGGAGTGACCACCATTAACACAGTGCAGCACATCTCCTTCAGATCTGATCAGGTTATTGATATGCCCACATTTGCAACACCTTTTCTCAGTGCAGCTCTGGGGGCTCTGCACGTGCTTGTGCCTTGGTCCCGCCCTGCAGTCAGAACTCTCTTTTCAGGCATTCATCTCTTCTGACTGAGCTGCCACTTATGACTCACAAACGATGGTTTATTCAAATTACAATTTTGTGTGAAAAGGAAGGTTTCTCATTTCTGTTCTCCCAATGTAACTAGAAAAAGATAAATTAGTCCCACAAACTTATTTCACATAATCAGAATCTGTCTCTGTGAGATTTGTTGCATTCTAAACCCATCCAAGACCAAAAAAACCCGCATTTCTGCCCATTTCTGAGCCTGTATAATGACAAGCCAAATTTGTTGAGCTTCTCAAACAGACTTTGAATGGTGATTTCTTTTGTTTGAATGGTGGTAGAAAGCTGGCCCACATTCCGTTATGCATCACACGGAGAAACCCGCCCAGTTTTCCAGTCCAAAAAACACCTTCACCAAACTTCTTCTGATCGTGTTAGAGCCAAATTCTCTCCCTGTGCCGACGATTATGATCATGGTAGCCATTTCTGACAACTCGACACCCTCTGCTGGCCAAATGCAAAACTACATATAAAAACACCGTCATCTAAACTAGGGGTATTTTCTTGACACATACATTATTTTCTGTTGCACTTCTAAAATATCAAGGCGAATGCGTCCTAAAGTAGTTTGGAAACACTAGATGGCTGTGGGATTCTCTTCTGATCGTCTCAAAAAGAACCCCGAACAATCCGTCGATAGTTTGAAGCAGCGGCTCGTCTTCAGACTGCAGTAAAGCGGGCGTGTGATTGTGATGTGATCATGTCGCTCATTATCCTGTGGAACAAATGTCAGCGCCGTGGGAGAGAGATGATTAAAAATGCCTCTGGACGCCGCAGACGGAGCGATGGCAGTCAAATGTAAATGCTGTGGACTTATTCGTGTGGGTTAATTGGACGTGACCTTTCTGGTACAAGGCCCATTATGCTAAACTGACTTTCTGGAGCTGTTAGCCGTTATCCCCCTGTTTTTGTTTTGTTTGCGCACGCTCGAGAAATCATGCACTTGGCCACTCCGATAGATCCGTGAAAATCCTCCGAGCAAGCTTTGTTTGTGGTTTGTCCAAATAGATACAGACTACCAACTCGATCCTTAAGCTATTTTCTTGACACATTCCTAAATTACAGCGGAAGAAATGTGTTCAAAGGGTAACGTTCACATGATGTCAGAACATTCTAAAGATTTTAAAATTAACATGTTAAACTGCTAATTGTGCAAAACCAAATCTCAAAGGGTATTGTTGAGACCATAGGCCAGCCTATGGCAGGATGCCTCATTTAAAAGCCAAGACTTTCTCGTTTCTAAAACAATGTGCAAAATCTGTGTGAATGAAACACATTTTACATCACATTTGCCGTTCCTCACCCCCAGGTCAGGGGGGACGGCAGGCACCAGGAGGTGAAGATGCGAATTCCATGCTGGTAACTATGGTAAGGTAAGGTGTTTTATTTGTCTTTACACAACAACTGTACAATAACATTTGGCCTCTGCATTTGACCCATCCCTTGACACCACTGGGACGGCCGTAAGTAGTGTGCCCATCTCCAGATGTGGAACCAGGCTAATGGTCAGAATCTCCCACTACAAAACATTGCTCATGTTTTGTTGTGGGAGCGGAAACTGGAGTAATTATATAATATAATAACATAATAATAAAAATAACAAATCAGTTTTTATATAGCGCTTTCCTGGACACTCAAAGGGCCAGATCTTGTGGCGGCGCACGGGGCGGCGCAGGCTCTTGGCGAATTATTTTCCGAGTGGCGGCGCTATATGTGCCATTCGCCTCCGCCACCTGTGAGGGGGCGTCACAAGAGGAGGCGACTGCACTGATGGAAACACGGCTGACATTCACTTCCTGGTTTACATTGCGCTGTCTTGTGTTCTTTCTTAAGGCTTAGGCTCTCACAGGTCAAACTAAAAACTTTATTTACCCCATCGTGAGCTAAACCATCGTGAGCTAAACCATCGTGAGCTAAACCATGTTCACGTCTCAGAGAAAAAGAGCTACAGCGTCCGCTGTGGCGCGGATCGGCCGCGCTCGGCGTGAACGCGAAGCAAAACAAAAGCACATGTTCACCCCCCACTCCCACACAACCGCTCTCCTGGACGCGGAGTCGATCTGGTTGGAGGAAAATTTGTGTCTCCACCCACTTAAATGCGTTAAGTCTGGAGTGGCAAGATCACAAAGTGGCTCCTACTGAGGCAAAATGTCACACTATCGTCTCCGCTTTGATGCACAAGATCGGGCCCAAAGACGTTTTACATTGCATTATTCATTCACTCTATACTGGTGGTGGTAAGCTACTATTGTAGCCACAGCTGCCCTGGGGTAGACTGACGGAAGCGAGGCAACCAGCCCCTCCGACCACCACCAACCACTCACTCACTCACTCACTACATTCACTAGGTTTTCTGATGTTCCCAAACGGTCTCCCATCCAAGTCCTGACCAGGCCCTTCCCTGCTGAGCTTCCAAGGTCTGACGGGATCGGGCAGAGCAGAGGTGGTCTGGCCACACCTGGTACTTGGAGGAAACCTACGCAGACACGGGGAGAACATGCAAACTCCACACAGAGTTCCCATCCAGATGGGAATCGAACCCAGGACAGTGGTAACCATGAGAATGCTGATGTGTTGGGACCCTGGTTATGGTTGAAAAGGGCACACTAAAGTTCAGTGTTTTCTCTGTCTGCAAAATAGACAAAGGTTAAATGATTTTCTCTTAAAGGTGTTGAACATTGGTATCAAAGGATTGACATGATATTAGTCATTTGAAAGGACTTATATGCACGGCCGATGTTTTTGGCCGATGTTTCCAAATCGTCCTATGTATGATGCTCCTGTCAAACGTGTCAGTGTTGAACTGTGACAGCAGGGGGCGCTTTATTGGGGCATAGGGCTGATATATTTATGTTTCGTAGGTACTTTAGTGGGAGCTTGTTTGAAAGACAAAATCAGCAGATTCCAAAACAATAAACGATAAGTCTCTCTCTTATGGATCCAAACTTATAAACAAAAGTCTGCGATATAGAAATATATAAAATACAATCCAAGGAGTACGAACCTGTGACCGATATTCTCAGCTCCCGTGAGGCCGAGGGAGTTGTGGGTTTGGGTTCCGGATATATCCGATAGCTGATATTGGCCAATATTGTAAAATACCCAAGTATCAGCCCGATATACCTCTAGACCTGGACTTATATGGGCAGCCGCTCCACATAATCACAGCATCACATTCTTTCTCTTTTTGGGGGAAAGACCGTTTTTGTAAGAAATCTCCAAGAAGAAAATTGCCAAATGTCCTGATCATCATTTGTGACAGTGATTGGATTCACAAACCCAACACATGATCTTTATGGCAGTAGGTCAACACCAGGCTCATGTTTTTGAATATGGTCTCCACTTTTGGAGAAAATACAGTAATAGGACTGTCATTTAAACGCCTGCAGAGAAGACAATGAACAGTTTGTGATTGTCCCAGTAATAACAGAGCGATTCTCTTTTTTACTGTTTTTCACAGTTACCATAGTTATCACCACATCATTTTCAGCTGCCGAACGCCAACATTTTAAACTATAGGCTTTACAAAATGTTGTGATGACACGTGAATGCAAACTAAAGTCTGGAGGGGTGTTGTCTGTACCTTGCACAAAATATATTTCTATGTCATACATCAGGCTGTAGCACCAAAACACTGACATGATGTTCTTATAAAATGAAAGATATTTTTGCAGGTTTGTTCCTCAGCGATGCACATTGGGTTGTTCCCTCGTCTCCTATGCACCAAAGTCCTTTACTGTGAAAAGAAAATACACAATGTTCACACATTGAGGCCGCGCTGTTTTGGGGATTTAGCTGTAGAGCGACAACAATCCAGACCATTTTACATGATATTTGTAGCACCACAGCGTATTCTATGTTATAGCTATGGACACATCCTCTGGCCCGTCCGAAAGGTGACACTCTAAGCTCTCCGTAGGTGAAAACAGTTTAATTCTACCTCGGTGCCTCGGTTCCTGAGAAATCTAAGCTAAACAGAGGCTAGTTTCGAACAAAACCACAGATTTGTTTCTAGAAACTGAGATATTGCGTGTTTTATGCAACACTCTCCTTTCTGATGAACTCCTCTCTCCTCCGCTCTCCTCTACAGGCGCTAACATTACGGGAAGAGGCAAATGCCTTAATATCTCCGTTTCAAGTCAATTTACAACAACAACATTGTTGACATGTTTTGAAACACCGCGTGTTATCGATCGCTTTTTATCGCGTGTGCATTTAAACAGCCTGGTTCTCGGATTGAAGACTTTAACAGGATGTTTCTCAGCCGTCGTTGGATCAATTTTGACCATTTAAAATCTCAGAGAAATGTTGAAATCTCAACTTTTTCGATCCACAGAGTGTCTAGTTTCGTAATAATAAATAATAAAAAAACAAGCAAAAACATGTTTTTCCGTTTTTGGCACACTTAACACTTAATGTGAATTTATTTCTCATATGCATATTTTGATAATGTTGTTTTGTGTCACTGATGGCTATTGGATTCAGAAACACATGTAGCTTATTGTAAATGGATGGTTAGCAAAATGGAAACGAGCTCCACACTTCAGCCTTCCTCTTTTGTTTTCCTCTGCACTATCTGCTCTGCTGAACATTGTCCTGGATACGACAGCTGGATGTCCCAGTGTTCAGGACGGCAAAACTACCCCTTTTATCTAACATTTGTTTTTATTCTATTCAATTAGAATCCATTCAGTTCAAACCTTTGTCCCTCTTTTTTAATATGTCATTTCCAAACCCTCTCCGCACCACGGACCAATGAGTGAGAATCCACGCCCTGGAGCGAGTGTGTCCTCCCTGTAATGTTTGGTCAGCTGCGCCGCCTGTTTTTGTCCCATCTGTGGGTGTGCTGAACGGGTCAAACAGTAGGAAACCATCATGAGCAGAAGCAGAACCACTTTGATATTGGATATTGATTCCCAGCCAAGACATTGTTATCCATTGAGTGCAGTTAAGGTAAAAGTATGGTTGGAAAAACTGCTCTTAAAAGGAAAAAAAGCTCGACTAAACGTATCCAGACAGTGCCCACACCTCAGCTACATGTGCCCCCAGCGTGAGTGACTCCTCCCTGGGGCACAGCATCCAGTGTGTCTGGACTTGCACCCGCTCCTCTCTCCAACTTTCCCGCTTTCTTTCATCTTTCACTTTCTCCGTCTCTCTGGGATGAGGGCGGGGTCAGTTTCCTTTAACATTAGTTTAACCTCTCAACTCCCGCCTGAACCGAGCACGTGTTCTCCAGTTTGGCCTTACCCAAATCGAAAAGCTTCTTGGGCAATAAGGGTCAAAATGGTGGCAAAAACAAGAAGAAATCAAAGACGAAAAACAAAAAGTTGTCAAAAAGTGACAAAAAAGTGACAAAAATTCAACTAAAAAATGTCAAACATGTGATGAAACGTAAAAGAAAAGCCACAAAAAAGTGACAGAAATGCGATGTAACTTTTTAGATTTGGGTAAAGCCAAACTGGAAGCTGTAAATGGCTCCAAATGTACGTAAAAGGGCACATCTTATGCACGATGTGTTGTAGTGAAGCCCCTGATCCATCGGCGAACACTTTCTGAGCAGTTCGAAGTGTGTTCATTACGGCAACGTTGATTTGCTGGCATGCCGTTATTTGTACAAATGAAGGCTTGCGTGCAGAGGACGCTCTGGGGGTGATTCAAAATGCAGACGAACACAGCTTTTACTCATTAAATGTCTATTTCCATAGATAAGGGCCGGGGGTTTTGACGATTAATTACGATTAATAGATAAGGGTTAGTGGGATTAAAAATGTGAACCTCTCAACCACCGCCTTAAAGGAACAGGCCACCATTTTTATTGTGATGTGTTCTTACCTGAGCTTAGATGAGTTGATGCGTACATGTCTGATCTTTGTGCGTGCGCTCAGTCAAGCGCAAAGACCAAAGATGTTGTTAGCATTTGGCCTCTCCCAGTATATTCCTATAGCTCCAAGCTGGGGTGAAGTTGGAAGCGACCACACTCTTTCATGGGCACAAAGACCAGACAGGTACGCATCAGCTCGCCTAAGCTCAGGTAGGAACATATCTCAGTATGGAAAAAACGGTGGCCTGTTCCTTTAACAAGCACATTTTCTCCAGTTTGACTTTAACCAAATCTAAAAGCTTCTTGGGGAAAAAAAAAACCTTCAAAATAGCGAAACAAATGAGACGTAAATGAGGATGAAATAAAGAAAAAGTACGACGACTACGCAAGGCAAAATCTTAGATCAGTTTTGTAGGTTTGCGTTACACCGGACAATAGGCTGTAAACCTTTTAGGATTTGGGTAAAGCTGAACTGGAAGAAATGTGCTCAGTTAAAGGAATAGGCCACCGTTTTTACATACTGAGATATGTTCTTACCTGAGCTTTGACGAGTTCTTTAGGATGTTCTTTTGGCATCCGCACAGTAAAGTGAAGTTTATTGCGCGGATTTCGAACTACTCCTGGTATTATTACGCCTTACAATATAGTTTCCCCTTTTATCCGCTTAGAAAATCCACATTGTTTAATTGTGTGTAATTATACTTTGTAGTGGAACACTTCACGTAACCATATTTAAATAGGGAAAACGTGGAAGAGCTTGGTAGCTTCTATCTTGACCTGTTTTGGAGCTATAGAGGAGAGAGGGAGAGGCTAAATGCTAACGCCGTCTGCGCTGTGTTTATGTGACTGAAGGCACGGGGGAAGATCAGACAGGTCCTAAAGAACTCGTCAAAGCTAAGGCAAGAACATATCTCAGTGTGTAAAAACGGTGGCCTGTTCCTTTAAAGCGGGGGTTTAATCGAAACGAATCACACTTTCCTTCCGCGGCGCAGATACTTTTTCAGTTTCCTTTTTCCTTTTCCAGACGTTGCTTAGGGGCGAACGCGGCGTGAAGCCAAAAACAATTTCACCGTCAAACCTGTTCATTCGCACAGATGAGCCGACGTAAACTGATTTTAAAAAGATTCAAGCTGCTGTTGCCTTTCAAGTGTTTGAGATGATCACACAGGCCTCGCATCTCCACAAACAAGTACAAAAGCAGGAAAGTACGAAGAAGCATCGAAAATATACATAGAAATACAACCCCTGTATAAATGATGATTAAAGGGGATACATTTTTTCCTTTTTCTGGTCACAGTGAATGCGTATTCCAAAGTCTTACTGCTTCTGTGACCCTTCTCGTTTCCAGACATGTATCTTACGCACCTCCTGTCTTCTCTGATTGTGCGTGGATTGATGGCGGGAGTGTTTCGTACTCAGTCATGCAGTCAATAGTCCTATCACAGCAGCCGCGGCTAATACAACACTCCGTCTGCCCGTACTTGTCTGAATGTGAGCCGTTTGTTCCAGGATTAGGGAGCGTTTTCCATCGGCTACATTCTGGCTACGACGCCAATCGCCGTGAAATCCCGTACATACAGAAGACGCTTTACGAGAAATTTAACGAAAAGGTCATCTGAGCTATACGGTCCCCACTAATACAAGCGCTTTCAGGCAAAAACGAGGCGTAAACCCCAGGCACGGCAGACAGGTACAGAACTGCATTGCTCTGCACTTTGGCTGCGGATCAACCTTGTATTCTCTCTCTCTCTGCATTGCAGCCTTGTCTAACAATTCGAGGAGCTGGCAAAGGAGCGGAGCCCCGTCTGGAGCGGAGCCAGCCCCGGCCAGCCCCAGCCAGCCGCTAATACTTTAGCTACAAACGCAGGCACAGAATCGCAACAATTCTCTGAACACGCTGCCAAGTCCCCTTTTCTTCCACTTTCTCTCAAATTGTACCCCCTTTTCCGTTCGTTTTTGGTTCAGGACACTGACAAACAAAAGAGATATTCACTTTTAATCCCTTTTGTGTAGAGATCTAGGGGAAAGAGGGGGGGGAGGACCGTTTAAGCCCCGTCTGCAGAGCTGATGCAGGGGTTGTTGTTGTGGGAGAAAATGGAGGGGTTTGGCGGGGTTTGCAGATGGCTCACACGTGTCCTCTGGGGTAAGCAGATCCGCGCTGTGATCCCAGCTGTATCACGGAGCAGATCCAGGGACTAACAGCCGACAGCCTCCAACTCCAGGATTGCTGACAGGAAAAAACACAACACCACACGAGGGGACGGCAAGTTCTCCTCGACATGTCGGGGGTCGGGCGCAAGTCACGGAAATATGAGCGCTTACGGAAAAAACTGCCGTTAGATTAGAGAATGTGTTTCTGTTAGAACGCTGGTCAATACACGGTACAGTAAGGAATTAGGAAGTCAAGCTGAGGACCAAACGCAGAGATATTTGATGAATCCAGTGTAGCATCCATAAGAGCCCGGGGTTTTTGGGGGTCTGTAAACGGACATATTCCAAACTAGGTCCCAGAGTGGAAAGATCTCAAAACGCCGTTTACGTGGCGCCGTTGTTGTGGTGTCTCTGCAACTTTTCCTAAGACAATGACATCTTCACATTTTCACTGTTAAAGAGGGGGTGTTCTGCTTTTTTCAGTCCCATAGCACCAGTCTATATCACACTACAATGATGACAAACCTTCTGTTGGTCTGTAAATGCAGTAAATTAGAATAACTGCCTTGTATAAAATGTCTCTCTCAAAATGGCTGTAGTGAATGTCTTGAAATAGGCCTCTGTCTCTTTAAGAACCTCTGAGCTTTTAGACAAGCCCCCTCCACACGCTGTCTGTGGCATCTGTGGGGAGGGGGTTCTGCTGAGGAGCAGTGGTTGGTTACTCGGCTGGTGACGAAAGCTCGGAGGCGTCTCCAGGAGGTGGGGGCGTTCCTAGGAGGACTCAGGCAAACCTATCCCTAAAATGGCCGCCATCAGAGTTTTTACAGATTACTCAGAAATAATGTGCCAAGGCAACACTTCAGGCATGTTTTTAATGAGGGAATGACAGAATAACATGATGGAAAGCTTGAAAAAGTCCATTTTGCATAATACCCCCCCTTTAAAAACATCTTGTTTCTCACACAGGCCTGGAAGATGAATTGCGCCGTTTTCACAGACCTGAATCAACCCATGTGGACGTTCACATTTACTAAGCTGGCTTCGTGCTAACAAAGAAAGTTTCTGAAAATATAAGTGTTTTGTCTTTGTGTGAATATAGCCTAAGTACATTTAGCATAAAACCTATTACTGCCATGAATTTCTCCCTTGTGCGTACTTCGGCTGCTACTACAACCACTGCTAAGCCTAGACGACCTCATGTGCTGATTCCTATCAAATTCAAGGTCATGGTAATAATCTCAAACACATCTTTATCACTACTGTATCTTCCACCGTGTTGGTAATAAAACGGAATATTGATCTAAAACAGCTAAAACAAAAACAAATCCAGTAGTTTCATTTCCTGATCCGCCAAGTGAGCTACCCTAAGCCCCTCCCACCCCTTTCGCTGCACAGCTGATTCTGTGAAGAGACAAAAACAAAAGGAAGATTAAAACCCACGTGGCTGCAGTGAAGCTACAGCGAGTGTTTTCACTTTGCAATTAAAGGATTAAGCTTCGCAAGAGACAGAGAGGTGAGGAAAGCATTTCCCGGATTATGTCGTACGATCTTTTGGAACCGGGGGGAGCTTTTTGGGAGCTTTCGTTGCGGTGCTAAGAATAGCCGCTGGTGAAGAGCCAAAGATTACTCAAAGATTTGCAAGTGGCCACAACTACAGGCTTGTTTTTGATGAGAGAACAACATTGTAACTCAGCTCTAATAAGTCGATTTTGCATAATACCCCCCCTCCCAACACACACACACACACACACACACACACACACACACACACACACACACACACACACACACACACACACACACACACACACACACACACACACACACACACACACACACGAACTTATCTTCCTCAGTTCCTTTGGGTGTAACTGACAAGCCGTTCAGCCAATTTGGAAACTACACGCTCCAACCGTATCCAAACAAACATTCCATCTTTTGCAAGTAAAACAGACTGATGGAATATATCACACAAAGGACTGAGAAACAACATGCACATTGGCAGAGAGGTTATAAAGTTGTTCTGATGAATGATAGGCAGAAATGTGAGGTCTTCCACATTTGAGCGATACGCTGCAGAGAACCGCCTGTGATTGGATCAGCACCAAGCGTGGAAGGAATTAGAGCAGGGGTTCTCAACGTGGGGGTCGCCAGAGCATATTAGATAAAATATATATTTTAATATCATTATTATGGTGTCGTAGCATACATGCTATTTTACCAGGGTGCCATTATTTGTTCTAAATTTAATTCATTTTTGTTTTAGCCATTGTTTTTTCTTTGTTTTTTAAGAGTTATATAGGTTAACCTCTTAACTCCCGCCTGAACCGAGAGGATCTTTTTCCTCACGTCATCAGAATTTTTGCCCATCACTTTTTGGTTGGTATTCAACTCATTTTTGTAACTTTTTCATAATTTTTTGGTCATTTTTTGTCACATTTTCTGTAAAAAAAAATGTATCACATTTTTGTCACATTTTTTGTAATATTTGTGTCACATTTTGTCAATTTTGTGTCATTTTTTTATCACATTTTTGTCATTTTTTATCACATTTTTGTCATTTTTTTGTCATTTTTTTGTCACATTTTTTATCACATTTTTGTCATTTTTTTGTCATTTTTTTGTCACATTTTTGTCACATTTTTGTCATTTTTTTGGTCATTTTTTTGTCATTTTTTTGTCACATTTTTGTCATTTTTTATCACATTTTTGTCATTTTTTTGTCACTTTTTTGTCACATTTTTGTCACATTTTTGTCACTTTTTTGTCATTTTTTTGTCACATTTTTGTCACTTTTTTGTCACATTTTTGTCACATTTTTGTCACATTTTTGTCACATTTTTGTCATTTTTTTGTCACATTTTTGTCACATTTTTGTCACTTTTTTGTCATTTTTTATCACATTTTTGTCATTTTTTTGTCACTTTTTTGTCACATTTTTGTCACATTTTTGTCACATTTTTGTCACATTTTTGTCACATTTTTGTCACATTTTTGTCATTTTTTTGTCACATTTTTGTCATTTTTTTGTCACATTTTTGTCATTTTTTTGTCACATTTTTGTCACATTTTTGTCATTTTTTTGTCACATTTTTGTCATTTTTTTGTCACATTTTTGTCATTTTTTCAACCATTTTTTGTCACTTTTTTGTCACATTTCCATCCTCGTTTTCGTCTCAGTTTTGTTGCTATTTTCACAGCTTTTCTCCAGAAGCTTTTGGATTGGGGTAAAGCCAAACTGGAGAAAATGTGCTCGGTTCAGGCGGGAGTTAATGTCCCTGTTTTTCCCATGGTCTGACCCGGGTGGGGGTCACGATCCTAATTAACTGTTATAATGGGGGTCGCGGCTCTAAAAGGTTGAGAACCACTGAATTGCTGCTTCTTCCGAACACAAGCTGGCTCACCAGGGTTACATCTACCACTACTACCCAGTGCTATCAGGTATGATTTGGTTAAAAGTTTACAGCAGGGGTCACTAAACGGCGGACCTCGGGCTGGATCTGGACCCTTGCACCAGCCCATCCGGAACCGAACCTTGGATCTGAGCTTTGGGCCCGACCCTGAATCCCCTCAGACGAGCGGCTGCGTATGCACTCTCTCTCCCTCTGACTCCCTCCCCATGATACTTTTTACATTTTTAGAAACGAATTTGCAAATGACTGGAATACGGCTCGCTAAAAAAGAAAGACAGAGGACGTCCTAATTAAATATGCAAGCGCGATCGTAATGCACAAATTAGTGTGGCTGTTTCCCCATCGGCAGCGAGCAGGTCTTATCACTGTCAGATATTATATGCAACATTGTGTATAATAGATGTCAAGTGTGAGGTGGGGATTTGACCCAAATGCAAAACAGCCAAAACAAGTTGAAAGGAAATTTAATGGCAAGTCCAAGAACTGACAAAAAATGCAAAACTCACTAGCACAGGAACACAAAACAGGACACACACACGACGCACCAACAGCAATACAATGAACCGACAAGGACAAGGGAAAACACAGGGGTCTAAATACAGAAGGAACAGGGTGAACAGGTGAAACACATCAGGGCGGGACAGGTAATCAACACAAGGGAAGCGAAGCAAAACCACAAGGACAGAACAGACATGACAAAATAAAAAGACTAGACACAGAACCAAACCAAAACAGGGGACAGAACCTTGACAATAGAGGCTATATGCATTCTGCTATTTAGGAGTCAAAGCATATTTTTCGAGCAAAAAAAACAGTGACAGGTTTCAATTAATTGCATTATTTTCAAATCACAGCAATAGATTTAATGAAGGCTTAAAAATCCTCATTTAACCATGAATGAACCTTGTGTGTGCCGGACCTTTGCTTGACTTTTTATTTTCAATTCAGATCTTGGTGAAAATGAATGTGTGACCACTGGGACAAACCGTTTTAATTTGTCCCAGAGCTGCAATGCCGATATTGTCATCACAATGGCGTTAGAAAAGGAGAGTTTGGGACCCAAGACGCAACCTTGTGGTACCATAGGTTTTTGTGGTAACACTTTACATTACGGGCCGGTAAGTCTGTGGTACTTATAGTGGTAATTACTAATAATAGTGGTACTTACAGGATAATTACTAGGTTATTATTGTGGTACTAATAGTCAAAATTACTAGTCATTAGGGTTCGGGGTTCGGGAGACACAGAGTTACTAAGAGATAGTGGTAACTCTTAGTAATGAAGGTCATACTTCTATGTACTTTGGTACTTTAAATGATAGTTTCTAGTAGTTTCAGTGATACATCCATGGTACTTGTTGGTAATTCAAGAATACTACAGCAGCAATTCATAAGTAGTATATGTGGTACTTCTACATACAGACGTAATTTCTAGCATATTGTGACTATAAAACAACATAAATCAGCATTAGGGAAAACAAAAAGTACAACCTTCATTACTAAGAGTTACCACTGTATCTAAAAGTACATAACTTGTAATTCTCACTATAGTATCCTTTAAGTACCTAGAATTACCACTGTAATTACCACCATAAGTACCAAGGACTTACTGGCCCGTAATGTAAAGTGCTACCGTTTTTGTCCTTTTGCAAGCGCGGCTAATACAACATTACATTTTGACTCTTATTCAGCGCTTTCTTAATGAAGCGAGGTTCTTTATGAGCTGCAGTAAAGGCGCATCTCTGAAGTTCACCGTGCAGTGAATACGCCGCGGAAGATTCCTTTATTAAAACAATCAGTTTCTCTGACAGCTGTGCACTCACTGACTGCAGAACTGGATCAGCGTATTGCGCCGTTCACTCCGGCTTTGATTCCCCCTTCAGAGAGCCATCGCTGAGCCAGAGGATAATGAGGCGTCGCTGCGAGTCTGTGAGAACAACAGCAAACTCTATTTATGAGAACAATAGGAATGGGAAAGGAAGATGAGGAGCCACTTTAGTCAAGGAATACAACACTAGAAGGGCTAGTGAGCCAGGGGGATCTTTTTCCTCATGTCATCAGATTTTTTTGCCCATTACTTTTTGGTTGGGTATTCAACTCATTTTTGCATTTTTTCATAATTTTTTTGTCATTTTTGGTTAAAAAAAAAAAATTATCACATTTTTGTCACATTTTTTGTAATATTTGTGTCACATTTTGTCAATTTTTTGTAAATTTTTTGTCAAATTTTTATCACATTTTTGTCATTTTTTCGTCAATTTTTTGTCACATTTTTGCCATTTTTTTGGTCACATTTCAAATTTGTGTCATTTTTTTTTAATCACATTTTTGTCATTTTTTGGGTCATTTTTGGTCACATTTTTGTAATTTTTTTTGTAATTTTTTTGTAATTTTTTTGTAATTTTTTTGTTACATTTTTGTCAAATTTTTGTCATTTTTTTGTCACATTTTTGTCATTTTTTCATCCATTTTTGGTCATTTTTTGCTGTATAAGACCAGCTTTGTTTCTATTTTGTAATGCAGGTCTGACGCTAAAATACTGCTAATAAAAAAAAAATCATTAAAAACAACACAGATTTTTGAAACAAATTTTGACCAAACTGGGGTCTTTTCAATTGGTGAATCAACCACTTTCAACCACACAAACTGGAAATACAATAAGAAGTCTTTTTTTTCCCCAAGTCAACCCAATGTCTAAGCAAAGACCTCGGTGTATCAAGCCAATCCAAATCCAGAGTTGTTACAAAAAGTATTATTCAAATAACTTGGCTTCAGGCACTTTTTAACAAATGTGCAAATGACCAGACGTCTTCCTTGGATGTTGAATAATTTGTATAATTTTGAGCTTCTGGGTTGGAGAAGAACAAATTCAAATCGTTTTCTAAGGCGGCTCAGATCTTGTTTCCATTCGTCCCGTCTGCTCCTTTTTTTTTATTTAGTTAGCAGAAGTCGCAAACTCTCAATATACTGAACGGAATGAAAACACTTAAGGCGACACATACTGCCTGCTTATACCGTATTCCAGCTGCCCTCCAGCAGAAACTAGATAAAGCCTGGCCATGAATAAAATACACAGAAGTCATAAGAAGTGAATAAAATGTGCTGTATAAAGTAGAGCTAGAAGCCTCTGTGCCACCAGTGAAACCGCTTGAGGGACCGTCTCTTCCAGCTGCTGTTTTTTTGCTGAGATCTGCTTATTCCAATAGGGACAGGCCCCGATGAATTTTAAAATGCATTTCATTTTAGTGACTGACCCACTTTACCGAATTTCTCCAATATGAAGAAGTCATATCAAATCAACGTTCCTTGAGCTTCTGATCGTGTTATAGCATCGTTCCTTGTCAAAAACATATCTGGAGAAGTTAATGTATTATGTATTTTGAGTTGGGGCGCTACTTACAATAACTCAGACATTGTGGATTGTTTATGGGTGAAATCCTTAAAGGTCCTATATCATGCAAAATCGACTTTTTAGAGCTTTTAGCCATGTTGTTATGCTATTTCCTTATCAAAAACACCCCCAGAGTGGTTTGTGGCTTCATTCACGCAGCTCTCAGTAATCCTCCTGAATCCTGCTCTCTGAGGCTCCGCCCTCTCCTGGTGAACGACTGAGTGTTCAGTTGTGTCATCACAGCGGAACGGAATTGCTCGACGTCTGTAAAGTAATGTCTTAATTCTATGCTTACGGCCTGATTTTGATTTGTAAAACAGTGTTTTCATTATTTCTGTCGTAAGAAAGAAACAAAGAGAGAGAGAGAAAAAGAAGCGCGTTTGGCTACGAGGACGAGTAGTTTATTCAACCTTTTTGAGGAAGAGGCCACTCAGCTGTTTTTTTTTCCGGGATTCGGCGACTGTCACCAAAATATTGTTTCTCTGTGACTGTCTCTGATGGATGTTTGGTGAACCTTCGCCAGAACCAAAGTGGATTAACTTTTATAACCAACGCGAGTCCCATAATGTAAACAGCGATGGAGCAGAGCGGTGAGTCAGTCCAAACGCGGGTTAGCATATTAGCATGTGTGTTAGCATATTAGCATGTGTGTTAGCCATTTATGAAGCTGTGTTGCAGATGTCAACTCCGTATAACTGCATCGTGAAGTAACTTAACTTATTGTTGTTTATTTATATTACGGTAAAGTTGTATGTGCGGAGAGAGGGGGCGGAGTTAACTGAATCGAAGCGTTGTGTCTTCCGGGTTCGAAAAATACCTCCAGAAAACACTTATATTTATCACAAAAATGAGTGCTCCATAATGGTAGAGGTACAATATATCATATAAATGCCTATACTTAACTTTGGAATGGCTAAAATAGCATGATATAGGACCTTTAAGGTATTTGACAAACTGTACTGGAAGCTAAATGATGAGGCATTTGAGTTTTTGGGATTATATTGTAGTTTTTATTCATATGATCCAGCTCTAAACTGTGAATTTGAAACAACACGATGATGCAACAGTTCAGTTCTTCCAACTAATGCGAAGAAATGAAAGGCAGAGAACCATCCTTGTGCAAACTGTATCGATCCAAAAAGGCTAATTATGTTGTCACGGCAGCCACAGAAAGCAAATCCAAGTGCCGGCCCAGCACTGTCGCATTCCCACCATAGACACGGATTGCTAACTTCTCCTCCTCCTTCGCCTCACAGTGCAGCCCCGAGACACTGCTCACCTGCCCCCGCACCACATAAACACAGACAAGTGCAGGGAACGCAAATAAGAGCAAAACATCTGAAGACCTGTTCCGTTGCAGAAATGTTTAATAATCCAATATCTCCAGGGAACAAATGTCAGGTCATCTTTGCCTTCGTTTAGAAGCTGCGGCTGGTGAAACGCAATGCACCATAGAGGCTCGTGAGACGTTCAAGGGGTGGGGGACAAAAACGCTAACTTGGTCTTTAAATGCAGTTCTAAATGTAACAAAACCCAGACTTGCATGGAAGGAACAGGCCACCGTTTTCCCATACTGACATATGTTCTTACCTGAGCTTAGACGAGTTGATGTGTATCTGTCTGGTCTTTGTGTGTGCACTCAGTCACGCACAACGACCAAAGATGTTGTTAGCATTTAGCCTCTCCCAGAATATTCCCACACCTCCAAACAGGGGTGAAGTTAGAAGCAACCAAGCTCTTCCACAGGCACAAAGACCAGACAGGTACGTATCAACTTGTCTAAGCTCAGGTAAGAACATATCTCAGTATGGAAGAGGTGTGTGCCCTCAGTCACGCAAAAAGACCAAAGATGTTGCTAGCATTTGGCATCTCCCAGTGTAACCAGTTCATAAGTAATAACGTCATAACTACACTAAATTGTCCTTTTGTTTACTTGAATTTTGTCCATACCAGGCATTTGATGCATCGCTCAGACTTGGTCCTCCAGCCACTTCTTCTATGTTTTGTTTCTTCTTCGTTGACTTTTGAGATGCCCCTCGTATATATTCGGGGTTTGACCTCTGCCTCTTCCCTTTGCACATCTGATTTTGGGAAGAGATCAGTCATCCATCGTAATCCAATGTTTTAAGAGTCCTTCTGGGAACATATTTAACTTGTAATTACGTTGATATTGAGCTTCGTCCAGACCCCGATGTTTTAATTTATTCATGTGAGGGAGATGCTAATATTGTCCTTTGTCTTCTCCCCTTTAGTTTGGGCTGGATCTTGTTAGGTCTGCTGTGAAAACGTGAGATATCATGACACAAATGAAGGTTAGGGCCAGGGAAATGGTTAACCTCTTAACTCCCGCCTGCACCGAGAGGATCTTTTTCCTCACGTCATCAGATTTTTTTTTCCAACATTTTTTTGTTGGGTATTCAACTCAATTTTTTTTCTCACTTTTTTGTAATTTTTGATCACATTTTTGTAATTTTTCCGTCAATTTTTGATCAATTTTTTGTCAGATTTTTGTCACTTTTTTGTCACATTTTTGTTATTTTTTTGTCATTTTTTATCACATTTTTGTCGTTTTTTCGTCAATTTTTGATCAATTTTTCGTCAATTTTTAATCAATTTTTGTCACATTTTTGACATTTTTTAAATCATTTTTTTTGCAATTTTTTTGTCACATTTTTGTCATTTTTTATCACATTTTTTTTGTTTTTTTGTCAATTTTTCGTCAATTTTTCGTCAATTTTTAATCAATTTTAATCAATTTTTGTCACATTTTTGACATTTTTTCGTCAATTTTTTGTCAATTTCTTGTGACATTTTTGTGACATTTTCTTCTTCTCCCCTTTAGTTTGGGCTGGATCTTGTTAGCGGCGCTTGCTAATTGTGTTTTTGTGTATGTCTTGCCAGAGTAAACGGAGACCGCCTCCAAAAGTTACTGCTGTGTCTCGTAGAACAACACGCACAAAGACCAGACTGGCCCAAATTACCTTTACCCAAATCTAACTGGAGAGCAACAGTGTAACGCCTCATTTGAAAGCTAACGCCTACAAGAGCGATTGCAACTTTTTGTCATGAGTTTGTTGTTTTTTCGTTACTTTTGTGGCTTTGTCATTGTGTTTTATCACTTTTTTTGTGGATTTTGTCTTGCTTTTTTTCATTGCTTTGTTGCTGTGTTTTCGTCTGTTGTTTTTCTGTCATGTTTTTGTTGGTTTTTTGTCATATTTATTCCCCGTTTTTGTCACATTTTTGTCGCTTTTACAGCACATTTTAGTCCCGTGTTTGTTTTTCTATTTTGGCGCTTTTCTTTTGAGCATTTAGATTTTGGCAAAGCTCGGTTAAGGCGCAAGATGAGAGGTTAAGGAGAAAATGGAGAGGCCAAACCAGTGGCCCTTCTGTGCTCTTCCAGAATGGACATATGGCCAGTCCGCCCTTGGGTACCTATCAACTCGTCTAAGCTCAGGTAAGAACATATCTCAGTAAGGAAGAACGGTGGCCTGTTCCTTTAAAGAAAATAAACATATGCTTACTGCTAAATACATTATTTCTTCTACTGTGCAGCACATAAATAAACAGGTTTTCCATTTCCCCTTGAAAGCATCTTCCGGACAGCTTAGTGTGAAGGATGTGGGCAAAGGGGAACATGTTCAGTATACTGAAGAAAAGCATATTGTAGCTTTAGAGCCATTACCACGAATAAACAAGGCCCGTGACTTAAATGACTAAACTGATGGTTTTATTTAAAGTGATTCTGGACGGATGGACGGGATTGTGGCTGGATCAGTATTAGCCATAAAGCTCCACTCCAACTTAAACGTGATATCACTAAAGATGATATAGTTGGACTGTTTTTGCTTTGATGCTGGACTAGACCTCAACACCCAAAGCTACATCACCTAATCTGAAGGCAGCGGTTGTTGCAATGGGGCCTCCAAAAAGAAAATCTGGCTCTGGCCCTGGAAGGCTGGATTCCTCTCTGTGTTGGAGTTGTGTTGTGCTCGCGCTGCAGACAAACCCTGGATGAGAGCCCCGTGGTGTTGACGGAACAGGCAGGCCGGGGCACGTTAGCTCCACATGACTCCCAGCGCACGTACAGTACAGTGCGGCGGTGTGGAGTGATCAGGCTGGTGGGGGGTGGTGGTGGTTACTCGCGGATCCAAAACAAACTTCAGAAATGACAGAAATGCCTTCTCTTGGAACAGTTGGTTCAAAATCAACGGGATTCGTCGTTTGAGATCAACACCGCCCGATCTCAGAACCTGCTCTTGTTGTTGTTTGTTGTTTTTTTCCAGGTCAGGTCTCGGTTCAGCAACACCATGTGCCCAAAGAATGAGATCAGCTCGACGACCTGGTTATTCCAGTAATGGATTTCTTCTTCCCTGATGGCACGGGCCTCATTCTCAGATGACAATGCCACGATTCATCAAGTTCACGTTGTGTAAGAGCGGTTCTCGGAGCATGGGATGTCATTTTCACACATGGATCGACCGCCACAGGGTCCGGATCTTAAACCCCATTGAGAATCTTTGGGATGTGCTGGAGAAGGTGGTCACACTCTCCCATCATCAAGGTGAAAAATTGAATGCAACACTGGATCTTTAGATAAATAGGAGCTTATTGAAATAACGGCCATAAAAATACTGTATATAAACACGCCACTCTGGATCATTTGCATCCATTGTCCCACACTCGCACTCTCAAACAAACTATTCAACCTTGGTCTGCGAAAGAGCACTTTAATGCTCCACAGCACTACTGGCAAAACACACTGTGGACTGATTAAACCAAAGTTGAATAGTTTGGGAGGAACACACAACGTCATGTGTGGAGGACAAACCCCTCTCCTCACTGTGAAGTCTGGAGCAGGAGAATCATGGTGTGGACCATGTGTTATCATGGAAAAATGATCACGATATTTAGCAGAAAGACCTGAGACATTCACAGCAGCGTGGAATAAGTAAGTGAACCCCTGTATTAAACACCTGCTGATTCTTCTTTTGCAGCAATAACCGCTTTTCTGTAGCTGCAGATTAAACACTCACAACGATCAGGATGAATCTAGGATCATTCCTCTTTACAAAACTACTACAGTTCAGTCAGATTCAGGCGGTGTACTTACTTATTCCACGCTGTCCTGTGAATGTTTACATGTTATGGCCATAAAAAACATGACAAAATGTAAATATTAGTTCAAGCAGACATTCATTCTTATAATGTTGATGAAGATCAGACCAAACTAGTGACCAATTTAGGCGGTGTACTTACTTTTTCCTCCCACTGTACATGATTAACGAACACTTTTTGCCACAGAAACTAATTTAAACATGGAAATCTCAGGAATCCCTTGTTCTAAAATGTATTAACACGTCTTCAATAACACACAAGCTGTAATGAAAATGATGCTCAATGAAAAAAACTGTACTTCGGTAAAATTATGAAGCAGAAAGAGAAAAAAGGAAAATAAGGAAAATGTAAATAAATGCACTGACACTTATTGAAGTCCGAAATAAAATCGTCGCTGTAGTATTTATCATGACAGGCAGACTTTCATCCTGATAAGCAGCTGTCGGTTGAAATGAACGGCACGTACTTTTATCCCAATTACACGGCCACTGTTATTCTGAAAATAACAATGTAAACCACAAGACAAACCACAAACAAGGCCAGGACACAGCCCGTCTGTGCAGAGCATAACCGAGGTCAACAGTGAGTGGTCGGGGGTAAAAAAAAACAACAACACGCTGCTTCTCGTGGCTCTGCTTCTATTTGCGGTGACGTGCATGTGCGGAGCTGCTGCCATTTTCATCCCCCCGCCTGTCTGCGCGCCAACACCTGTCTGCCCCATGTCCACTCCTGCCCCCTCCGGCTGGGTTAGTGCTGGATCGTCTGCTCCGGAGGGACGGTCTGCTGTGAGTTTGTATAGATCTATGAGTGGGTTTGTCTAAAAATACAAATAATCCTAATCCTAATCCTTAAAGTGAACCCCTTAACTCCCACTTGAACCGAGCACATTTTCTCCAGTTTGGCTTTACCCCAGTCCAAAAGCTTCTGGAAAAAAAGCTGTGAAAATAGCAATAAAACAATGATGGAAATGTGACAAAAAAGTGAGAAAACATTGACAAAAAAGTGACGAAAAATTTATGAAAAAGTGGCAAAAATGTCACAAAAATGTCACAAGAAATTGATGCATATATGACGAAAAAATGATCAAAATGTGACAAAAAAATTACAAAAAATGGATAAAAAATTGACAAAAAAATGACAAAAATTTGACAAAATGTGACAAAAAATTACAAAAATGTGATAAAAAATGGATTAAAAATTGACGAAAAAATGACTAAAATGTGACAAAAAAATTACCAAAAATTAATAAAAAATTGACCAAAAATTCAAAAATGTGACAAAAAATTGATTAAAAAATGACGAAAAATGGACAGAAAAATTGACAGAAAAATGACAAAAATGTGACAAAAAAGTGACAAAAAATGGATTAAAAATTGAAGAAAAAATGAAGAAAAAATGACCAAAAAGTGACAAAAAATGGATTAAAAATTGACGAAAAAATTGACGAAAAAATGACAAAAATGTGATAAAAAATGGATTAAAAATTGAAGAAAAAATGAAGAAAAAATGACCAAAATGTGACAAAAAAATTACAAAAAATGGATAAAAAATTGATTAAAAATGTACGAAAAATTGACAGAAAAATTGACAGAAAAATTACAAAAATGTGACAAAATGTGACAAAAAAGTGACAAAAATGTGACAAAAAATTGATTAAAAATGGACGAAAAAATGGACAAAAAAATGACAAAAATGTGATAAAAAAATGACAAAAAAGTTACAAAAATGAGTTGAACACCCAACAAAAAAATGTTGGAAAAAAAATCTGATGACGTGAGGAAAAAGATCCTCTCGGTTCAGGCGGGAGTTAAGAGGTTATAACCATTTCCCTGGCCCTAACCTTAATTTGTGTCATGATATCTCACGTTTTCACAGCAGACGATCGAGCACTAACCCTCCGGCTGGGTCACCTCCCAAACCTTCATTTAATCCCAGAGTTGAGCAGTTTAGTTCACAAACCGTGACAGGCACCTTTTTTTTCATTTTTTCGGATACTGTTAAGTCCTTGCCCAAATACTTGTGTCATGGATTAGTTCAAAAATAGAAAACTCCAGAGATCCAGAGCTACTGGAGTGAGCAGTTTCTGTGGCTGGGAAACACTGGCTTTCTCAGCCCCAGAGATGATTTGGACCTCGCTCGACATGCTCTCTTCCAGCTGTGGATCCGCTAATCAGCCGCAGCAAATCATCATCGCAAATCAAATGCAAATGCTCTCCACACACACACACAAACACACACACACACACACACACTGTTGGATGCGTTTCAGGCTCGTCCCGCGAGGCCCATTGTTCCCAGAAAACCACAATCTACGCCGCATTTTTTCAGCGGCGAGAAGAGACAGCCGTCCCAGCCGTCTGATCAGAACCATACACGGCGTCCCCTCCGCCGGCCCTCAGCGATCTGGGGTCATTTAGGCGGCGCGGCGAAGAGAAACACCCTGTGAGTAATGCGCCGGACGAAGGGCTCGGAGACAGACGTGAGATTGGCCCCGAAAGTGCCCCAGCTGCAGGAGGAGGAGGAGGTGTCTAGGGAGAGGGAAGCTCCAGACATCGGCCCGGCCCATGTGCGATGGAAACTGCCTCGGCGCGGTAACCCCTGCCAGCCGATGATCCGTGCACGCTGGGAGGGGCATGTGAGGAGCTTTGTTTTTCCAAACTGGCAGTGACGGACTTGATCTGGAGGGCCATAACAAAGGAGGGGTTGCTACGCACGGGGAAATAATTGCTTCGGGAATATTTTTAGTACCCGCTGTTGGCGCGCTGGCTTATTCTAGACAAACAGATTAGATAATTCGGTGCGGATTGCGTGTTAATCAAAACAAACATGGCGGTTTACTCGTGCATGAGGATATGTGGGAAACAGAGAGAATGAAGTGCTGTGAAGGTTTAAGAAAGGGTGCAGAAGAAACAGTTAGTGCCAGATTAAAGTTCAGTATCAGAGTGTGGAGCGGATGTATAATGCACAAAGGGTAACACTTTATTTTAACCCAATGTAATGTGTTATGTAACACTGTGTAATCACACTTACCCACAGGTTCCAATGGAATAATATGTTTTAGTATTTTGGTGGTACATAATGTAATAAGGCATGAAGCCCAAACACCATCACTAAAGGTGTTATGTCTTATTACATTATGCACCTCCGAAGTACTAATACATGTGTATTAGTACTCCACTGTCTATGTACTGCATTGGTACAAATTAATACATTGTTACAAAGCACATTACATTGTACTAACTTTAGTTGAGTACAATGTATCAAGGTGTAAAATAAAGTGTAAGGAGTAATTTGGCATCCGCACAGTAAAGTGAAGATTACTGTGCGGATGCCAAATTACTCCTGGTATTATTACGCCTTACAATATAGTTCCCCCTTTTATCCGCTTAGAAAATCCACATTGTTTAATTTTGTGTAATTATACTTTGTAGTGCAACACTTCACGTAACCATATTTAAATAGGGAAAACGTTGAAGAGCTTGGTAGCTTCTATCTTGACCTGTTTTGGAGCTATAGAGGAGAGAGGGAGAGGCTAAATGCTAACGCCGTCTGCGCTGTGTTTACGTGACTGAAGATCAGACAGGTCCTAAAGAACTCGTCAAAGCTAAGGTAAGAACATGTCTCAGTGTGTAAAAACGGTGGCCTATTCCTTTAATGCATTATTATAATTCATTAGTATAAAAAAAAAGTACAATTTTGTTGAGGGATTCCCGAGTAATTGCAATTTTAAAATAATACTATTTTTTGGCCTAAATAATGTGATTTGGACGTCTTTGAGAACATATAGGCTACTGGAGCTTCTAGATCAGTGGTTTCCAAAGTGGGGGTCGGGGACCCCTGTGGGTTCGTGCGACACTGAAGTGGGGGTTGCAAGATGATTTTGAGACAATATATTTCTGACATTAAATTTGATATATTTTTTGATTGGAAACATTTTATTTCAGTGGAATTAAGCCAAAACAGTATCCAAGCGAACATCATTAAACTCGATTTTAACTGTTTTGCACCAAATGCTCATTACGCTTTGCAGAAAACCTGAGTTGTTGCTCGGTTTCTCCTGTTCCTGTCCAAGTCCAAGAGCATGTTTCTGCAGCCAGAGCAAATGCCAGTTTGTAACTTTCGATCAGTTGGATCAAAATCTTCACTAAAGTATTTTTGTACTCGAGAACACTGCCGGTTGTTGTCAAGAGTTACGAGGTCACTAATCTAGTTAATACATATAATTTTCAACAAAATATTACCAATTGCTTTAGAAAAATACGAAAAAAAAATTCCTCAGTAAATAACACATGAGGCAAAACTACAAAATGACTCTAGTGTCTGTCCCTGATGGCCTGGAGATAGTTAGAAGGTACAAACAGTAGAAGCCAATATCAAAGACGTCCAAATCACATTATTTAGGCGGAAAAATAGATTTTTTTCAAATAGCAATTTCTCGAGAATCCTCAACAAAAATGTCTCTAACTTTAGCCATTTCTTCTGCAATTTTTTTTTTCCGTTTCTTTTCTTTTCACAACAAGCTTTTTGGGTTGTGAGAGCTCACCATCTCCTGCTTCCACATAAAGAAAAAAAGATTCTAGATCATCATAGAGGCCACTAGGATGGATAGTAAAGGCACCATGATAACCCCCCCCATGGGTCAGTGTAAGGTAAAAAATGCACCGATGTCAACTTTTCCGCATGAAAACGTTCCCTTCAAGATGGCGCTCGGACAGTGGCTCCTACGAGGTAATGTCCTAATGTGAATGCAGATATTTCTCAATTAGTTTAATAAAGTTCTAACCGCGCTTCAGCTCAGGCGCGTCTTTGCTGGCTCTCTCCGCTTTCTCTCTCTTCTCTCAGTGCACAGATCACTGAATTTATGTTTCTGGATTGATTTATGACGTTTAAGTCTGCTGTGAGAGCGGCCAGACTCCGTTGCGTGGGCATCCTTCCGTGCGTTGGACCGTTGGCCGCATTGGCACCAATTTCACCTCCTCCTGTCGATCATTCTCAGTGAACACGGGCCGGTTGTCATCGAGTATAAAGACTGTTGTGCAGCTGGAGGATCATGGACCACACAGGGTCAATAGCGCAGACAATAGCGTCACTTTTTGTGCTTAGTAGGTGCGAACGCATTAAGTGGGCAGGACAAGTGACCAGACTCCTTGCGGGGAAGGGAGAGGGGTGGTGGGGGAGTGGAGGGTGGACATGTGCTTTTGCTTGGGTCACGTCGACACAATTACGGCCGAGCGAGCGCCGACCCGCGCCACACCTGTACACCAGACAGAATTTAACTTTTTAACCCCTAAGCACTTTGTCTCCATTTTGGCTTTACCCAAATCTAAAAGCATCCTGAAAACGGCGCCAATATAGCAACAAAAATGAGGATTGAAACGCAACAAAAAAGCCATATAAGAACCACATAAACACAGCTAAAAAGTGACAAAAACATGGGAAAAACATGAAAAACACTTAAAATTTTGAATTTCAGTTTTGTGGGACTTAGACTCTAGAAGCTTTTAGATTTGGGTAAAGCTGAACTGGAGAAAATGCACTCGGTTAAAGGGACTAGTTGCAAGCTTGTCATTTTATGCTCACTACTGCCACCTCAGGTCTTACGCGTAACTGCAGCTTCTATATTAAACTGCAGATGATTTCTGAGTGACGGTGCAGGACTTTAGAGGCAGTTGCGGTCAGTGTTAATTTCGTCGACTAAAATATTTAGTCTTAATTTTAGTCAAAGTGATGTTTTTGACGACTAAAATTGGACTAAAACTAAATTAAAAGTTTCTCATGAGACTAAAACTGTGACTAAAATGTCCAGATATTTTAGTCGACTAAAATAAGAGTAAATAAAAATGAAAAGGAGAGACTAAAATCAACCAAACTTCTGTTGACCGTCTGAAAGAGCCTCAGATCATGTAAATTCTCTACTAAAGGATCAGCTCTGAGCTTTGTTCATGTGGAGCAGCTCCATGAAGCAGAGGAACAACATTAGATATGATTATAATGAATATTATTAATGCAAAGTCGACTAAATTAGTCTTACATTTAGTTGACTAAAACTAGACTAAAATTGAATTTTTTTTTTGACTAAATCTCGACTAAAATTAAACTACATTTTAGTCAAAAGACTAAAACTAAAACTAAAATATGTCAAAATTAACACTGGTTGTGGTGAACAGGTCTGGGCTCATTCTATACATTATGGCTGGAACATGTAGGGGGAGGAAAATACTTACTTTTAACATTTTTAAACTCCGTATAGTCCCTTTAAGGTGGGGGTTAAGAGGTTAAATCAAGTCCTCAGATAGAGCTTATAAAACCCTGTAACTCGAGTCAGTGCGATGCAAACGAGGAAAACAATGCGAGGCTTCTGAAGGAGAGCTCTGTGCTGCTTGTAATAAACCACACCTTGACCTCTTTTTTTAATAAGCGGCGCCCTCTCGTCAGTGGCGCAGTCGAGATGACGCCTGTCTAGCGATGCGTCTGGAGCAGGACTGCCCTTGCACCAGCACCAGGCACACGATCTGGCCCTCAGAGTCTGAATACCCGCGCCCCCTGATCTGCCTGTCAAGGTGCTGCTCCTAAACCTCGCACTTCTCAATCACACTTCATCCGGAGGGAGAAAGAATGTCGCTCGATCACAACAGCGCCGTATCCCCTCCGAGCCCCCGATGCCCTGTTGGCTCACACACAGCGCTCCACGGGCAGGACATACCCGCAGGTGAACAGACCCAGGCGGGAGACTAAATTGATTTGTGAGGCCGCAGATGAATAAATCTCCCCCTCGGCTTTATTAGCATGCAGAGTGTGCGAGGGCTTATGCAACCGCCTCGCGCTGAAAAGCACCACCGAAAAGCAGAAAGAGCTGGCAACAACAGGAGCGCATTAGTATTCCGCGCCGGCCTCCTGCTGCCAGCTCTGTTTAAATACAGCAGCGTGACTGTGGTAATGGACTAAGACTGGAGAGAAGTTGGAAATGTCCATGACAGTTTCAGAAATGTCATGTGTGGAGCGGAGAGGGGGATGTCACAGGTCTCACCGTCAACAGCGTGTATAATTACAGCCTAACATTGCAGCTACACTTTTTATACTTTATATATCAGACCAGGGGCGGACTGGCCGTTTGTCCATTTTGTTAGAGCACAGAAGGGCCACTGGCTCTAGGGCCACCGGTCTGGCATCTCACTTTACCTTAACCCTCACCCCCGGGCGAAACAGAGCTTTACCCAAATCTAAAAGCTTAGAAGAAAAGCATCCAAAAACCAAAAATGTGCTGGAAAAGCAACAAAAATGTGACGAAAACGTGACGACAAAGCGATGAAAAAACAACAAAAACATGACAAAAAAACCCCCCAGAAAAACTAGAGACGAAAACACAACGAAAAAGTGACGAAAACAGGCCAAAAAGCCACCAAAAAAAGTAATGAATAAGCAGCAAAAAGCAACAAAAACAAACAACAACAAACAAGTTACCCTCACTTTTAACTTTCAAATGAGGCGCTACAGTGTTGCTCTCCAGGCAAGAAGCCTTTGGATTTGGGTAAAGCCGAACTGGAGAGAAGGCTCTCGGTTAAGGCGGGGGGTCAGTGGTTCACATATGTATTTAACCCCTTCACTCCCGCCTGAACCGAGAGGATCTTTTTCCTCACGTCATCAGATTTTTTTTCCATCATTTTTTTGTTGGGTTTTCAACTCATTTTTTTCATTTTTTTGTTTCATTTTTTTTGTCACATTTTTTTTTCTTCATTTTTTTGTGATTTTTTTGTGATTTTTTTGTCACATTTTTGTCATTTTTTCATCCATTTTTTGTCAATTTCTTGTGACATTTTTGTGACATTTTCATACATTTTTTGTCACTTTTTTTGTCAATGTTTTCTCACGTTTTCATCACATTTCCATCATTGTTTTCGTCTCAGTTTTGTTGCTATTTTCACAGCTTTTTTCCAGAACCTTTTGGACTGGGGGCTAAAGCCAAACTGGAGAAAATGTGCTCGGTTCAGGTGGGAGTTAAAGGGTTAAGGAAGTGTCACATTTACGCTAATTTGGGCCAGGCTGGCCAGAGTCCAGGGCTGTTTTTCAGTCCCAGTCCAGCCCCTGCATCAGACTCCTCTCAAATGGATGTGACGTGAATACTACACTGATGTCTCAGGCTGGAGAGGAGAAGTGGCCCTTTAGAGCCAAGAGATGGCTATTAGAGGGACGTTCATTCCACGATCTGTTTGGAAATGTATTGTTTAACTCCACAGCGGAACGTCCTGTCATAGAGCCAAGCAAGACTGTCCTCGGCAGAGCAGTCATTAGTGCTGCGCAGAATTTTGGCTGAATAGTTTAAAAGGCATTTGATGTATCTGAAGGCTATTCCGCTAAGACATTGAACAGGCCTTTGATAATAGATCATTTCTTCCAAGCATCTCGAGTTCTTATTAGTGCTGCTGCAGGTCTTCAGTAGCTACAGTTCAATTATTGAATTTTGGAGGTTTGGAGCTTTCAAATGAGATACGATTTACATGTGCGTTGGTTTGTAGGCCACCGGTTTTACATACTGAGATATGTTCTTGCCAGAGCTTAGACGAGTTGATACGTACCTGTCTGGACTTTGTGCGTGTCCGGGGAAGGGCGTGGAAGCTTCTAACTTCCCCCCGTTTGGAGCTATAGGAATATACTGGGAGAGGCCAAATGCTAACAACAACTTTGCTCTTTTTGCGTGACTGAGGGCACCCAGTTCTTCCATGCTGTGATATGTTCTTACCTGAGCTTAGACGAGTTGATCCGTACCTGTCTGGTCTTTGTGCCCGTGGAAGAGTGTAGTAGCGTCCAACTTCACCCACGTTTGGAGCTATAGGAATACATTAGGAGAGGTCAAATGCTAACACCCTCTTTGATCGTTTTGCGTGACTTGGCATGCACAAAGACCAGACAGGTACGCATCAACTCGTCTAAGCTCAGGCAAGAACATATCTCAGTATGGAAAACAGTGGCCTGTTCCTTTAAAGTGATCGTCTGGAAGTCTAAATGTGTTAGTCATTTTATAAAATGTGCTAAATCGATCACCTGGTCTTGCATTTTGATATAAAGTAAGTAATACTATTCATTGTAAAGTCCTTCCTTCCTGGATCTAAGCAACTAATCAGAGTCAAGTGTCCTTCTGCGTTGACCAGTGAGGCGAGCTTTTCCTGTGAACCGGCCTGTCAGGTCCAATCAGGAGGGAGGGGGAGGAGCTTCATTGTTTACTTTTGATAATTCTGCTCCTGCTCTCAAACTAAGTAGGGCTTTCGGGCTAAATAAGGGACAAAATCATATTTTTTCACTGCAGACTATCACTTTAATATGGACTCAGGGTGAACCATGATCAAACCTCAAGGCCGGACGATTGAATTGAATCATATTCTATTTGATACAGACACAGTGCACAAATCAGTCAAATCTTAAAAACCTGCTCCACTTCAGGAAACAGATCCAACATTAATTTCACCAAAACCACTTTGTGCGCACAAGTTAAAGCTGCACTTCTAGAATCACATTGTCCTTCCGCGCCTCACGATTGTTCAGGAGCTCTGCCATTCCCTACATTACTGTGTTGTTCAGTGGACCGGTGTACTTTGTCGATGATGTGACCGGCATCTCCTCAGAATGGGCTGAGCGGAGGGAGATTTCCTCGAGGTTGGATCATCTCCATGAAGGCCCGGTCAGTTGGGGCTGACCTGGAAAGAAACGTGAGGCTCCTCCACTCGTCCTCAGTAGTGAAACCAAAGGCTTAGTGTGCTGCACAGTGGAGTCAATACCCTCCAAGTGCACATCGAAGACGTGGAGTAGCTGCTCCAGGAAGCTGATAGTCAGACCTTAACCCTCAGCGTCAGAGACATCAGAGCCGTCCATGGTCTACACATATTTTGCCAATTGTTCAATAACATGACCACATAGCATTCACTTTTCTGACTCACTAGCCTTGATGTATTTTTTTTCTTATTTTTCTGAAGAGGTTCAAAGTGCGAAGTGAAAGGAGCTTTGTGGCTTTTGTGGAGAGAGATTTTTTCTTGTCTTTTCATGAGCTGCACTTTCATGTTTGGGAGCTGCACAGAGGAGGCTGAATGGATCTGCTGGGCGTCGCAGTGTGACGGACTTCTCTATTCAAACACAGGCATCACAGCTGAGCACAAGCCTCGGAGGGCCCCACGTCCTCCAGCGCTGCCACGCCAGTCACTTACACAGAACAAATCCCAAAATGTGATCTCCTCATTTCCCAGAACCGGGGCATGTTTTGTTTCCCTGGGATGTTTTGAATCACTTTTTAATACCTTTGCCTTAGTATGGTCAGTTTTCTAACATAAACTCACACGGTGTATATGTTGAAAGAGAGACATTTTCTTCTGATATAGCCTGGGATTTATTCTAGTGGATGCTTTCGCCGTGTTATATTAGAGAGTTACTGACGGGCAGTCAATGGTAACGTGTTAAAAACATTACGTTACAATGAATTTGCTGGAGGATTCTTCTAGCCTGGCAAGTCCAGAGTGATGCCCCTCTGTATTTCTAAAACACCGGGACTTCAGTCTGGGCTCCACTGCCCACGACAGAGACGACAGCTTTATTGCAGCGATAAAGGAAAACACATCGACAGTCGGTGAGTTCGTTGATATTCGAACAGGATTATAAATAATCTTAGAAACGTTAACAACACTGCATCAACTATACACGTTTGCCTTCGCGATTAGTTTACTCCACTTCCTGTTTGCTCACGTTCTGCTCTGAAAATGTACTTGATACCACGGTCACTAAACTCAGTCGTTGGTGCGAAGGTGAGTCTGGATTTTTCCAGGCACAGATTCCTCTGTCTTCTGTTTCTGATTGTTTTCTTTGAAAGAAATGTGCAGCGAGCAGGTGTGACCCTGGAGTAAAGGTCTATGCAGAGGAGAAACACAGTAGAGCACGAACATTGTTTAAATAAGGTAGACGTGTACTTTATTGTTCCTCTCGGGCAGTGGTTCTCAACCTGGGGGTCGCAAGACAAATTTGGGGAGTCGCCAGATCATGTAGATAAAAAAATCATTAAAATTATTTTATTGGAGTATGGGTGTGTTATTTTACCAATGTGCCATCATTTGTTCTTAATTTGATTAATTTTAATAAATTTAGCCATTGTTTTTTCCCCTTTATTTTTAAAGAATTAAACAGGCTAAAGTCCCCGTCTCCCATGGTGTGACCCGGACGGGAGTCACGAGTCCAGTTAACTGTTATAATGGGGGTCGTGGCTTCAAAAGGTTGAGAACCACTGCTCTAGGCCCTAGGGGAACGTGCCCTCTGAATTTGACCCATCCTTCGATGCAAATAATACTGTGTATAAAGGCATTCTGCTACTTTGGAGCCAAACTGCTTTTTACATAAAAAAATATATATAAAAATAAGATGATTCAATTAATTGCATTCTTTTCCAAGTCATTATACTGACCTTTTTTTCAAACTGGACCTCTGTGAATTTTAATTTAGGTTCCCACATTTTCAGGCTACAGCCCCCAAAATCACTCAACCAACAACTTGGGACCCCCTTCTACAAAATGTAATTGACATTTGTAACAATTGAACAATAATTCTGTTTGACTAAATATTTCCTCTTACATCCCAACATTAAGCTTTAACACAGCCTGACCGCTGCGTTAGCCGGGGTGAACTGAGCTCCGGTCCTTCCTTTTCGTGCTGGCCCTTATCTTCTTCCTTGTACCTGTGCTCGGGCCACCACGATATCGGCCTGGTGTTTTCACGATGCTATCAGGTGAGAGCGCCTCTGTTGATCTTCACGCTCCGCCTCCTCTGTTGGTCCTAATCTACCACAGATACCACAGACACTAAACTGTTCTACAAAGAACACAGAGAGAGAGAAAAAAAAACTCATTCCCAGCCCGCCATGCCATGGGTTTACAGTGCGAGCCCCGGCAGATACCATCTTGGTCCATCGGAGGCATGTCGGTCTTCTCTGCTCTGCTGAACAAGCACACAGGGGCCTCGCGTAAACAACTGGGAGGAGGGTTTTGTGGCTGTTTCACGTGAGCGCTCCACAAAGCCATCCACCTGTAGATACTGTACCTGTCCACCAGGTTCAGGGTCATCTCCTGCAGCACAGAAGGTCCTATATACGCCACACTGTCAAAACCCCTGATCATTACAGGTGAGAGAAGATAAACAGCTAATTCGACCTGGATACCCTGAAACAGACAAAAGCAGTGATTAGGAAGATTTATTAACATGTATATTAGTTTTGTTGATCAGACCCCGGCGGTAACATCGATGTATGAAAGTCAGTATGGATGAACAGCTTGTAGTTAGGGATGTCTCACCCGGAGCCTGGACACTGGTGGTGGTATGGGAGACCCGTGAAGCTGCAGCAGGTAGAAGCCGGGGATGGAAGAGGCGGAGATGGGGTGGAGGTGGGTCGCAGCGCAGCTGGGAAGCTGGGGCTTAAAAGCGGGACCGAGGGTGATGATTGGCTGCTGCAGAGGTGCGGCTCTTACACTGAGGCTGAGGTGTGGCCCTCTCGGAAGAGATCATTGGCTGGAGGTCGGTGATGCTGAAAATCGTCTCCCAGGTTGAATTAATGCCTAGGCTTCATTTCTAAGCCAGAGTAGCCTTTGGTTGCTCTTTTCGGACCAGTGTGGATAAAATACACACAATGCCAACGAAAAAATTTCGATAAGCATTCCTAATTAAGAGCAAAGCAAAAGCAAAGTCAATGGCTACGTTTACATGAAAAATCAGATAACAAAGGCATCTGATCGGATTTGGATTTTTAGAGCAACTGAAAGATCTCCCTGCCCATCCCTTCAGCCTGGCCCACCTGCAGAACCAGCTGGAGAATAACTGTGTGGCAGCAGCTTCTTGTGGAAACAGCACAGGGTTAGTAACTTAAAGGTCTAGGGTTCAACTCCGGTTCACTGTTTATTGATTTCTAAAGTAATTAAAGAAACAAACACACAAACAACAAACTGTTTGCATGCCTCACATTTGCTTTGAATCTTATGGAGGGTGCCACTTGTTAAGCCCCTTCCATCACATCTGTGAAACCAGATGTAATCATGCATTGTTTTTATTATGTGATAATAAATCAAATTCAAATCAACTGTGCTTTAACTTCTATTAAAAATGTAATGCTGGGTTTACACATAACGACGATAAATCACAAATCCACGAATGATCATGAATGTGAGTGGCATTTGTTGATTGGAGGTGAAGGTTTCACACGCCGCCACAAACTGCTGCGACCTGTTGCTACCTGTTATGATTAATGGCACGAATTATTACGCACAGTCACGGATATGTGTCCTGCGCTGTTGCGGGCCGCTGTGCGCTGCTGCAGGCTGCTGTGGGTCATGGGGAATCGTCGCGTTCAAGAATCGGGCGAATGTGGACGAGGCCGATGCTGCACCGCCACCGGCCTGGTGTGGAAGCTCCTCGGTGAGACCTGTTACAACACGAGGAGGGATCTTCTTCCGCCGGGTTTGTAGGCAGAGCAGAGACGTCTCGCTCCGCCGTGCTCTCCCCTGACTCATTGGGCTTTTCTGGCTCCGACTCCCGAACATCAGGAGGAACGAGGAAGAAGAGCCGGGGGGACGACTTCAGCACCTGAGGAGCGGCAGATGCTGTCCCTGGCCTGGAGCGGGAACGACTTTGTGCGACTATTCTTTAGCGAAGCTAGCAGGTACGAACATTTACTTTTCGGCACAGCGTGTATTTCTATCAATTTTGAGCGTGAAAGCAGTGATTCTGCACTATGAATGCTGCACGAAGGCTCTCACGCTGGATTACGAAACGGCACTGCTCATCATGAAAGGACTCGCTCTGCTGCGAACTCCACGAACAGAGGGTGAATCATGACATTCGTGGAAGATTTTTTGGTAGCCAAAAACGTTCTCCACCAGTGTCACGAGCTGATGTTAAGAATCCCATTAAGATGCGTTAAAGGAACAGGCCACCGTTTTTCCACACTGAGATATGTTCTTACCTTAGCTTTGACGAGTTCTTTAGGACCTGTCTGATCTTCACCCGTGCCTTCAATCACGTAAACACAGCGCAGACGGCGTTAGCATTTAGCCTCTCCCTCTCTCCTCTATAGCTCCAAAACAGGTCAAGATAGAAGCTACCAAGCTCTTCCACGTTTTCCCTATTTAAATATGGTTACGTGAAGTGTTCCACTACAAAGTATAATTACACAAAATTAAACAATGTGGATTTTTTAAGCGGATAAAAGGGGGGACTATATTGTAAGGCGTAATAATACCAGGAGTAGTTCGAAATCCGCGCAGTAATCTTCACTTTACTGTGCGGATGCCAAAAAAGCCATTCATAATAATATGTGTAAACCCAGGATTCAGTTCAGTAAATAATCAGAGCGGGGACTTGAACTCACTACTAAGGAGGTAGTGGATAACTTTTGTGATTATTTCTTTTTCTTTTCTTTTTCATACAAATGCTTCTACTATTTTTATTATAATCTTTCTCTTGACATTAGTTTGGCCTTTTTGCTGTATTTTCCTGGTTAGTTTAGGCACACATGTGGAAGATTTACATGTCTCTTCAATAATCTGAGAACTCCAGAAATCAGACTATGATCAGATTTTTGGTCTCTTTGTAAACGTAGCCACTGTCTAGCCAACAAATCAAAAAGATCACAAGACTATGCTTTTTTAGAAACCACAAATCAACCTCTTGTAATCACTTTCGAAACACATCTAAATAGTATTACACTAATCAAAGAAGCAACTACACTTCACTAAAAAAAAAGGTGGCCAAAGATTAAGACAAGTGCTCCAGCCCAGGCAAGCCCATTGGTGTGAAAGAGTGGTTCAGGGAGACCTCACTTTCACAGAGAACGCTTTGGATGTGCCTTTTATTTTGTGGTCGACGTTTCTTTTGGCCAGGCAGGGCTGATGAATCTGATATGGAGATGCAGAGGCCCTGTTAATTTGTCAGGCATAAGCAAACCAAGGCTGACCGCTCTATATACAGCTCTCCCCCCCCCAACAGCCCCCGCCTCTGGGTCAAGGCTTTCCCACCGGGAGCCTCCCACTTCTTCCATCCAAACCACCGGGCTCTGAATGAGACTCGGACGTGTTCAATGTGCATTCTGCCCCGGTGTTTGTTCCGGCGCGGGGCCCGGTGAATGAGGAATCAGCATGTCTATGAAACGCCGCCCCCACTTCCCATCGCCCCACAGTCTTTCTACCCACTGTGGACGCACCGTAGGAGGGGTATTGGAGAGGCAGAAGAAAGGGCCGAGGCTTGGAGCGAGGAGAAAAGAATCCATCCGTTTGGGCGTGAATGGACTGTTTTGGTTAAAACGCCACCGGACGCGCTGCCTGGAGGCTTTCACATCAGCGAAACTAAAAAATGTAAAATCTACTCCCGCCGGCCTCTATATTAAGTCTTTGTGCCGTGTTATTTTCAGAGATCTTCTTTGGCACCAGTTTCCCGGCGCGAGTTGGTTGTTTGTTGGCTGAATAACAGACAAGATGGCTTTAAAAGATCTCTGTTAACTAAAAGCAGACACATTGATAATAAGGCAATGCCAAAATACAGACTCCAAACTTTCCAGTCTTGGACTTTTTCTGCTGAAAATATACAGGCAATTCGGGCGTTCTGCTCTCCCAAAACATCATGCACTGAGCGGCGCTGTGATCAAAAATTCACACCGTTTGTCACGAAGTGCACTTCCTGTTGTTAGAGTTCTGTGTTCGGACCGTAGCCATATTTTAGAAGGCTAGTCCCTTTTTGTTATTGTCGTGTCCTATGGATCTTACCACTACGGTCTACACCAGGATCGCCCCCGTATTTAGGGGTCGAACCGTCATTCCGACATCCTTTCATTGCGACATCCCAACAATCCGACACTTTTTGACTCGCTATTCCGACAATAGGTCCTTAAGGTTAGGGCTAAGGTAAGGTTAGGGTTAGTTTGCAAACTCCACTATCCTAAAGGTTTGGGTTAGTTTGCAAACTTCACCATCCTTAAAGGAATAGGCCACCGTTTTTATATACTAAGATATGTTCTTACCTCACTTTAGTCGAGTTAATATATCCCCGTCTGGTCATTGTCCGCGCGCTCTGTCACGCAAACGGAGCACATACGCAGCCTCTCCCATATGTGACATAGCTCCGAAAAAGCTCACGATAGAAGCTACCAAGCTCTTCCACGTGTTCCCTATTTAAATAAAGTTACGTGAAGTGTTTTCATGCGAAGTATATTTACACAGAAATGTAACGTGTCGATTTTATAAGCAAATAAAAAGGGGGACTATATTGTGAGGCGTAATGATACGAGGAGCACAGCGTCCGCGTAGTAACTCCTAAAGACTTCCCCCGCTCACTTCCGTCAATAACCTTTAGGAGTTACTGCGCGGACGTTTTACTCCTCGTATCATTACGCCTCACAATATAGTCCCCCTTTTTATTTGCTTATAAAATCGACATGTTACATTTCTGTGTAAATATACTTCGCATGAAAACACTTCACGTAACTTTATTTAAATAGGGAACACGTGGAAGAGCTTGGTAGCTTCTATCGTGAGCTTTTTCGGAGCTATGTGACATGTGGGAGAGGCTGCGTATGTGCTCCGTTTGCCTGGCAGAGCGCACGGACAAAGACCAGACGGGGATATATTAACTCGACTAAAGTGAGCTAAGAGCATATCTTAGTATGTAAAAACGGTGGCCTATTCCTTTTAGGTTAGGGCTAAGGTAAGGTTAGGGTTAGTTTGTAAACTCCACTATCCTTAAGGTTAGGGTTAGTTTGTAAACTCCACTATCCTGAAGGTTAGGGTTAGTTTGTAAACTCCACTATCATTAAGGTTAGGGCTAAGGTAAGGTTAGGGTTAGTTTGTAAACTTCACTATCCTTAAGGTTAGGGTTAGGTTAGGGTTAGTTTGTAAACTCCACTATCCTTAAGGTTAGGGTTAGTTTGTAAACTTCACTATCCTTAAGGTTAGGGTTAGTTTGTAAACTCCACTATCCTGAAGGTTAGGGTTAGTTTGTAAACTCCACTATCATTAAGGTTAGGGCTAAGGTAAGGTTAGGGTTAGTTTGTAAACTTCACTATCCTTAAGGTTAGGGTTAGGTTAGGGTTAGTTTGTAAACTCCACTATCCTTAAGGTTAGGGTTAGTTTGTAAACTTCACTATCCTTAAGGTTAGTTTGTAAACTCCACTATCATTAAGGTTAGGGCTAAGGTAAGGTTAGGGTTAGTTTGTAAACTTCACTATCCTTAAGGTTAGGGTTAGGTTAGGGTTAGTTTGTAAACTCCACTATCATTAAGGTTAGGGCTAAGGTAAGGTTAGGGTTAGTTTGTAAACTCCACTATCATTAAGGTTAGGGCTAAGGTAAGGTTAGGGTTAGTTTGTAAACTTCACTATCCTTAAGGTTAGGGTTAGGTTAGGGTTAGTTTGTAAACTCCACTATCATTAAGGTTAGGGCTAAGGTAAGGTTAGGGTTAGTTTGTAAACTCCACTATCCTTAAGGTTAGGGTTAGTTTGTAAACTTCACTATCCTTAAGGTTAGGGCTAAGGTTAGGGTTAGGGTTAGTTTGTAAACTCCACTATCCTGAAGGTTAGGGCTAAAGGAAGGTTCCTGTTCATTAACTAACAACTAACCTATGTCAGAATGGCAGAACGTTGTACAAAAGATAAAAGTGTCACCACTCCGACAAAGGGGGGAAAAAATGGTGGCGAGTGCTTGGATGTTTGACAAAAAATTGAAACACTCCCACTCCGACAATTAGACCTCAATGTCGGAGTGGCGGGGTGTCACCCAGTATTTAAGCCCACACGCTTAAATAGGGGGACGTTTGTGCTAGTGGCTCATTGTTGATGAAAAGTCTGCAATAAATCACAAATGCGTCGAGCTCGGTTCAGTGTCTGATCATCTTAAAGGCTTTATGAAGTAACCGGCTTTATTGATTTTTAGTGCATAATAACTGTTTTCACCGGATTGTTGCGAGCTAGCTGCAGGTTTCTAAGCAGCTACTTAGCTCCGCTGCTAACCGCTCTGCTCCAACTGTAGACTAAATGTGAGCAGTAAACTACAAAATCAACAAGCCCAGCTCAGTGTGTGATCATCTTAAAGGAATAGGCCACTGTTTTTACATACCGAGATATGTTCTTACCTGAGCTTAGACGACTTCTTTTGTACCTGTCTGGTCTTCACGCATGCCCTAAGTCATATAAACACAGCACAGACGGCGTTAGCATTTAGCCTCTCCTCTCCTGTATACGCTCGAATTCTGGCTATAATTTTAAGTATGGAACGTCTTCTATTGAAAATGAAAAACAGAAAACGACAGAAAATTTGCAATATGTTTTTGTCTATCATTTATCTCAGTAATGTACAGCAAAGGTTTCAAATTAACATCATTATTTGGTTCTCGCCATGCTTAATTTGGCCCATGTTGCGGAGCATTTCCCGGTGCCGCTGTACACTTCACAGTTCCAGCCAGAGCTAATCCGTGCTGGGCTCGCCTCCCTGTGAACATCTCCCTCCCTTCTCCAGCCAGCGTTCTGCCGGGACACGTGCCACGCTGGGACGAACCGCTGGCTCAGAGAAGAATGCCAACTGCAACACCGACTGGGCCAACACTCACATTGTACGCTGAGAGAAAGCGGAGGATTCTTCAGAGTAGAACAGGTAGGTGCCATTAGGAAGCAGAAATCCAACTCATGTGTTTGAATCTTATATCTACGTGACCTGGCCCAGGAGAAGAAAAGAAAGATCACACACTTTTAATACATTGCTGGAGAGGTTGTGTTCACTTTCTCCCAAGGTCTTTATCTGTAGTTCCACTCAGCTTTTAATCATGGACAGTTTGGAGCTCAATAGTGTTTGCTTGATCGCGTGTGTAGTGAGGGGGGGGTAAGGTGTCCTTGCATTCAGCCATAGGATGCAGGGGCTTTACCGCATCAGCCGTCACCTCTCTGACGCCAGCTTGGCCAGCCGCGAGTCTGAAGACGACTAATTGTTCGTCGTGTCAGAAGCATCAAACCGGCGACGCGAGGCTTAGGGCCAGCAACTTTGCATGCAACTTTCCATGCATCGTTGGCGTCCTTTGTTGTATGTGAAGTGTCCTGAGGGGGGGGGGGGGGTTCCGAGGGCTCATAGGGTGTCACGCCTTCATGGTGTTACCTGGTAGGGACTGGAGTTGAAAATTTGCACTCGCTATGCTATATTTTGCATAGCATGAGCTACAAACCTCCCTCTCTCTCTCGGTACAGCTGTAACTGCATTATCATTTCTGCTCCTCATTGTTTTGCTGGATGCTTTTGTGCATCTTTGCCGTTTTTTTGTGCGGTTCGGTGGTTTTTTTACTGCAGAGACTCCAGAACGGTTCTGAAGAAAGCAGCTTTTTAAAAGTTAACAAACAGCTAGCTTACGAGCTAAGGACGTTTGAAACCTACACATTTCCACTTCGGAAACACTGAAGAGGCACCGAGAGGCCCCCACACCTGCAGAACAGTACAGGCGTCACAAGAGAGGGAGAGGGAGGAGGAGGAGCTGACCAGTGCAGGACGCCACGCTCTGAAACAGGGACACACCACGCACCGTTTCAAAGGAGTTTCGCCTCCAAAAACATGCTGCTCAAGTTGGCCCACAATGGTGGAGGCCCAAGACTCTAGACTGACCCATTACCTGAACACAATGTGACAAACACATGACATACTTACTGTTATTATGTTGAATTCCAATGTTCCAGTCAAATCAATAAATCTTTGTGTCTTTTTGTACTTGTATAATATGGTTTGAATGTATTTTCAGGGTCCTGGCAGCAACACCATGGGCCGCTGCACTGGATGTGCTACACTCTGACCTGAACTTTCACACCAGAACCCAAGGAAGAAACACATATTACATGAATGTATCTTTAGTAGCTAATGTGCCCATACCTGTGTACCTTAGACTAGAGGTTCTGAACTGGTCTGGCGTCAGAACCCGCAAGCACCCTGGGATATGAAGTCTTGTAAAATATAATGTAAATTATGAACTTTTTCTCAAAAACAAAACTTTTGTGTAAATCATAATTAACAGACTCAAGCAGTGATACTATACTGTTCCTGTTTGTGACCCTGCATTGGGACCAGGCTAAGCATTTCAGTCCTTTCTCTGAAAACTTCAGCAGGTTACACTTACCTTACTGGTTGCACTTTATTTTACACTACCGTGACACATTGTACCTATCAAAATGTATGGAATAATGTGTATCAGTGCTTTGGAGGTGCATAATGTAATAAGACATAAAACCAAAGGGTCAGAGCTTAAGGTTAGGGTTAGAGTTAGGGTCTTATTATGTACTTCCAAACTACAAATACAGATTATTCCGTCATGTATCTAACCCACATTGTCACTCAGCACATCGCACTAAGTTTGGCAGGTACAGTGTGTTACCCAACTACTACGGGCAAGCTTTTACTTTCACTTATACTTTTTAAAAACAGTACCTGAAGTCATTGAAAACAATCATTGTGCCAACGCCCAAAGTAAATTTGCTTCCAACAAATGCCCAATGTAGCCGAGTGTGGGAGGGGGCAGTGGTTTGTTAAAATAAAGGTGGCTGAATGGCACCGCTCGGACTGGCGCCGGCGCTGTCTGAGCAGTAGAAACTTAGAAATACACCCACATTGACGCGACACAAGGACGCACTTCCCATCAATGAAGAGGCATGGAAGTTGCATGCAAAGTTGCTGGCCTTAAGCCTCATGCCGCCTGTTTGACTCTTCTGACCCGACGAAAAATGAGTTCTTCAGCAAGTATGACGCCAGAGAGGTGACAGGACAAGTGACGCGGAAAAGACCAGACCGACACCAGACCGAAGACCAACACCTTCCCACGTCAACGATACGGTTGTTTAAGAAACGGGGAAGCTACTCGTTTTGATTTACTTATGGCTTTATGTTGTTCAGAAGGAGACGACCTCACTAAACCGGACTGGACGAAACTAAATCATGAACCAAGTTGATTTACAGAGACAGGTTTAGGCATGGATTCTTCCTTTGAACTTTCCATCCTTTCGATAAAAGACATTGTGGACAGCTGCTCTCTGGCGTGTTATGGTAAATATTGAGACCATATTAAATGAAAACCGGAGAGAAGTTGTCATGAATCAAGCGTGCCGATTTATTTGAAATATGCATATGGAGACACATCAAGTACCTGGATACAAGATGCTCTGAAGAACAGTTCACAGCTCACAGTATTTATACACAAAGACAGCACAATGATCATACGATTATGGAATGCCCCAATGGTGTGATGGGTCAGATTGACCTAAGACATTCAGAGACCCTGACGAAGATGTCCTGCCCCAGCCAAGCAGGTGTCCGAGCAGATGTCCTTTAGCTGTAAACAGGTTACAATGCGTACTTGTCAGTCGCTCATAAAACATAAGTAATGCGATTACAATAAAACATATAATAATATACAGTTGGATTTCCATAATTTCCATAACAGGCGCCAAGTCCAACAGTCCAAATGCAATATACAATAGCACACCTTTCAGTATGGATCAATGATAGTTTCAAACATGGCAAATAGGTTGACCATGTGCGTTGCCAAAGGGTCAAAGTAGCTGTTTTTGCTCTGGGAGGTTGTCTATCTTTGTGGTCCTCCCTAAGTGTGACCCAAACTGAACTCATAATGCTCATAATGCACTGTCACTTGTAACGTTTAAACATAGAAGGGATTTTTCTCTTGCTTGCTTTTGCTAAATGACCTGAATGAACAGCGTGGTCTGAAGTTCCTGAAGTCGACTTTTGCCTGATCGGACTTTTAAATAGCAGCGTTGAGTGGCAGCTGAACAGTGGTCCTGTCTCTGGACTGTTTGAACAGTTGCGAGAGTGAAGTCATCGTCATGTGGAGAGACAGTGGGTGGTCCAGGGTCCACACCTGCTGAGGCCAACACGCCTCTGTCGGAGCAGAGTCTGTGCCAGCAGCAGCCCGTGCTATTAAAAACAGCAAGTGAAAGTTATTAGGACACAGTTATTAGGCCGGCTGGGTGATACTGTGATACATTATACATTATACGCGGTGGCTCAGTGGTTCTCAGAGTCTCTGTGCCCACTGTTCTGTCCTGACCATCCCACACCGCGGTTATGTTCTTGTTGCCGGTGGTGTGAGTATGTGTACTATGAGGAATAGTGATACAAACAGTTGTAGTAGCATGATTGTAGTGACTGCAGTAATAGTACTGTGGGGTTTGTATTTCTGCCTCACAGTATGAAGATCTCTATCAAGTAAAACGTAGTTACCCAAATATTTACTCGAGAGTAAAAATGTACTTGGAGAAAGTTACTTGAGTGTGAGTAACTAAGTTACTGTTTCAGCTTAAAAGTCTGATTTATGATTCAATTGTGACATAAATAATGAGAAACAAAACATAAAATAATGTGAAAATGGTATCTTTTCAATGGAAACACCATAAAAGTATATCAAAAGAAATCATGAAAAATTAAGTAACAAAACATCTATTTTAGACGTCAAAATTATTATTCACTTTGACTCACAGAGGTACAAGTTACTATTTTAGTTTACTCAAGAGTACATTTTAATATTAATCAAGTATAAGTAAAAAGTACCGTATGGAAAAACTACAACAGTACAATTACCGATCCCGTCAGATCTTGGAAGCTCAGCAGGAGGGGCCTGGTCGGGACTTGGATGGGAGACCGTTTGGGAACACCAGGAAGCCTGGCCAATGTTGTGCTTTGCTTCCGTCAGTCTGCCCCAGGGCAGCTGTGGCTACAGTAGCTTACCACCATGAATGAATAATGCAGCATAAAGCGTCTGTGAGTGTCCAGAAAAGTGGTATATAAACCAATGCCTTATTATTTTATTAAAAGTTACTCAAGCACATGTACTTGAGTAAATGTCACAGACCCACCTCTGCCTAAAACAAGAAAATCCCAGCTGGATCTAATGTTGGCATGTTGTGATTTCAAAATGTATAACAAACATTAATGCTGTCATTATTTCAGGAGGTAAATACGGTTTCGTTTCAGTTCAGACCATGTGGCTCAATAGTACTTTGTCACTTATTTGTACAAGATTAAGTGGAACAAATGTTCATGTGCTTCACACAGTGTTTATATGTTTTTTATCTTCTGAGTGTCAGTGATGAGAGTAGTATGCATTTTTTGCATTATTCTAATGTATAGGGCGGGAGTGGGAACTTCTCTTTTTTCAACACCTACTGGCTGTATGAGTGGTCAGCATGAAGCTTTTGATCACAGTGGTCTCTGGGACGCTCCAGGATCATGTGTTTGGTAGGTTTTCTGGTGTAAGGCTCCGTCAGCTGTGAAAACCTTCCAAACAATTGATCCTGGAGCGTCATAGAGACCACGGTGATGGAAAGTAAAGGCGCCATGCTGACCACTTTTTTTCCCTCATGCATAAATAGTTACATAATGCACTTTTAAGGAGGGCCACAGTGGGGTGAGCGAGGGCCCAATAAAAGGGACTGGAGGGGAAGTTCTGTGTCCTCAGATGTTGCCACAGAGATGTATATTTCTAAAGGCCACTCTGTCATCGCTGTGTCACTTCAAAATTCTCCAGCGAGGCCAAGTTCCTGATCGCTCATCGATTTTTATTGTGGGTGGACGCTTCAGGGAAACGGGGAACGCGTCCAAGGAAAGAAATGCTGAATTGGCAATGGAGGCCGACATTTAACATACATTATAAAACTGTTCAAAATTCATTTCCAATGTTATGTGCAAAAAATAATAGCTTTGAAACGTGTACCATTTTTATAATGACATTTTCATAAAAGGAAGTTCCCAGAGAGAGACGTACTGCACCGGTTGATAGCTAAAGAGCTAGTTTGCATCCGTAGTCCCTGGATTGATCAAGTCAGTCATCCATCCAGAGCCTCAGGTTAACCTTTCTCCATGTCTGTACTCTTTATAAAGATGTTCTTTAGGCTGATGTGTAGAAAGAAATGGATTGAAACAGCAATACAGGTAAGTCTATGGAAATCATGTTCATGTGAGATTTAACTGATCAGCTAACTTGGTCTGTGTAGTAGTTTAAGTCAGAACAATTACACTGTGTCTTTCTTTCTACTTATTCTTTTTGACTTCCCATATAATTATTCCTTTGACTAATTTGCACACAAAACACAATCCTTCTCACAGCATTACCAAACATTTGTTGACTTGAACAGTGCATTTTCAGAATACAAACGTGTCCACCTCCTCCGGCCCGACCTTCATGCCTCTGAGAGAGATGTGTGTGTGTGTGTGTGTGTGTGTGTGTTCAGCTCTTGTTGTTGTTGTCATCACCAGTGCAATGAGTGGTCTGAGCGCGGCGTTTGAATGGTCCAGCAAATCAATATTCGACAATGCAGAGAAAACGAGAGCTTTTGGAGTCTGCCACGGACGTGCCAGAGCTGCTAATGATCGGCGTGCGGCGCCTGGCAACTGCGGCCGACAAACAATGCCCATCAGCCCTGAAAGAGAGAGACGAGATGGAGACGGAGGGAAGGGAGGGAGAGGGATCGGCTGAGACACGTCATTCTCACACATGAACCCCGCTGACGATCTTCACTGTGTGCTGGAGAAGGCTTTGCGCAGTGGTTCGCGCTCTCCCATCGTCAATGCAAGATTTCGGTGATAAATGAATGCAACACTGGATCTTTGGACACTTATTGACACAACACCACAGCCAATGCACCACAGCACAGAGCTAATGGCGCTCCAGGGATTTCTTTACTTTTAAGGCGACTTATTTTTTGGTCAGGCAGTGTATTTTACTATCAGATCTGCTGCTGCTTGCCCGACCAAAAAAATCGAAGTAAACATTAAACCCATTGCACTCACCGAAGGCTTCCCCCACTCATCTTTGCAGCTTTACATCGCGTCAGCAATAAATAATATTCTAATAACACCTATGCAATCTATTACTGTTAGCAAGTTACTCTCTGTGTTTTGAGTGGCCGGGTGTCGAAGAAATTGGCCACCGTTTTTACATACTATGTTCTGCACAGTAAACTACTCCTGGTATTATTACGCCTTACAATATAGTTCCCCCTTTTATCCGCTTAGAAAATCCACATTGTTTAATTTTGTGTAATTATACTTTGTAGTGGAACACTTCACGTAACCATATTTAAATAGGGAAAACGTGGAAGAGCTTGGTAGCTTCTATCTTGACCTGTTTTGGAGCTATAGAGGAGAGAGGGAGAGGCTAAATGCTAACGCCGTCTGCGCTGTGTTTACGTGACTGAGGGGCACGCGTGAAGACCAGACAGGTACAAATGAACTCGTCTAAGCTCAGGTAAGAACATATAGATATACATATAGTATATAGGAAGTATTTTCTTCCCCCTACACGTTCCAGCAATGTCCTTAGGTGTAGAATGAGCCCAGACCACAACTACATCTAAAATCCTGCACTGTCACTGAAAAAGTCGTTACTTCAGGTCCCATGTCACTCACATAGCACCAGTCTATATCACACTACAATGATGACAAACCTTCTGTTGGTCTGTAAATGCAGTAAATTAGAATCACTGCCTTGTATAAAATGTCTCTCTCAAAATGGCTGTAGTGAATGTCTTGAAATCGGCCTCTGTCTCTTGAAGAACCTCTGAGCCTTTAGACACGCCCCCTCCACACGCTGTCTGTGGCATCAGTGGGGAGGGGGTTCTGCTGAGGAGCAGTGGTTGGTTACTCGGCTGGTGACGAAAGCTCGGGGGCGTCTCCAGGAGGTGGGGGCGTTCCTAGGAGGACTCAGGCAAACCTATCCCTAAAATGGCCGCCATCAGAGTTTTTACAGATTAGTCAAAAATACGTGAATGTGCCGAGGCAACACTTCAGGCATGTTTTTAATGAGGGAATGACAGAATAACATGATGGAAAGCTTGAAAAAGTTGATTTTGCATAATACCCGCCCTTTAATATAGAAGCTGCAGTTACACGTATGACCTGAGGTGGCAGTAGTGAGTATAAAATGGCCAACTTGCATCTTGCTACCGTGCCGCCCATGAGCCCCCTCTCTCCACCACGTTCCCGTCTGCACCATGGTCTGAGCACGACTGACAGCGCTGTTAATAAAAATAATCTCGACGCGATGATCAGAGGATGAGGAGAGCGGCCTATTGTGGCGTAATCTATCTGTCAGAAGCTGTCAACCTTCATCTCAGTTTCCAATTCTTCATTTTCAATCGCCTTCTTATCGACTTAAATTCATTTGTTGAAATAGAAATGTATGTATATTGTATGTATATATGTATATTCTGTATTGCTCTTTTATTGTTCCATACATTACCTATTGTGTTGAAATATGGGGGCATGCATACGCTACAAACACAAAAACAATTTTTATTTTACAAAAAAAAGCCATAAGGAAAGTCAATCATTCACCGTATAATGAACCAACAAACGCAATATTCTGCAAATTTAAAGCAGACCAGAAATATAACCTGAGAGGAGAAAACATGATTAAAAAACAAATGGTCCAAACTAACTTTAAAATGACACTATTTCGGTCAAAGGGGTCGACTTGTGGAACGATCTCAACAATGATCTTAAAAAGAGCAATTCCATTCATTATTTCAAAAAACAGTTTAAAACCTTAATTTTTGAGAAATATACAAAAAATGCTTAAGAAAATGTGGTTAAGTTAAGCTCATGCATTACTGTTGTGCATAAATTGGAACAGAGAAACAAACAAGCATTTATTTATTTATTTATATGTTTATTTGATAGGGACAGAACAAGAAGGATTGTTACAATAACCGATGCCATGTTCATATCGTCTCGCCAACCAGACTCCGCTTCTTTACAGAAGTATTATTAAGTGTTTCTGATATAAACGACTGAAGTCATTTACTGAACTCCGTGTGGCAGGAGCGCCATTGTTAATGTCCCAATGATACAACTTTCTTGTCACTGTTTCTGTCGTCACATCCGCTATGTTCTCATTGGCTGCTGCGCTTCGGTCGTCCCACACTAGTCCCGCCTCCAGCAGTAGCTTTTCTACGACAGGGTCGCCAGACTAGTCTCCTGTTTATTAATTAATAAACATCGGAGATTAGTCTGGATGCCAGGCTAATGTTCATAGGCTAAAAGCTAGTTCACAGACCTGGTCCCTAAGTATTGACCTGGTCCCTTTGTATTTACAAATTACCATATTTTCATTTTAGAAAAGAAGAAAAAATATGTGTACTGTATATGTGTGTATGTATAAGTATATATATAATATATTGTATATATTTGTTTTTTTGAAACGTCTTTGATGGGTAGATGTTTTGTTGTTTTGTAATTAGGGCAAAATAAGCCACGGCTTCAGCTACACCTTTTCGGTTTCCCGCCTTGTCTGTAATGAATTGGCAGTACATACATTTGTTTTATGTTTTGTAACCGAACAAACCTTCATTCTTAAACCTTCATTCAAATGCTTATTTACTTTTTTAATGAAACTGACTAAAACTGAAACCAAAACTTGATACAGACACATTTTGAAATGACTAAAATGTGACTAAAACTAAAGGCATTTTCGTCCCAAAAGACTAAAACTAAAGAGGGCTGCTAAAAACAACACTGACCCACTGTCACTGGCTGGTGTGGTTGATTGACAGCTGACTGAGATTACCCCAAAGGTGCGCGTATTCTGTATCTGCCAATCACTACATGAGCTCTATATGCGTGGTTTGGGGCTCATAAAAACTAGCCCGTATTCTGTTAATAGTGGCAAAAAATCCTCATCAGATGTGTGGAATTACAATGGTCAGCAGAGAGAGAGAGAGAGAGAGAGACCAACAGGGCTCTCACCAGGGACAGCAGCGCCTGATGCCCAGCTCTGGTCGAAAACAAACACAACACAAAGAAACAGAGTTGATTTTCCAGCTGCGCACAGTGGAAAGTGGCCTCCTTTTGGAACAGACTCCGACATGTAAATCTGCATCTGCTCTGATGGCAGCCGGCCAAAGTCTCACACATACGGCCTCCGCTAGTCGGGTTTTTTCAACTTTCCATTAGATTGTGTTTTATCCAGGCTTTATACACATACTTTAGGGCACATGTGCAGGTTTTATGTCTTGAGGGTCCGATATTGTAGCGAAGTGAGGCTTTTCAAACTACTTTTAGACCCCTATGAGCGTTGATATTTTCGTACAAGAACTTAATATTTTCTTTCCGTCGTTCGTAGCATTCTTAAATGTCTGTAGTATTAAAAGTGGCAGCAATGAATTCTATAGCAACCATGGTAACTGTGGAAATGCTGATGTCTTTGGTTAATATCTTTTTAATTCCAGGACCAATCCAGATGAAACAAAAACTGGCACAAATGTCAACCTCTTCTCCGCCACTGGCCATATGTCCATTCTTGAGGAGCACAGAAGAACCACTTGCTCGGGCGTGACCGAGCTTCACCCAAATCTAAAAGCTTAAAAGAAAAGCATCCAAAATCATAAATGTGCTGGAAAAGCAACAAAAATGTGAGAAAAACACAACAAAATGTGACGAAAACGTTACGACAAAGCAATGAAAAGAGCGATGAAAAAACAACATGAAAAAAAAAGAAAAACAAGAGACGAAAAAACACAACGAATAAGTGACAAAAAAGTGTCAAAAAAGTAATGAAAAAGCAGTAAAAAGCAACAAAACATGACAAAAATGCAGCGACAACGTGACAAATAGTTACCTTCACTTTTCTAGATTCAAGCTTTCAAATGAGGCGTTACAGTGTTGCTCTCCAGTCAAGAAGCCTTTGGATTTGGGTAAAGCACTGCGCAGTAATCTTCACTTTACTGTACGGATGCCAAATTACTCCTGGTATTATTACGCCTTACAATATAGTTCCCCCTTTTATCTGCTTAGAAAATACACATTGTTTAATTTTGTGTAATTATACATTACTTCACGTAACCATATTTAAATAGGGAAAACGTGGAAGAGCTTGGTAGCTTCTATCTTGACCTGTTTTGGAGCTATAGAGGAGAGAGGGAGAGGCTAAATGCTAACGCCGTCTGCGCTGTGTTTACGTGACTGAAGGCACGGGGGAAGATCAGACAGGTCCTAAAGAACTCGTCAAAGCTCAGGTAAGAACATATCTCAGTATGTAAAAACGGTGGGCTGTTCCTTTACTTTAAGAACCGCTGCAGTTGACTATGCTGTATTTTTGGACACCTCCAGATCTGTCTTATACCAGAACGTTTACATTCAGCAGGACGCCCATGAACTTGCTTCATTCACGCCGCCCTCTAAGCCCAAACCACCATTCTTTACTTCATTTGTCTCAATCGCCTTAGGTATTTTCAGCCAAAATGCTCAAAGCTATGAGAGTCCAGTCTACACACACCAGTCTATCCCAAACCCAGATGCCTCTCTCAAACCATTTCGACTCTAGACGACTTATAGCAGCAGGGAAGTGTCCGAGACAACAGCGTAACACGGGAGGACCGGCGTTGAGAGATTCGACCCCTCAGACGCTTCACTACTTAATAAAACATGATATGAAGGCACTGCTAAGTTCACACGGTTCATAGAGCCCATCTGCAAAGACAAACAGCAGAAGCAGCTCGGTTGAGAGGGATGTTCGCTCGCTGCCCCCCCCGGAGCAGACCCCACACATGTGTTTACACGGCAGTCATTAGTAAAACAGGGATAGTGCTGACGCGGTGAGGCATATGGAGCTCTGACAGCTGAGAACACCACATGGGAAACATTCACGGCTTTGTCATGTACGAGCCTTTGCGTAAGGCTAATGCTGACACACGCATTTGTTCAATAAATCAGCGTTTTCTCGTTCTCAAATTAAAAGGTGATCCTTTATCTGAGGTGGTTCGACAGAAGGAGTTGTATTCGCACGATTCACTAAAAACACAGTCAGACAGTTTAAGTTACAAGTTTGATGCTAGAATTCAGCCAAAGTAAACTGTGTGGATCGAGAGAGACATGTAGGTGACCCTCCGCAAGGCGATTTTATACATCCTTTGGCCATTATAAGACTTAAGGCAGCACAGTGGTTATTATTTGACATCTCATTTGGATGGGATTTAAAGCTGGCACAGACAGAAGGGAAGTGTTTGTGGAGTTTATAGAAGTTTGCGGCGACATCGAGGAAAAGCAGAGAGGTTGATTTACTTCACTGTGCATCTATCGTTGTTTAAAAATGCCGTACTTGTTTCTTTTCCCTTAGTGTTTGCTGTTGTCTATCGGTAACTGAGCTCTAGTTGGTCATAGACTAAACGCTGATTCTGAGAGCTTTGGTGATTATGTGGCTAAAACAGGCTTATGCGTCCTCCAACATGCCGGATGAGCGTGTTTTCCCTGCAGATTTGCTTGTCACCCAATAATGACTTTGTCCAGTAAGTTACTTTGTTCATGCTGTTGGCCTGGTCTTCCACATGGCACAAAGAGAGCGTGGCTCCAAATGAGACGGTCATCTTGCATGTTCACAGCTGTTTACGTTTATTATAAGCCGCTCTCATCTTTTCCTCGTTTACAGCCTCATGTTCTGCTTTTAGCGTTAGAGGCTTTCATCAACTCTATAAGGTCATACTTTTAATTCATCCCACAGTGAGTTAAACACAGTCCCAGTCCAGTGTCCAGAGAGAAAGCGAATCCACCGCCGGTCCGACTGTGGCTCAGGTCAGCACACGTCCAAAACGTGATCCAAACAAAAGCACCTGTTCACCCTCTCTACCTTGTCCTTGCCGCTTCCCACCCGCGGAAAGAGTCTGGTTGAGGGGAAAATGTTGTTCTACATAACATCGTCATTGGCCATGGTTGTCTGTCCAGCCCACGTAAAGCCCACTTAAAGGAACAGGCCACTGTTTTTCCATACTGAGATATGCTCTTACCTGAGCTTAGACGAGTTGATACGTACCTGTCTGGTCTTTGTGCCCGTGGAAGAGCGTGGTTGCTTCTAGCTTCTAGCTGGGCGACACGGTAGCTAGAAGGCCCGGGTTCGATTGCCACCTGGACGGGGCCTTTCTGTGTGGAGTTTGCATGTTCTCCCCGTGTCTGCGAAGGTTTCCTCCAGGTACTCCGGTTTCCCCTATCACTAAAAACATGCACAATAGGCCAGGATGAATGATGTGTGTGAGTGATAGTGTGTAGTCGCGAAAGCACTTCTGTCATTCTCCCCCAGGGGAACTGAAGCTACAAACATAGTTACATAGTTTACCACCACCGAGTATAGAGTGAATGTACAACTGTCTCATGTAAAGCGCTTTGTGACTATGTCTGTGAAAGGCGCTATATAAATAAAGATCTTCTTCTTCTAGCTTCACCCCCTTTGGAGCTATAGGAATATACTGGGAGATGCTAACAACATCTTTGGTCTTTTTACGTGACTGAGGACACTCGTCTAAGCTCAGGTAAGAACATATTTCAGTATGGAAAAATGGTAGCCTGTTCCTTTAATGAACCAGGTCTGGACGGAGCGGAAAAGGCTAGCAATTATAAAACACAAGAGGCCCTGTAACTTGTAATGAGTAACGATAACTAATTACTATGTTTAAGTAATGTTCCCAACACAGATTGCCCCACAGTACGAGGGTCTTGGTTTGGGTAAAGCCTTTCTATGTTGACTTTGCATGTTCTCCCTGAGCTTGCGTACTATAGGTCTCCTCCTGGGTTATCTGGTTTTCCCTACTGAAAAAAAACACTCAAAAAACCGCTCTCTTCAAAGCCAGGACTACCCTGAAAAAGACATTCTGAAATCTCTGTGGGACATTCCAAGTTAACTCGGATTAATTTCACCGTGTTCTGGGCCACGGTCCATGTGGAACACTCAGCGACTGACTGGAGATGTTCAGTATGTCTTCCCGACACTCCTCATGATCGCATTTGTTCAGTGAACCAGTCCCACCTGCAGCAAAACACCACCGAATACTACAGCACATGACCCCTGTGGGAATGTTTCACAGAATCCTTCACTCTGCCAATTCGAGTCGATTTTTCTGCTGGCACGTCTTTATGCACGTAGGCGTGAGCTCTCTTTTTTGTGTGTATTTAGGAACGGGCCGAGCTATGAGCAAACAGACCGACAAAGACGCGGCATCGTGAGGTTACATGTCTGAAGCTCACGCGCTAAGTCTGTTTCCTGGGAGACTATTGTCCGCATCAATCCTTCATTAAACATCTACAGTAAAGCCCGTCCTGTCGCAACACGAGCCGAACTTCTGCTGAGGAGGGCACGAGGAGAGGGAGTGCACTCAGCATTCAGACACAGACATGACGAGTGAGAAACGGAGAAAAGAGAGGCCATAGGTTTGGAACTGAGCAAAACTTCTATAGGCCGACCGCAAGTCAGATGCCTCACATGCCCCGGATAAAGCGTTCAGCAGAGTGAATGACTGGACACAGAGCTGTATCCAGGGGCGGACTGGCCATATGTCCTGTATTCTGGAAGAGCACAGAAGGGCCACCGGCTCTAGGGCCACCGGTCCAGCCTCAACTGAGCTTTACCCAAATCTAAAAGCTAAAAAGAAAAGCATCAAAATAGCGAAAAAAAGAGGGTGAAAACAAAACAACAATGTGCCGGAAAAGCAACAAAAAGTGACAAAAAATGTGATGAAAAGGCGACAAAAAACGTGAGAAGAACACGGACAAAAAAAAACTACAAAAACACAAACAAATGATAGAAAAAAGAATGAAAAACAATGTGACAAAAATGACGTGACAAAAAGTTACCATCACTTTTGTAGGTCTTTGCTTTCCTTTGCTCTCCAGTCGAGAAGCTTTTAGATTTGGGTAAAGCCCAGTAAAAAAAAAACATGAATCTAAAAGGAATTCCGTGGAGTATGGTGCACCACAAGGTTCAATTTTGGGACCACTATTATTTATTATTTATATTAATGATTTTGCTTCTGTTTCTACGACCGCCTTTCCCGTTCTTTTTTCTGATGATGCCGATCAAAAAAATAATAATAAAAAGCTGAACTGGGGAAAATGCACTGGTTAATGTTAAGGCGGGGGGTTAAAGGTTAAAATATGTATTTGTGGAAGTCACAATTACGCTAATGTGGGCCAGGCTGGTCAGAGTCCAGGGCTGTTTTTCAGTCCCAGTCCGCCCCTTGCTGTATCATTGGTCACTCTATGGTTTTGTTTAGGGCTTAACATGAACTCTGAGCGTCTTTGAAAGGATTATAGTAAGAATAAATTAGGTAAAGACTAACCCCGCCCATGCTTCTTTCTTTCTTTCTTTCTTTCTTTCTTTCAACGAAATGATTTTTCCCCTTACGTTGTTCTAACCTTTACCAAATCCCTTTACTGAACCCCGACCATAAACCTCTCCTTAACACTAACCATTTGTGAAATTGAAACATTAACTCAAAGGGACTATACGGAAAAATGTTAGAACTAAATATTTTCCTCCCCTTACATGTTCCAGCAGTGTCCTAATGTGTAGAATCAGCCCAGACCAATTCACCGAAACTGTCACTCAAAAGGTTTTTGGGTCTGAAGTGCCGTCATGCACAAGCTTAATATAGAGACTGCAGTTATGCGTAAGACCTGAGGTGGCAGCAGTGAGCATAAAATGACCAACTTGCATCTAGTGTCTTTTTATTTCTTAACCTTTTTGTTACGTTTACATCCTCGTTATTGGCACTATTTTTTCAAGAAGCTTTTAGTTTGGGGGTAATGCCAATTGGGCAAAGCTTCATTTGGCGAGTCGTCCAATGAGAATTCATGGGGGCGTGGCTTATGGTACAACTAGTTAGAGAGACGGCATCACCAGTCGAAACTGACCTGCATCTGGCGGTTCGGTGGGTGTTAAAGGAACAGGCCACCGTTTTTTTCATACTGAGATATGTTAGATGAGTTGATGTGTATCTGTCTGGTCTTTGTGTGTGCACTCAGTCAGCATTTGGCCTCTCCCAGCATGTTCCTATAGCTCCAAACCACGCTCTTCCACGGGCACGCACAAAGACCAGACAGGTACGCATCAACTCGTCTAAAGGTCAGCACACACTACACGACTTTTCTAGTCGTAAACGATTTTATATAGAATGGGGGGTCCACACTACACGACTGGATTCAGTGCGATTATAGAACGTCTGGGGGTTCTCACTTAACGACTGAGAATCGTCAGAGCGACACACGATTCTGACAAACAGCTGATGTTTTATAACACAGCGCGTCTGTCGTCTCTACGGCTTCAAAACTGACCCCAAATCCACAAAGGCAGGCCTGTGTTTGTGAGCGCGGGATAACGTGTGTGTCCCGATTGGTCAACGGTGTCAACAATGTCACAACACCGCAGCGCTAGGCTAACGCTACTACGAAGCTTCAACTGGGCTATAGTTCTGTCAAATGGAGATAAAAGTCGGTGACAGGAAGAAGCGGGACGTATTTCAGTGGATTTAATAAGAAAAGGAGACGGGCCTCAGCCTCAGGATGGAGGAGACAGCGGGGAGAGGCTAGCCGCCGTTAGCAGCGAGGTGAAGCTAAACAGTTCGTCTCCAAATGTAGCTGGAAAAGGTGGTTGTCGTGAACTTTTGGTGATATAAAGTTGTGCTGTTTCGTGTGTGGGGCTGTGGCCATGAAATGAGTTGTTTGTGCCGCTGGTTTAACAGAGAAGTGAAAAAAGGAGGCGCGGCGGTGTTTTTCTGTCTTTATATCACTCTGTCATTCACATTTGTGTCGGTAAAATCACCCACGTTTCTCCCGTGCGTCCAAAATCGGGCTTAAAAATCAAACATGTTCGATTTCCTACGACTGGAGTCTAGTCGCGTCTTTCTACCGCCCACACTACACGATTCGAACGTCAGTCCAGTCGTGACCCCCCCACAGTACACGACCCCCCCCACACTACACGACCCGACTCTGTGTGACCGCCTTCGACTAGACGCGACTCGATTAGACTCGGCACGACTGAGAATTAGAGCGAAATCCGGCATAAAAGTCGTGTAGTGTGGGCTGACCTTTAGTTGAAGTTGCTAGATTATGGTGAATGGCATTTATACTTTACCTATACAGTATCTTCATGAAATAACAACTGAATCACAGCACAGATCCAATTCCTAACAAAAAAAACATAAAGCTTCAACATTTGTGTATAATCTGAATATACGAACAAACTTTTCAACAATGAAACACAATGCAGACCTAGTGCTGATGTCCTACAACATTCTACATCCACAGAGGAGCAGAGGTCAGTGCTGGCTTTGATGGGGAATGATTGAAGGAAGATCTTGAAGAAACAGAGGCGATTTGCAACACCCAAAAGTCAGGAAAGGGAAATTAAGATGTTGTTTTTAGATTAATATAGCATTTTCTTACCAACAATATGTAAGACACAGAATAAGATCTGCTTCAAATTAAACGAAAAACCATAGAAAGCTGGAGGGGAAAAAAAAGGTTGTTCAATGCTAGTACAGGGGAAGACAGGCTGACAGGGACAGGAGTAAGAACACGGAGCAAATCCAGTCTACCCGGATGAACTTCCTGTTTTATTTGTCTCTGAAATAATAGCGCGGAACATCGCAATTCCGTTGGATGAATTACCTCCTGACCCTCTCGCAGATGAGCAGCCTGACCTCTCCCGTCCTCCCCACGTAATGTATTCTGTAGTTGATTCCTCCTTTTTTTTGTGTGTGTCCTATGAATTTTAACATCTTCCTCCCGGGGGCTGACGCGCTGAGGTGTCCGCACGCCGCCGCCGCATTATCCCACCTGTAAGCCGCCGTCTCGTCGCGTCCTGTGGAGAGAAAAGGCAGCTCGGCCAGTGTCCAATCCAGCAGGCAATCTGCGCAAATGTCAGGGGAGAGAGACAGGCGGGACGGCGGAGATCAGGCCGTCTCCTGGGGGACAGCTAAAGCCCCAATTACTCCAGCCGGGGATTTCGTTTAGAGCCGCGCCGCGATTAGCATTTTCCTATATGTCACTGGTATTTGCATAGAGATACCGTCACAGAGGTGGCTCGTGTGGACTTGGAGAATGTCATCGTAATGCAAAGCTTGTTGTCAAATAGATACATCCATCCATTTTCTTACACTTGTCCGTTGCCGGGTCGTGGGGGCAGCTGTCCGAGTTGCCCAAATCACATTGCACCAGCCCCTTATGGCTCCTCCTGCAGGTGGTGGGTCCACAGAAGGACGGCCTCATGATTTAACGGGCCTGTTGGTCTCTCATAAGGAGCTTCTGAACCGCTCTTTGTCTGACCCGTCACCTATAGGACCTGTTTGCCCTGGGAGACCCTACCAGGGGCACGACGCCCCCGACAACAGAGCTCCAGGATCATTCAGGTGCTCAAACCCTCCACCACGTTATGGTGGCGGTTCCAGGAGGAGCTCAAATAGATACAAAAATTAAAAAAGATACAATCTGCAATTCTCAAATTTTGCTACACTTATTACTCATTTGGATGTTGTGTAGCAGAGGCAATTTGAGTGCTGGGATGCTCAGAGCTCAACGCCCTGTCCACTGGGTTCCCCAATAAAAATAAATGACTTTATTCAAAGGATTTAACAACAGGGGTGTCGAACTCATTTGGGTCGTGGGCCGAAATCCAGCTTCCTCAGCGGGACGCGAGACGCATAAAATGTGGAAAAACAGGAAAATACTAATAAGATTTTTTTTACGAATAAATGAATAATAATGAGCTGTGATTTTAAAATAGCGCTGATTTGGTCAAAAGCCCGGCAGTGCTGTTATTAATAATAATAAGTGCTTACACGCCTGTGTCACAAGTTTCTCGAAGTTCACTGTAGTCATTATTCATGCAGTCCACACTGTGTGGGGGTGAGCTGCTATTGTAGCCACAGCCGCCCTGGGACGGACTGACCATTTACCACGTGGCTATATAATATGCTGTTTAAATCCTGATCTCTTGTTATGTCAGTGCCCTCTGCTAGACAAGTGTGGTATTCTTTCCTTTTTTTTATATTTAAGTTGCCCCCTAGTGGCTGGAGTGAAAATTCTGGTTATTTCCTTTAAAGGGGGGGTATTATGCAAAATGGACTTTTTCAAGCTTTCCATCATGTTATTCTGTCACTCCCTCATTAAAAACATGCCTGAAGTGTTGCCTTGACACATTCACGTATTTTTGAGTATCTGTAAAAACTCTGATGGCGGCCATTTTAGGGATAGGTTTGCCTGAGTCCTCCTAGGAACGCCCCCACCTCCTGGAGACGCCTCCGAGCTTTCGTCACCAGCCGAGTAACCGACCACTGCTCCTCAGCAGAACCCCCTCCCCACTGATGCCACAGACAGCGTGTGGAGGGGGCGTGTCTAAAGGCTCAGAGGTTCTTAAAGAGACAGAGGCCTATTTCAAGACATTCACTACAGCCATTTTGAGAGAGACATTTTATACAAGGCAATTATTCTAATTTACTGCATTTACAGACCAACAGAAGGTTTGCTCATCATTGTAGTGTGATATAGACTGGTGCTATGGGACTGAGAAAAGCAGAATACCCCCTCTTTAACAAATCATAAAACCGCACAGGAATGGGAGGAAATAGAGACTTACTATACTAGACATACACAGGAGTTTGTGCTCTACAAGTCAGGGGCCAGATTAAATCATCTCGCGCCAGTTTGACGTGCCTGTTTTACATTTTTAAATTTCATATGAAACAACAAAAAAGACCATGATCTTTGGTCAAAAACTTCATTGGAATTGTTTAATTTGGACAAATATATACATTTTCTCTCAAGCCTGTTTTGTAGACAAGGTTTGGGGGCCCCTGCAGTGTCTCTAAAGGCCACCAGGGGGGCCCCAGTGGTTCCCACTTTGGGAACCACTGTTTCAGAGCATTCGTTCTAAATTTCCATATTATTATTGATTAGAAAGACAGGCCAAAAATGTATGTTAGAGCTAGCATTTTAAAGGAGGGGGTAGAATGCAAAATCGACTTTTTTTTTTTAGAGCTTTTCACCGTGTTACAAAGTTGTTCTCTCATCAAAAACATATCAGGAGTTGTGTTTCTTTCAATAAATATGTATTTTGCCTTTATTGAAACAGCTACACAGCAAAAGGAGAGGGGGGGAGTGGGAGGGGCTTATGATTGCTCAAGAAATTCAACTTCTAGCTATTTAGGGTGTATTCAGACCTGCACTGTCCACTGGTCCACTTTAAACAGATCAGGGTTCGTTTTGAACGCTGGTCCGGATTTTTTATTCAGGTGTGAAAACAACAAACGAATCCTGTTGCGGATCAAAGAACCGAGACCCACTTTTTCAGGTGGTCTCGGTCCGGCTTCCAAAAGGACTCTGGTCCAGTTCGCTCCAGGTGTGAATATAAACCAGTGTTGATCCGAAACAACTGCGCGAAACATGTGCCTTTTTGGGCTTAACAAGCCACCGTAGCAAGGCACCGTGATAAAAGATAGCCCTTCGCGGCTGCTAACGCTAATATTGGACGGATGCTACAAACAATGAGCCGTTGACAGACCTGGAGCCTCCTGGATATTTGGGCAGATGCACTAACCCAACTGCGTTCGTGTTTAGCGAGAAAATGAAGCAGAGGCTTCGAGCGTCTCCTGAACAGCCGCGGTCGTCGCAGCGCGGTGTCAAAGTGGAAAAAATTTCGCCAAACTTAAATGAAAGTACAGACGCATTAAAGAAGAGGAGGATCAAGGCCAACAGTTTGTCCCGTGGACATAATGGAAACAAACAGCTCAGCAGACGACCCTTCATCCACACAAAACTCCTCTTCCTCAGCTGCTCTGGGGAAGCTGAGGTCAAAGGTCTGGGCTTTAGCCTCTCACGTGTCTTTTATCATCATAGTAAGCGTCAAATTTTCATTTTTATTTAATTTGTTGTGGTCCTTGCTGTCCAATGGGAGCCTCGATCGTCACACACGTGTTTGTGTTTACAAAATATAGTTCTCTTGCAAAAAGTACAGTCTGAATACGAACTGCACCAAACGAAACAAAAAAGTTTGCTTCTGATCCGGAACAAACAAGCGGAGCAAAGGACTTTTCTGATCTGAATACACCCTTAGTTTCAGCTGTTTTAGAGCAATATTACATTTTCTAACCAACAAAGCAAGATAGTGATAACGATGTGCCCCCTTCAAACGTTATACATCTGGAATCAAACCACCACGCTGCACATTCCCCATTCAAACTGTGATCTAGCGGCACCCCTAGCACATAACACGTCTTATCGTGGGCCCATGTTTGAGAATCACTGCACTACAGTCTTGGAAAGTGGTGACGCGAGTGCAGCTGTCGTCGATGGACATGTGGATCTTCGTTTTGGTTGACATGACTGCGCACAGCTGTTTGTGCCGAGCCCGGCCCTCTCTCAGGTCGATGCATCACCCACTCATTAAAAGCTCAAGTCGGTTCAGCACAACACGTCTCCTTCGTCTTCCCCAACCCTCCTGATGGACTCGCTCATTTGCATTCACATTTTAGCAGCTCGTGGCCCGTGGCTCCGACTCCTAAACAAAGTGCTGCCGAGCGCCGATAAGAGGTGTGCGTGTTAGTCATAATGGATTTCCTCTCTGTGTTGAGGCTCCTCGGGGCAGAGACAGGAGCCCGGAAGGTTTTCGTGGAGGGGAACATCTGATGGAGGTGGAACCAAGAACATGGCAGCAGCGCGGGGGCAGCCGTCAATCACCGCGTGCTGCTCGCGAACACCAAAAACACCAGCTGTCGGCACAGTGTGTACAATGCATCCAAACAATCCCATGAGACTGTGCTTTGAACGGACGTTGAACATTTATACTCCTCTAATCCGGTTAAATCTATTGAATATGTTTTTCCTGAGCTTCAGGTGGTGAACATTTGACAGCATTGTTTGTGTTTACGCAGCCGCCTGCATCCAAGCGTCCGCTCCGGCCTGACTTCCTGCCCTCTCCTCCCCTCCCTCGCACACTGGCCTGGAGCGGGCCCCAGAGCACAGCTGCAGATGGAGGCCCCGGGGCCACGCCAGCAGCGCACACGGGGATTTCTGCACAGGGAAGGGCAACAGATGCGAGGGCCGGGTGCCATATTGGGATCAAGCGGCGCTGGTGCGAACGTGTGTGACGTGTTATTGTGTTAATGCGGCTGAAATTGGTGAGAGACAAATCAAAGATGAGTCACAGGATTTGATTGAGGACTTTGGGGATGTGATTGTGAGAATTGAGAGCAATGGGGGGCGGCATCAGTTAAGGAAGAATAACTCATTTTATCCTTGTCGCTTCCTCTTGTGTAGTTCGTCTGTCTCGCTCACTTACCTGGACGGAGCCATCATAGCGCACTCACAACAACAGCAGCAAGAGCGGAACCAGTGACTTGTTCATGGAACCAGAGACTTGTTCATGGAACCAGAGACTTGTTCAAGAGCGGAACCAGCGACTTGTTCAAGAGCGGAACCAGCGACTTGTTCATGGAACCAGAGACTTGTTCAAGAGCGGAACCAGCGACTTGTTCATGGAACCAGAGACTTGTTCAAGAGCGGAACCAGCAACTTGTTCATGGAACCAGCGACTTGTTCATGGAACCAGAGACTTGTTCATGGAACCAGAGACTTGTTCAAGAGCGGAACCAGCGACTTGTTCATGGAACCAGAGACTTGTTCATGGAACCAGAGACTTGTTCATGGAACCAGAGACTTGTTCAAGAGCGGAACCAGCGACTTGTTCATGGAACCAGAGACTTGTTCAAGAGCGGAACCAGCGACTTGTTCATGGAACCAGAGACTTGTTCATGGAACCAGAGACTTGTTCAAGAGCGGAACCAGCGACTTGTTCATGGAACCAGCGACTTGTTCATGGAACCAGAGACTTGTTCAAGAGCGGAACCAGCGACTTGTTCATGGAACCAGAGACTTGTTCAAGAGCGGAACCAGCGACTTGTTCATGGAACCAGAGACTTGTTCAAGAGCGGAACCAGCGACTTGTTCATGGAACCAGAGACTTGTTCATGGAACCAGAGACTTGTTCAAGAGCGGAACCAGCGACTTGTTCATGGAACCAGAGACTTGTTCATGGAACCAGAGACTTGTTCAAGAGCGGAACCAGAGACTTGTTCATGGAACCAGCGACTTGTTCAAGAGCGGAACCAGCGACTTGTTCATGGAACCAGAGACTTGTTCATGGAACCAGAGACTTGTTCAAGAGCGGAACCAGCGACTTGTTCATGGAACCAGCGACTTGTTCATGGAACCAGAGACTTGTTCAAGAGCGGAACCAGCGACTTGTTCATGGAACCAGAGACTTGTTCAAGAGCGGAACCAGCGACTTGTTCATGGAACCAGAGACTTGTTCAAGAGCGGAACCAGCGACTTGTTCATGGAACCAGAGACTTGTTCATGGAACAAGAGACTTGTTCAAGAGCGGAACCAGCGACTTGTTCATGGAACCAGAGACTTGTTCATGGAACCAGAGACTTGTTCAAGAGCGGAACCAGAGACTTGTTCATGGAACCAGAGACTTGTTCATGGAACCAGAGACTTGTTCAAGAGCGGAACCAGAGACTTGTTCATGGAACCAGAGACTTGTTCATGGAACCAGAGACTTGTTCAAGAGCGGAACCAGCGACTTGCAGGCTGGTGACTGGAAAATATACTGGAAAGACACGGGAGAGCGAAGTGCTACGGGAGGCACTTTGTGTTCATGGCCAGACTGCAGGTCTTAAGCCAGTCCCTCAAGGACTTCACGATGTTGCGATCGCATCTATTAGCACAAAACCTAGAAAGCAAACTCCGTGAAATCAGTGCGGCATTGCAGCTTTTCCAAAAGCTACTCCTTAACTCCGCAACTAAAGTTAGTTTCTGATGAGTACAATACAAAAAGTTAATATCAAGCATTGGCTTAAATGACTTAAATTGAGGAAATGTATCTTGTTTTGAGGGGTTTTCAGTCATTCACACCTTTTTCCTGATCTGACCGAGATTATTTTGCTAGTTTGATAGCATTTCAGACTGGTTCTATGGTAAATATCACTTGAAATAAGAAAGTAAAACTGCCAATGGGACAAGACCTTTTTTCTTACCCCATTGGCAGAGAAACGTACTTGAAATAACGGCGAAATATATTGAAATGAGTCAGAAACATCTCAGAACAAGTGAAATAATCTAGATCAAATGCCCAACTAAGTCTTAACTTGTCAAAATAACTAAAATTTGGATTATTATGCTCAAATTGAGATGCTTATACTAATCTAGCACCCAGAAGATCCCTCTACACATTTTGGAGACAGGCAGAACCCCTGGTCCTAAACAGTAGTTACCACAAATAGAGGTCGGTTGATATGGGTTTTTCTAAGGCTGATGGGATAGTTTTGGCTGAGTTTTAAAAATGCCTAGAAATCTCTTTCCACTGCAAAAAACGAAGTTGCTATCACTTTCGGTTCCAGAGATATCGGCCTTAATCGGCCAGTCGATACATTGGCCCGCTATATCGGCCGATCGATCGTCCTCTAATGACAAACGCATTAGAATATAAAATGAATGGCAAATAAATAAGAGTTTATTTCAAACCAAGGAAGAAAAACAAACCAGAATTTGGAGCGTTTTCTGTAGACATTTCTGTAAGAAAAATCACAAGTGAGCTCAGACATAACTCAGAAAGCCCCCCCCCCCCCCACAAAAAAAACAAGGAAAAGGCCCACTTTGAATCTCTGAGAAATATCTGAAAAATGGACCACAGATGTTGGAGCTTGTAGTGCACACTTGTTGCGCTGGTGTGTGAATGTGTGAGAGGCTATGGTATAAATACACGGGGAGGGGTCCGACAGGTGCCGCACAGCTCTGGGCTCTTTCCACACAGAGCAGCTCCGGGATCAGCAACAAAAGAGTGGCCGAAAATAAACCCGGGGCGACAGGACCGAGGATTGCAGCGGGCACTGGTGGAAACACTTGTGTATCAGTGTGGGATTTAAAAAGGCTATAACAAGGCTCTTAAACTGGTCCACGGCCAATAAAATAGTTTAGGATTAGTCGCTTTCAAAGTAACAGAGGACCTAGCAAGAGTTCAAGTGTGGGGTCCGTCCCATCCCTCACTTCTATTGTTGTTGGACAGATGATCACGACAATTTGCAGGGAGCCAGATCCCGGAACGGAAAGTAAGAGTGGCTGGTTGGCCAGGGTGTTGCTCCTGTCTCTTTTATCCGGCGTTTGCAAACACTTGCCTTGACACATTTGGTAGCAGAAGTTAAAATAATGTGTGTCGAGAAATACTCCTACGTTTTCAGATGATGCAACATGCCAGCAGATTGCACGTGTTTCTCTCACGGTACTAAAGTATTACTGCAACTGCAACTTTGTCTATATAACAACAGATAAAGTGCATCACAGTGATCCAGCCAGGCAGTGATGAAGGCGTGGATTACAGTCTCAAAGTGCTCACCTGACAGAAAGTGCTTTACTTTGGCCAACTGCCTGAGGTGAAAGAAGCCAGACTTGACAACGTAACAAACTTGGCTGTAAAGCTTGAATTCTGGATCCATTTTAAAATCCAAATTCACAATCTCCAGTTTACAGTATATACAGTATCTAGGGGGTCATGCAATTCTACAAGAACTGACACCGGAGATTGGACAAAACACCATCACCTGAGGCCTTCCGGGACTTGACAGTATATCCCTGAGACACATGTAAAGAGTTATTAAGAAAACAAAACTTATCTACTCGGAACAATCCATCCATTTTCTTCCGCTTTATCCGGGGCCGGGTCGCGGGGGCAGCGTCTCAGCAGAGATGCCCAGACTTCCCAATCCACACACACCTCCTCCAGCTGTTCTGACCCCGAGGCCACACCAGGCCAGCTCGTAGACATAGTCCCACCAGCGTGTCCTGGGTCTTCCACGAGGCCTTGTCCCACTAGGACATGCCTGGAACACCTCCCGCGGGAGTCGACCAGGAAGTATCCGGAACAGATGCCCGAGCCACCTCAGCTGGCTCCTTTCGACGTGGAGGAGCAGCGACTCTACTCGAGCTCCTCCCGGGTAACTGAGCTCCTCACCCGATCTCGAAGGGTGCGCCCAGCCACCCTGCGAAGGAAACTGACCGCAGATGAGAACAGATTTGGTGAAGGAGTCTTGACTTCAAGATTCAGAGACTAATATTTGGCCGGTTTCTCGGTTCCGTTCTCGTTGTCTCCGTCTCCTGATCCATTATGGTGTCCTATGTAAATACTGACATTCTCACTGTCGTCCTCTCACCAGTGCTCATGTCAGTATCTATATGTGCGGTCATACTAAGCTCCGTTATTAATGAATTTTTCACATGTGTTGTTCTCCTGCATGTGAATGTTTTTTAATATGTCCTGTTAACATATGTAACAATAAGCTCTTTGGCTTGTTCCATGTCTTAATGATTTCATGTTGTATGGGTTTGTCACATTGGGTCACGTGACACCTCACGTGAGCCCTCTCGGGTATTTTAACACACCTGTAAGCAATTTCATTCACAAAAATCGCCCTGATGAAGACATAGCTGTCGAAACGCGTTGGCGTTTTTTAACCTTCTTGTCCATGCATTAATAAAGGATTTTTAATTTTTGCTACTCCGGAGTGCCTCCATACCTTTTTTGGCTGCTTTTGACACGCACAGCCAGTCTCTCCTCTGTCCTCACTAATATTTGGCCGTCGCGCTTTGAGCTTTGACTACGACACGCATTTGCTCTGGCGTGGTTTCATTAAGCTTCTGCCACATCAAAAGATCCAGCGTTTCATTCATTTCTCACCAAGATCTTGTATTGACGTGTGACTTCTCCAGATATGACTTTGTTAGGGGTTATGTTCAACTCTTGCAACACCTGGCCTCTATTCACAGCACTGGTAACCTTCTTTTTAAAAGCTGACTCCACTCCACTATCATTCTTTCGAGCTCTTTCTCCTCCTCGATCCGCCGCTTCCACCATCCTCACCCCTCTCCCTCTCTGTCACGAAGACGGATCGCTCTTTCCTCCCTTGCGGCGTTCGGCCCGTTTGAGCGGCCGACGCCTGGCGAACGGCGCGAGCGCTTCTGCGAGCGGCGGGACGTGATAAACGACGGGAGTGTGAGTGACGTTTAATACTCAGATGCGGCCGCGTAACTGAAGGATGATTACTGTGGTGCGGCGAGCGGGTGACAGCTCGATATGAAAATAATACGGCCACGTCCACGGCCTATTGCTTTGTCAGTCACCCCCCATCTGATTTGGCAGTTATTCCAAGGCAAAAGTTATTGACGTCGCTGCATCAGTATTTCGGGATATGCGAAGTGACGCGGCAATCCATCGAGTCCACAGAGCGGTGTTAACTAAAACTGACTGTTCTATTTTGGTCAAAGTGATGGATACAGACTGTCTGCTCTCTCTTATCTGTGTGCGAATTTTACATACACATTAGAATATTGCTCCCGCTAGGTACTTCCGACCCAAACATATCTTGGTTATGATTTCGAGAAGCAGGGAAACAAGTTCTACTTTTCGCGAGTGTTGTATATCTTTGACAGTTTTTACATATTGAAATACTTTCCAGAGTCTGTCAGATCTCTTTTCTCCACCACTCTGGCCGACAAAAAGAAGCGTCATATTAAGTTGCCACACCCGGTACAGACTCCGGGCATCCTTCAGCCACATCTCCCTCTCAAAACACAGGAGCTCATCACCACAATGTTTCACAATGTTCAAAGTACATAGAAATATGACCTTCATTACTAAGAGTTACCACTGTATCTCTTAGTAATGAGAGATACAGTGGTAACTCTGTGTCTCCCTAACCCCTAACCCTAATGACTAGTAATTATGACTTTTAGTACCATATTAATAACCTAGAATTATCACTGTAAATACTAGTACTTACCACTGTAATTACCGCAGTAAGTACCAAGAAGAACCACTGTAATTACACTGCAAGTACCACTTTCATTACTAGTAATTACCACTATAGGTACCACGGACTTACCGGCCCGTGATGTAAAGTGTTACCGAAATGCGCTAGCCTTGCACTAGCCTAGCGCCACGTAACTCTTCAAATATAAGAACTGCATGAATTGCAATTTAAAATATCTCCAGAAATCAGCAACACTCTGGATAACTACGAAATGAGGCCCTGTGTCAAAAATCCAGAAACATCCTTTAAGCACATTGTTTTAAGGAGTGGGAACTCAATTTTCAGATTGTCAATTTGCACCATTAATGTATACATTTTCACTTAGAAATGTTCACAATAATGTGTTCATTTACTGCAGATTGATATGGGAATTTTTAACTACCAAGCTCAGTTTGAAAATGCATTTTTTCAAACACTTGGGACGTTCCCCTTTTGTCACGATCTGATACGTATCACGACACTAATGGGCCGACACGATACGTATTGCAATCCAGGGAGCAATTATGATAAGTAATATGTTTAACTTAAAAAAATGTAAAAAGTCATGTGTCTACAGTTTATAAACAAAAAGCCATTTGACATTGTTAGAGGATAACATTAAATCGTTATTTCTCTAACAAACATTTATACAAGATTGAAAAGGTGCATTAACACAAAATGTAACAAAGTGATGTGTAACTGTTACTGGAAAACAAAGACTGATGATAAAAATGCCTCCAAACTCAAGTACTGAAAGTATTACGATAAAGCATCGATACTTGGTATTGGAAGAAAAAGTATTGCGATCCAAGTCCGATCTGATATTTTGTCCCAGCCCTAATATCTACCCCTTAGCAGCACCTATAGACAATATTATCAAGTTGTCTTCTGAGGCATTCTTCAATATCCTGGTTTATGGAGTTTTGAACCCCAGTATAATTTGTACCATTATGTTCACAAAAAACTAACTGTATAAAAACAAGATAAAGCCACAAATTCAAACCTGCTCTATCTGTTATTTTGAACTTTTCACTCATAAAGACCGTATTTCCAGCAGATCATCCAGCATGTGAGAGCAGCGGAGAAGATCTGCGGAGCCTCTCAACTCCATTACGGACGTGTTCTCCTCCCGTCTCAACAGTAAAGCCGTCAGAATCACCGGGGACCCTACGCACCCATCACACAGTCTCTTCAAGGTAAAGCCTTCAGGGAGGAGACTGCGGAATCCACGGGCAAGGTCCTGTCGACTGAGGACCAGTTTCATACACCAGGCTATCAGGAAGCTGCTCTCCCAACCCTCACTCCTCACCCCCTGCTCCACAACCAAGCACGAGAATGATCATGCCAATTAATTGACAAATGAATCAACAACAAAAAATCTTTGAATCTTTGAAACACTTGCAATACATTTTCTCTTCTCATTTTCTTCTGTATCTCAACAAATCACTTGCAATGTGTCACCTTAAATTACTATGTGTGGTTTGTTTGTGAATCTCAGTCAGATAGCACACTTCAGAAGCACGATATCATATTTTATCATGAAATATAGCAAAAAAGATCATTTGGCTAACCATTGTGCAGCTTTAATGCAAACTCCACAGCGAAAAGTCTCACACGGTCTGGGAATCAAACCCTTCCTGTCTATACCTGTGGCGTTCTGCGCATTCGAAGCCCTTTTAATCACGTGAACTCCCATAGTTTAGTCATTACAAAAAATTCGACACGAACCTCGCGCGGAAAAGGTCTCGTCTACGGTGGTCTCTTTTAAACGCAAACAGATCCATCAAACGATTAGGCCGTGACGCAGAATCAATGAGCGCTAAATAAATGATGCGGTGTTGGAAGGTGCACGAAAACAGTGTCTGCGCGTTATCCGGAGTGACGGGGGCTCTCCGAGTTCACCCAAGGCTCTTAAAAAGCACCGAAAGGATCTTTGCTCTGCAGCCATTTACAAGTCATTAGCGCCCGGGTGAATATGGAGATGAGCGCGACTCTGGAAATAGAGCACGAGCGAAGACATTATCCGGGAGTGACGGAGCAGAGAGACGGCTCTGCTTTTCAACCACACTCAGATGGAGATTACTGCCGACCCCCACACGATTCTACTGTGGATGTGTGTAGACTTTATTATGTCAGATTCTGTTAAGGTGAGACACTGCAGGTGAACAGGAGAAAAAGTGATCTTATCTTTTTGCTGTATGTTCTTGAGTCATCTTCTGTACTCTGTAGTGGAAGTGTAGGACGCTTCGCCAAAAGGCTTCATCAACACGCTCACACGCAAGACCACTGTGTGGAGACCTTAGAGTCACTGACAAAGCCTTTTGGATGAGAGGCAAAAGAAGATGGACACCTCTGCACTGTAAAAAGTCTTTCCTCAAATAAAAGCAATAAGTTAAGTGGTTGCATTTGCTTTTTGCTTTCCATCCATCCATTTTTCTTCCTTGTCCGTTGCCGGGGTCATGGGATCACACTGCACCAGCCCCTATGGCTCCTCCTGCAGGTGGTGGGTCCACAGATGGACGGCCTCATCATTCACAGGGCCTCTCATGAGGAGCTTCTGCAGAACTGCTCTTTGTTGGACCCGTCACCTATAGGACCTGTCTCCCATGGGAGACCCTACCAGGGGCACAAAGCCCCCGACAGCAGAGCTCCAGGATCATTCAGGTGCTCAAACCCCTCCACCACGTGAAGGTGGAGGTTCCAGGAGGGGGCCTTTTTGCTATCACACACCATATTTTTCGACCTCTTCCAGGGGGGCCAGTTTTGGTCCGAAGAGCAATGAGGCCTCAGCCTTTTTACTGGAAACAAAGAGCTCACTGTATTTAGCGTCATGTTACTGTCACTCATGACAGACCTAAAGTCAATTCACATTTACACTGAGAAGGTTGGAAGGGCCGCCCCCCTTGTGTCCCTTTGTGTACAAATGCCTGGACCAAAACTGGCACCCTGAAGAGGTTGAAAAATAAGTTGTGTGATAGCAAAAAGGCAAATGCAACCACTTACCTCAATTTTATTGCTTTTATTTGAGGGAACACTTATTACAGTGCACTCCTGCAACAAAACATCCCCATTACTAGCTCCTACAGACTCCAAACTTTCCAGTCTTGGATTTAACAAGAGTTCTATGATTGTTCTTTTCTTTTCAGGAGACTTTTTAATATCTAATTCCCAGCTTGATTGATTGAGCTTTGAACACTTAAACCAAGTCTGTGTAAGGTCTCAGCCATGGGTACCCCACTGTGAGAAGTTTTTGTAACGTCTATGTCCATTTCTCCAGTACACATTGATACCAAATATGTCGATGTTTGTAAATTAATACATAAAGAAAAACCGCAGTTGCAATATTGTTACTTCCTGGAAATCTCCAGCTTGCGAGCGGACAAAACGTCATCAAGGGTGTTTTGTCTTTTTGTACTTTGAATGTAAAACTGAGATAAGGGAGAAAACTCGCTAAATATCTGTGTGAAACATCGATGTTTTCACCTGCCGTGTCCTGCCTTACAGGACCTAATTTCTGAGGTTTTAAACTGTTCTGTTACACTGCCTGACACCCAAATACGTGTCCACCTGGAGTTAACCAACTGTTACGATCTGGGTTTGCTGCAGTTGGTCAGGTTTAGGTTCAACATTATGTGCCGTCCTGAACGACCAGGTTATTCCACTTCTTCTTCTTCCCTGAACCAACTTTTCCCAACATGAAGAATCCCGGCGTTGTCATCTGGGAATATGCTAAACCTGACCAACTGCAGCATCTCCAGATCATATAGACCGGGAGCCAGACCCCCTCCTCAGGCACATTTTTGCTACCTGTTCCAAACTAGTATATTTCAATAGAGTTTATCTTGAGTCATTACCAGTGGGGACCCCCAACATATTCTTATATATTGTCAATGCAATGTTTCGATAAAATAATATAATGTATATTAATATAATAAGTACTAAAATTCCCAACAGTCTGTCACAAACGTCCGTAGTCTCTAAAGTTAGTGAAACTTGTTGTTGCATCAAGGCCTGATTTTAACCCTACCCCCTTTTGAAATCCCCTAAAACTCATACATTAAAAAAGATATGCAGCTCAAATTGTATTCACAGAATATTTAGTTTATCAACATCAACTGTGCCAAGTTTGAAGCAAATCCAAAAAGGTGAAGTTGAACTGTCGTCCTAAAAGCTATAACTTCACCATGGAATAGTCCCACAGGCCTATATGGACAAATGCATGAGAATTCCACAGCTCTGAGAGGGAACGTGGAACACATGTTCTGTTATAGCTGCTGATCCGTTTGAGGTACTGAGCTCATCTTGGGCTTAATGTGAAGCTAATGAGTTGGAGCAGTTTTCTATTTACATTTGAAAAGGTAAAAATAAACACAAAAGACAATAATGCACTCATTTGTGAAGCGCTTTTCTTATCTTTATGACATTTATTTCGCATCTTTGTAGATATATTGTTTAATATATGGAAAAAGAAAAAGCTAAAGCCCAAAACTGTCATATTCCTTTGTTCCTCATCATGTCAGCTTTCTTTGCTCTAAATTTCATTCATCTGTGACTCTGTATGAGACCACAGCACTACTTTGGATAGAATCACAAAGCTCCGTCTGAAGCCTGTCCCGTTGAAGTGGTTTTTGGGGTCCCACAGCCGAACGGGGCCGAGTTGCAATGGGGGGTCCCCACTGGTAATGACTCAAGATATACTCTATTGAAAGACACTAGTTTGGAAAAGGTAGCAAAAATGTGCCTGAGGAGGGGGTCAGGCTCCCGGTCAGTGTATTTTCAACCCCTACAACACGACCAAAGCGTCTCTGAACGGCGTGTCCACTCAGATTCATCCTGTGGTACCTCTGCCCCCCCCCCCCTCGATGCGGTAATAGAGGTGAGAGGAGAGAGGATGGACCGCCTTGTGTAAACCGGAGGGAGCGAGGCGGATCGATCGGGGATGCTGCGAGCAGGTAATGAGCTCTGTGTTTGTTTATCTAATAGCGGCGCTCGATCGGCCGCGGTCGCAGGATTGTAATTCAGAGCAAAGACGATTAAAGGTAAATGTTCAAAGGCTTTAACGTGATTACTGTAGAAGACGATCTCAGCGCTGTGTGTGCAAACGGAGCAAAGCAAAAGCACAATAATGCTCTGTTTTGTTGCAACGGGTATTAAAACGTTTTCATATCAGCGTTAGCGAGGTTAGCTCTGGGGTTTAAACACAGATCACTTGACTTAATAAGGCAAGTTGGAGAAAACAAAGACCAAATCGATCATCTTCCTCGCCTCAATGAAACCCAGTCTGATGAGTATGAAACTTAAAGCGTTACTAACAAGGCAGTGGGAACCTAGGGTGCTGAGGGCCATGCAGCAAACCCTGGGGGAGAGTTTATGCATTGCAGTCAATATTAATAAATAGGAAATATGCACAGAAAAGGCAGTCTTGTCTCTCACCTAGCCAAAAACATGTTAATTTAGCCAAAAATATGTTAATCTGGCCAAAAATATGTCCCCACAACTCTGACGACTAAGATAATGTGGTTCCAATTAGACCAGGGGTGTCCAAACCTTTTTCACTGAGGGCCACATACAGAAAGTTACACAAACAACTGGGCTGCACTCAGTAGAGGTCAGATATATAACTTCGCCTCTATTGTCTTACATTTAGCAAATAAAATAAAATGTCAACTATGCTCAGTGTTTCCTACAGATTTCAAGGTGACTGTGGTGGGAAAGAGCGCCCCCTCGGGAGGTTCGTTTTCCTGCATACGGTGCAATAAATAATAACTATTTTTGGCTTTTATGCTGCTATGAAAATAGTAATTTCTGGTTAACACACAGAGTACAGCTTTGTTAGTACAAACTAATGTATTAGTGGGAAACCCTGATGCTTTTTAATTGAACATGCTTAAAGTAAAAAAAAAAAAAAAGCGGCCTTCATCACAGCTTTCTAAATCTATCGATTTTCATTTATTTCATACATATTCAATTAAAGCAATTGTATTTTTAGAATTTGCCGTGGGCCAATTGAAAGTGGGCCGCAGTTGGCCCGCGGGCCGTAGTTTGGACACCCCTGCCCTAACCATAAACCAAGGCATTGTCTGACTGTTTCTACTGTAGTGATGAGGAGGAGGAGTCAGGCACTTCTGGACAGGTCGACAGCAGAGCCTGGACCAAACAGGATGATTTAGTTTTATCCACAAACATTTGGACGATCAGACTTTCCCTTGAGCTGCTCTACTGTCGTCATGACATGAAAGTTTAGATAATGTGTGGAGATTGAGAATGATGAGTCATTTTCAGAGCAATTTTCAATCTATTCAAATTACACTAATGCAAACACATCCAGGTCACTACCAAAGGATTAGGTTGTTCAACACCGGAGAAAATCCTGCACAGGAGCGTCGAATATCTTGGACCTCAGACCAAATCAAACAGAAACCAGAGAGTGCAGGTGTGAAAGAACCCTGAGGTGGCAGCTCTTTACTGCGGCCTGTAAAATCCAGTGTGTCCAGGTGTCTGTAACCATCCTGCCTGGGACAGAACTATGTAAGTGAGGGAAGATGGATTTCCGCTCTGATGGCAGCAGAGCGGAAATCCATCTGCAGAGGAAATCTGTCTGCAGATTTCCTCTGCAGACAGAGGAAATCTGTCTGCAGATTTCCTCTGCAGACAGAGACTATAGATATGGATAACTCAGAACTATCATGAGAAAAAGAGCCAATTGCACCCACATCTTAGCAGCAGGTCACCGGGTCACAATAAACAATGACAGTAAAATGTGGTCAGTAACACCAGTTTTCAGGAATTTGACATCTGGTAAATGGAAAACCTATTCCAAACTGCTATACACACATCACTGTAACACCTGTAACAACATAAAGTAAACATTGTTCACAAAGGTTTACACAAAGGTAAATCATTGCATAAGTTATAGCAGTAATAATCCGCTGGTGGCCTGGAACCCTAAAGCGGATCTCCTTAAATTGAATAGGTTCAGTCCTTCTTTGGGTCGTCACCTTAACGATGGCGAGTCCCCCACACCGCACCAGTCGAGGACCGCTGATTTATTGGATTGTTTTCTTCCTATCCACTTGAACCAATTTTGGGTGAGAAAAAGAGTTGGGTCCTGCCTTTGACGCAGCCGCCTCTCCAGTTTCCACAGCGGTCTTTGAGGGCTGGAATAATGAGGGAGAAGATGCAGCGGATGCTCGGGCTCGGTTTACTGAGAAGTGGTCCCTGGAGTGTGGGACGTGTCCAAGAGCAGACAGAGGGCAAAGCAAGTCCTGCAAAGAGCTGAGCAAGCACCCCCACCCCCAGACACGTCCAGCACCAGCCCGAAGGAAGGGAAGAAAACTCAACTTTATTGTGAATGTGGTATGTGCTCATAGTGGTTTAAAAAAAAAGGCACTACACAGACAACTCCCTGCTTGTAAAGGCCATCGTACTCTTTGGAGGTTCTTGTATGACTGTTCTGTTTTCGGCTCAACAACAATCTGGTCGAGATGGGTCCCGTTTTTTTAAGTTCCGCCGTCAGGGATAAGACTGAGGTGTCTCGATCTGGGCCAGGTCCATCCACCAGGCTGCCATCAGGCTTTGGGCAACTGTGGCGGCACAGTTGGTAGAGCGGGTAATCTCATGATCAGAGGGGTGAGGGTTCAATCCCAGCTCCTGAAGATTCACACTTCACCCACCTTGCCTCCTGTGTCTGCGTATACTAGTGTCTGAATGTCAGTGTGATTGGGTGACTGGTCCCTTGCTGAAAAGACGCTATATAAGTTGAGACCATTTTACTATAAAGTTGAACCCTCCTGTGAGTCATACATTGCGTTCATGTATATTCAGAATTGAGTCAGCATGGTGGCTCATTCACAAATGATTTGTGAAGATCTTAATATAAAAAGAAAAGAAAATATAAGGCCTAGAATGCAGCAGAATATAGCAATTTACAGGTGTCAATATATCATAAAAGCTCCTCTCATCTGCGATTACATTTAAAGGAACAGGCCACCGTTTTTACATACTGAGATATGTTCTTACCTGAGCTGATGCGGACCTGTCTGGTCTTTGTGCGTGCCCTCAGTCACGCAAAACGACCAAAGATGTTGACAGCCTCATTTGGCCTCTCCCAGTATATTCCTATAGTTCCAAACGGGGTGAAGTCAGAAGCGACCAAGCTCTTCCACGGGCACAAAGACCAGACAGGTACGCATCACCTCGTCTAAGCTCAGGTAAGAACATATCTCTGCATGGAAAAACGGTGGCCTGTTCCTTTAAGGCACACTGCTTAACATTTTGGATTCCACTGCTGACAGCAATAAAAAAAACATGCTCTTAATGACCAGCTAGTATTGACAGTGGGTTATCAATTCATGGATTTGGATGAGGACTTAAACTATTTCAATCTCATATTTGGCTGCCATTAGTCAATATCTCCATAGATGAGCAAGAGATGTCCCACTCCCAGTAAGGTTGCTTTGTTTTAGGAGAGGTGAGAAAACACAGGTTTGTTTGTACATTTTTCACCCTTTAAAAAAAAGGAAGTAGTTTAGCCTATTAATAAAGGCATTAATTTAATTGTATTTATTGAGTGAAATGTTTTGCGGTGTTGCTTTAAGTTACAATTTGCATTCTGCGTCTGACATGTCCTTCGATGCTGCTGGGGTGACCCATAAGGAGCAGTGACCCGTCTCCAGATGTTGAGCCAAACTCAAGGTCAGAATCACCTGACAGGGGGACTAGTTGTGCATGTTTTGGGTGAAGGAGGACAACTGGAGCAACCCATTTGGAGAGGCCAACACCGATAGGCCCACATGGGGAATTGAACCCGCGAGCTTCTGGCTGTGAGTCAAGGGCGTCAACATCGCAGTCACTGTATCGCAACATAAATATGATCTGACCGAGAAGTATGAACTTTACCCATGAAAAAAAGTGATCCCTAATATAAAGTAACTCCATTTTGATTGTCTTTATGCTTTACCTGTAGACGGGTAGAATTGATGATAAAGCTGTCTTTCATTTCTGACTTTGCTAACAAACGCTACACGCACCATGACTGACATTTGATCTTTACGGCTCATTCCTCTCTTGAGTGTGTTCAACAATCACACTCATTGTTTGGGTGGACGTCATCTCTATTAGTTCATGTTGAATTCACAGTCAAAGATAGCATACTTTAGTATTTGCCAAGTGACTTCCTGTGATGGGGTCAAGTCCGGTGAGCAGCTCAACTTCTTTGAACCAGTCACCGATGTCGGCCTCATAAAGGCGCTGTGAAGAATCTCATGTCTCGCAGCCAGCCGCAGCATGATTGATAACCAGCACTCGACTACAGCTCTCCACTTTTGCTCCTCTGCCTGCACTAATGGTTTGGTTCCTGCTGGTCTATTGCCGTGTTTTTCCCTCAGCTGCATCCTTCCCACTCACACACGACATCGTATATGGTCTGAGCTGCTTTCACGACACCTCAAAGCCGTCTGTTTGTGCTCCATTAACAACAAAGGTTTGAAAGTAATCGTCCATTGGTTTGCCCGGGGGAATGAGCTTCTTGGGTAGGACCAGGATGGAGCTTTGTGCGAGAATGACAGGTAGCGTGGGTGAGTGGTGCAGTCCAGAGAGTCCTATGGCACAGATTAGTTCAGCCACACTTCTGTCGGTCTAACCCTGGGGCAGCTGTGGCCACTTGTTACCCAGCCTGGGCATGGAATGAATGAAAGATTGTCTTTGGGGGACTTATGCTGGTGAAAAGTACTTTACAAATAGGATTCACTCATCTGATTCTGTTGGCCTTGAACATACTTCCCGTAACCATTGGTCCGTCAATTATTTAGATCAGCCGTTCCCAAAGTCCCGGACGTTGCCGCCCCCTTATTGAGCCGAAAATCTCTTGAAGGCCCCCCAATAATAATATATTTACTCTATTCTGAGGAATTTGTTTTTCTTTTACAGCTGCAATTGCATAAAAAGCAACATTTAACCATGACTGTAAGCCAAACACTGGTTTTAAATTGTATAATGTAGCACCGAAATGTCCTTTTTTTATCCTTTTTTTCAATGTACTTGTTTTGTAGACAAGCTTTGGGAGTCCCCCTGAGGCCCCCGGACCCCATTTTGGGAACTACTGATTTAAATAGATACGTATTTAAGCCATTGTTCAATAATTAATCCGATAAGCATTGTGATACAGTAAGATATTATGGTGAGTAATATGTTCACCTAATGTATAAAAAGAAAACAGTCTTGTGTCCAATTTTTAGAAACCAAACATTTATTGAAGTGTTAAGGGGAGACACTATGCAAAACTCAATTTGTTCAGTTTTCAGGTTTTGGGCCGAATTGGTCTCTGAACATATAAGCTTTCACCCGGAAACAGAAAATATGCCTAATCTTCACAATAACATGTTTAAATATTGCTCTGATTCAATGTTCCCCCATAGACTTATATGGGACAATGCAATTTCAAAGGCCTTTTTCTCAAAACACATTTTTCTGTCATTGTGGCGACACTATGTCCACGTCAGTCGGACCTAAAGACTTCACATTTTCCAGCCTAGGACTGAACAATATTTGGAAGATTTTTTCAGAGGGATTTTTTATTATTTAATCCCTTAAGCCCCATTTATTGAGTTTTGAATGTCAAAAAATAAGGCGAAAATTAATTTTTAACAAACTTTTCCACTTAAAAACAGCTTATTTTAAAACTAAACAAGAAATCCAAAATCCCCTCTGAGAAAGTCTTGGCAACTCATTCATCAATAAAATGAAATCATAAATTTGAATGTAGCGCTATCCATTATTCAGATTTCGTCACCGAAAAGATGGGAAATTTGGGGCATTTTTAGGCATAAAACACCTTGTTCTTATATGAAAAGATAAAATAACAGAAAACTTGCAATGTATTTTTTTCTCACATTTATGCCAGTGATCGACAGCAAAAGCTTCAAATTGATATCTGTAAATATACATTTTTTCTCTATTCACCTGCAGTGTCTCGCCTTAAAATTAAAAAGAGCTGACATTATACTATGGGTGAGTTCACCTTACATTTAATTTTTTGTACCTGTATTATATTTTCATAAACTAACTAATACAGCGCACACATCCTTCCAGCTTGATGAAGCCACATTCTGGACTTGAATTGAACAAGCCAACACATATTCTGTATTCCTTCTAACCTGCCTGTCCTCTCTGCCCGCTCCACCATTAGCATTGGCATACTGTAGGGCCAAATGCATTATTCTGGTCACATCCACATCTCAGGCACAGCGTTCCAGGTCATTTCTCTAAGCTTTATAAGCAATTGAGACAGCAAAAGTTAAGGGTAAATAGGTACGACTTTAGACAATTTACTTTTCGAAACTGCGACTTACAGCGTGTTTTATGCTAGACTGACTTTCTACAACTTTTAATCATTTGAAAATGTTTTTTCAACATCATTAACTTGGCTTTGTTTCATTCTCATCTATGAGGCTTCCCCATGTTTTTGAAGCCCAAGCGTCCGATTTTGTTTTCTAAACGCAGACTGTAGCATGACATTTTGTGCTTATTAGGAGCGCACTCCAGACTTAGCATATTTTAAAGCAACAGGCCACCGTTATGTTCTTAGCTTAGACGAGTTGATACGCACCTGTCTGGTCTTTGTGCGTGCCCGTGGAAGAGCGTGGGAGTATGCTGGGAGAGGCTAAATGCAAGCAGCATCTTTGGTTGTTTTGCATGACTGAGGGCACGCACAATAATCAGACAGGTACGTATCAACTCATCTAAGCTCAGGTAAGAACAAATCTCAGGGTGTAGAAACAGTGGCCTGTTACTGGCTGGAGAAACACAGCGGTGTTATGTACAACAGCCTTTTTCCTCCAACCAGACAGCGTGGCCGGGAAGGGGCGAGGGAGCGGGGTTGTGGGGGATGAAGAAGTGCTTTTGTTTATGGTCGCTGTTATGGCTGAGCGAGTTTCGATCCGCGCCACAGTGAGACCGGCATAGGCAAGTCTATCTCTTTCTCTCAAGAAACAAACATTGTTTAGCTCACGATGGAATTAATAAAGTTTTTGTTTGACCGATGAGAGCCTTTAATGCTTAAGGAAGAACAGCATGATGTAAAGGAGGAAATAAATGTGAGGCTGCCATCAGGGCACTGCTCTCAGAGCTGCTTGTAATAAACCAGGCCTCAGTCGACCTCCTCTCTTTTCATAAGCGACACGCTCTCGCATGTAGCGCAACAGCTGCACCACTCGGAAGAGAACAATCGGGTTAGAGTTTGCGCTGTCCTTTCACCAGGCACAAGAGCTGGCCCCAAAACTTTCTCTGGTCATGGAAGTGCTCTAATGACCTTGTTAGCAACATTTGTTTCCAAATGGTTTCACTCTGCAGTGGCCTTACTGCAGATTTTTTACATTTCATTTCATCTCAGTCCTAAAGGTGTCTTCACAAACATTCACACCACAACAGTTATTTATAGTACAAGGAATGTATCTGTGAGAATGTTCAGTGCATAGCAAATCTACACGCTAAAAAAAACAAACAAAAAAACATTACAGACAGTACGTTTTAAAGGAAACTATTACGCTAGTGCTTTCTACGAAATGTTTCCTCATCAAAAACATTCAGGCAATGTAACCAAGAGGAGCTGTTCTAGCCTCCTGCTCAGGCTCCCGATCCATAGCAGAGCTGACCCCTCCTTCAAAGAGCAACGGGAACCTTATTATTACATAAACAGCCTGTTCTGATGCTAGTGCCGATGTCCGACAGTAGCTACATCCACGGAGCTGGAGAGTCAGCTGAGGTTTGTTTTGCTGGTTGAGCGACAGGGAGAGAGGTCTTAAAGGGACAGAGGAAGCATTTGTCATAATAATTCCATCAACAAACATTGGCAAATAAAAAGGATTCTTCTGCAATCTCCACTATATAAGTCACATGTGATTTCCTCTGACTATTATTGGCGCCACTTGAACAGACGGCTCACAACTTATCTCTGCGAGTTCAGACACAACAATCAAGCGCACTAACATCATTCCACCTCAGGGAAATCAGCCCGGTTCCTCTCGGCGTCTGGAGGAGGGAGAGTATAAAGCGGCGTGGCTGAGGCGGAGGTTATCAGATATCTGCGGAGTTTACAGCCAACTGACTCCTAATGAGCTCTGTGCAGGAACAATTACGCCGCAGCCAAGCACGACCGGAGCGGGCGGGCGGCCAGATTGATTCACGGGGACGTTTCACAGCCATTAGCGCCCGATCTATGTGCACTCTCACTTCAAGAACAGTGGCACTTACTGGTGGGAATGATGTCTTTCTTTACAGTGAATAATAGTTGAAGGCTGCAGTGCTCCAAATGTCCAAGAGACTATTGCTATGGATAGGCTCCTGTTGAAGAGAGTGAGGGATCTTATATCTTATTTGTGTAGCACTTTGTACACGATAAAAGTCCTGGAAAGTGTTTCACAAGTCCAATTTTTCATTCACTCCATGCTCTGAGGTGTTAAGTTGCGTATGTAGTCACTGGTTCCCTTGAGGTAGACTGACAGAAGCGCGTTTTCACATACTGTATCAACCAACCAACCAACGAATGAATGAATCAGTGAACCAACCAACCAACCAACCAACCAACCAACCAACCAACCAATCAATCAATCAATCACAAACCACTCAGTCACTCACTGTCTCGGACCCAGTTACTAACTAAAGGTCGACCAATATATCGCGTCGATGTATGGGTATTTTACGACTATCAGCCGATATCTGAGGAACTGAAAGTGATGGAGACTTCCTGTTTCTTGGATTGGAAAGAGCGCAGTCAGTGCCTTAAAATGAACAGTGTCTGAGGCTTAAGGGGAGCTGAGAAACGTGAAAATCGTTTTGTTCACCTCTGACGCTCGGACTCTACTTTATTTATCTTTTGTTGCAAACTGTTGCTTATAAGTTTGGACAGACAAGAGATAGTCTTTGTAGAAGGTTCATACTGTCTTCTTAGGTTCAGTCTATTACAGTTTTGTTTCTTATAGTAGGACAGAAGGTTTAGTTTACCTGCTTGACTAGTTTCGATCACTTCCTGTGATCTCGACACCTGGTGGTGGAGGTGCTGTGTCGTAGGCAGCTTACATGGATTTTCCAGTCAGTAGGGAGAGCTTACGCCCCCTACTGACTGGCGCCTCATATCAGACCACTGTAAGAGGGAGAACCACATCATGAATTAGGGCAATGCCAGGGTCATCTGTGCAGAAAGTAACAAGTACCACCGCTGGATCAGAGAAGCCATCGAGATCTGGAAACGTGCATCAACATCTATGAACCGGGACGAGGGAGCGTGCGCCTTATCCCACACTTGGGACGCCGTCCTGGAGAAGGCGCCAGTCAGTAGGGGGCGTAAGCTCTCCCTACTGACTGAAAAATCCATGTAAGCTGCTACGACACGGCACATCCACCACCAGGTGTCGCTTCTGAGGAAGATCACAGGAAGTGATCGGAACTAGTCAAGCAGGTAAACTAAACCTTCTGTCTGTCTGACAGACAGACAGACAGACAGACATTGTCCCACAAGGGGAAATTTGTTTTCACAGAGACACACACAAAAGACACAGAAGACAAGCCAAAGACAGTAACAGCACACTACGCAAAAGAGAATATGCGGGAGGGCGGTAATTCTCCCTGTGTCTGCGTAGGTTTCCTCCGGGTACTCCAGTTTCCACGGCCGTCGCCCACTGCTCCTTACGGGTCGCCCCAGCAGCATCGAAGGATGGGTTAAATGCAGAGGACAAATTTTCCTATGGGGACAATAAAGTAAACAAACAAAAGTCTCTACTAAACAGCAATGTCTTGTATAAATTTGCACCTAAGCCCCTAATAAAGCGACACATTAAACAGCTTAGAAACATCATACACATAGTCTTTTTTTTTAATTCTAAAATATTGCTGGTGTATATCGGCATTGGCCAATCAATATCCCCCCAAAAGTCAGCATTGGCAGTAGAAAATCGGTCGGAATCGAGCACTAACCAGGCCCTTCCCTGCCCTGTGAGACCTGGCGTTCAGGATGGTATGGCTGGTGGTGGTTAGGAAAGAGGAACCGATTTTATTTTCAGGCAAGAGCCCAAGGAGGCTGCTCTTTTTCCACTTTCATTTTACTTCCAGGATTATGCAATGCTGGTGATCCTGGTCCAACCCAATCTACACTACATATCTGTCCAAAGTCGTGTGTGGAGGTTCTGGACAAAGCGCAAAAGTTCCATTTGAATAATACTAGAATAAAGTGCGTTAAAAATGCGAAATAAAAGTGTGCACAATTTATTTTTAGTGCTTAAATGATAAAAAATGGTTTCTAATCTGCTGGGCGAGTTGAAATTCACTGTCCATGGTGTTGCTAAGGGTGGTGGCAGAAAGACAAACATGGTCTTTTAAGGGAGCTCAAGTCCATGAATGGGTCAATGGGCCAGAAAAGAACAATTTCAGTTTTCCATCATTCAGAAGAAAGCTTTGGGACAGGTTATACTTGACGTCCATCAGGCAGTCAAGTACGTCGGCTTGTCAGGGCGTCTTTGAGACAAGTAAGTTTGACAGAAATCTGCATTAAAAAATCCTCAGTGTTTTTTGAGGATTTCACCCAGTGCAAATGTCATGTCCTCAGCTTGTTTTGCATGTGCTGCCGCTGTTGGGTTGCGTCAGCCCACCGTGTTTGTTGTGGAAATGGATTGAAGTGGAAATTAAATATAGGCCCGGCCGTTTGAAGAGGAATATTAAAGGCGTCAGATTTGAGGATCCGTCTGCGCGTGTAAAAGTTTGGGAGGTTTCGGAGAAGGTTGTTGCCCAACGATGTGGTGCATGATGAAAATCTATCATCAAACCAAAGACAATTCATAGCATCGCACTGCAGCCCTGAAACTACATCAAGAGCGACGACAGTGATAGAAGGACGCTCTCTTTCTTTGTTTTTCATTTAATATGAAACGGCATTGTTTTATTGCATGCATTTAAGATGGCAGAAATCAGTAACGTTGGCCAATTTGAATAAAAATGTGTGCATTTCAACAATTACAATTCAGATAATATGCAATGTCTGGCTTGTATTTAACAAAACAAACAAATGTTGGCAGCAGAATTACAGAATTTAAAGGAATAGGCCACCGTTTTTACATACTGAGATATGTTCTTACCTTAGCTTTGACGAGTTCTTTAGGACCTGTCTGATCTTCAGTCACGTAAACACAGCGCAGACGGCGTTAGCATTTAGCCTCTCCCTCTCTCCTCTATAGCTCCAAAACAGGTCAAGATAGAAGCTACCAAGCTCTTCCACGTTTTCCCTATTTAAATATGGTTACGTGAAGTGTTCCACTACAAAGTATAATTACACAGAATTAAACAATGTGGATTTTCTAAGCGGATAAAAGGGGGAACTATATTGTAAGGCGTAATAATACCAGGAGTAGTTCGAAATCCACACAATAATCTTCACTTTACTGTCCAGATGCCAAACTACTCCTGGTGTTATTACGCCTTACAATATAGTTCCCCCTTTTATCCGCTTAGAAAATCCACACTGTTTAATTTTGTGTAATTATACTTTGTAGTGGAACACTTCACGTAACCATATTTAAATAGGGAAAACGTGGAAGAGCTTGGTAGCTTCTATCTTGACCTGTTTTGGAGCTATTTGATTGAAGGCACGGTGGAAGATCAGACAGGTCCTAAAGAACTCGTCAAAGCTAAGATAAGAACATATCTCAGTATGTAAAAACGGTGGCCTATTCCTTTAACTCAATGAAACGGGGCTGCTTTGATTTCTCTGATAAGAAAAGAGTCCGAGTGAGTTCCGCAGCCTTCAGCCCTATCAGCAGAAGGATTCCCATCCAACAGTGACTGGACAACAGGAACTGAAGCTTCAACAACTGGACGTTAGCTCCTTAGTCGTCTTCAGCCCTATCTTTAGACGGACTCCCATCAGCTCTGGGTCTGCCTCTTCATCCATAGGAGTGAATCTCTCCTTGAAATGTCTTTTTTCTTGCTGCAGAGGAGGGTCTGAGGGTAAGTGGCCGGGCACATTTCTATCTGCTGCTGACAGTACATTCGTTTGGACATTACATTTGTTATTTGTGTCACTGTTTTGATATTTGGTGCTGTGAGGTCACTAAATCCCCCTGGAGAACAATTTGTTGCTTTTGAGCAAAATATATGAAACAAACGACTTCTATCTAACACGATATGCTCTGCGACCATTAAAATAAAAATGTAATTGAGATTAAAAGCACCTCCTCAGAATGATTAAATCAGCGATAAGTGGTTCATCTCTACATAGCACTGTCAGCACAATATGCGGCTCATTTAACTTTGAAAAAAGTAAAAAAAAATCTCCCACAAACTGTATGTCTTGCAAAAAATATGATTTTGATTAAAAGTACATCGTTTCAGCAGCGAGGCCTTCCCGACAGCGGCCGTTATGCACAACCTCTCCTTCGCACCTGCTGGTGGAAGAGGACGGTGCCTAATCACAGATCTGGCCTGTAGTCATGGGTATCGTTAAGGATTTATCGATAATACTTCTTATCGATACTCCTCATCGATCCGGTACTTTAACGGTATCTTATCGGGGGGGTTTGGCACAGAGAGTAGAGCGGGCTTGGGCAAGACTCTTCACCCACTTTGCTTCCAGTGTCTGTGCACGCTGGAGCATGAATGAGAGAGTCAATGGGTGACTGGTTCCTTTTGATGTAATGCACTTTGAGTGCCTAAAGCAGGTAGAAAGGAACTACTGTATATACAATTCACATAGTTCCTTTCTAATGTGACCATTTACCATTTATAGGCATTAGTCCTTGGCCTTTATGTATTTTTTATTACTCTACATTTGGACCTAATTTATTTCCAATTTGTGCATACACATACACGTACACATACTTTTTTTTTTTAATTAATCATTATTATCCAGTAATTCAAGGATTACCAGGCTGGTTAGATTTGGCTGTAGCTCTGGGTCCAAATGAAAACTTAGTGCAGTAAAATGGAGCCACAGCCTGTTTTCTGCCTCTCAGCTCGTGTCCAGTGGGTCGACACCAGCTCACACTGATGTGCACGTGTGAGCGCGCATGGCCGTGTGCCGCTGTTTGTGGAAAAATAGACTCCACCTGAAACTCTTAAGTTTGTGTGTTTGTGAAAGAAGAAAGTGTGATGGCTCATCTGTTACGTTTCGGTTTGCGGCAGCAGCTCGGGGGGGTTCTGAGAATAAGCAAGTTTCTAATGTGTCTTTTTGCGCATGGCTGGAGAGGGAGGAACATGGGGATGATTTGAGTCCTGACTAAAACCAGGAAATACGACCATATTAGTCCAGTGCTCCGGTCTCTGCACTGGCTTCCTGTCGCTCAGAGAATAGACTTTAAAACAGCTCTGCTTGTTACAAGTCTTTTCATGGTTTAGCACCAAAGTCCATCTCTGACATGTTAGAGCCGTATGAACCATCTCGGGCCCTGAGAACTTCAGGGAGGGGCCTCCTGGTGGTTCCCAGAGTCAGGACTAAACACGGTGAGGCTGCGTTTCAGTTTCATGCAGCTAAAATCTGGAACAGTCTTCATGAGGACGTGAAACAGGCCTCAACTCTGACAATGTTCAAATCCAGGCTGAAAACAGTTCTTTCTGCCCGTGCATAATGACAACTGAAAGTATTTTATCTGCACTCTCGCCTTTTACTGTAATGATTAATTTAAGTTGATGTTTTTTTTAATTTAACCTCTTCTTGTCATTTTATGCAACTGTGAAGCACTTTGAATTGCCTTGTGTATGAGAAGACCGATAAGGCTGGAGCTTATCGGTCCGGGTGCACCAGCACACGTGGCCCCGGGGCCGTTATGATACCGGGTTTCGGTACCCAACCCTACTGGCTCGTGTATACTGTTGTTGTGTCCTTGGGCAAGTCGCTTCACTTTCCTTTCCCCCAGTGTCTATTGTACAATTATTTAATCTCAAGCTCTGCGGAAATGAGCCCTCACAATATGAGTCCACAAAAAAAAAAAATTGAATGAAATGCTCCTAAGAGCTCCTCACACAATGTAGTTTGAAGGTCGGGCTGGCCCTTTCTTGTGCTTCTATAAAGGAGGGGAGCTCAGAGAGGACCTGGCCCGATCGATATCCGCTGACATTTGTGGCGAGGTGCAGAGAGTGGAGAGGAGTGGACAAATATAAAACAACGCTCTGAAAGGCAGAATGAGGCGCGTGGTGTGAGCATTAGCCGTGTGGCCCCCGCCGCGTGGGGCCCCTGCTGTGTCATGGAAGCGGCTTCAGAGGGCCCGACGGGAAGTCCGCATGAAAAACCCGGCGACTGAGAACCAGCGTGAGCACAGAGGGGCAGAGAGAGGGGATGTGGAATGATATTGAGCGAAGTATTTGCTTTTAGGGACCGTGATGGATTTCTTTTATACATGAGCGAGTTTGGGCCCAATTTGCCTCTCTCCTGTCGTGGCCCGAGAAGCAAGCCATTATTTGTGGTAGCGCTGCTCGTGTGTGTGCGTGCTGCCGGGCTAGACAGACACAAATGACCATGTTTTGTGCAACGGTGGTCACTTTCCTCTTATACTTTGCGTGGTGGCACGTGCTTGTGTTTTGGTCACGTTTTTGCTTTACCAGCGTCGAAGTGGGGCGACAGTGTTTAACTCACAGTGGGATAAATAAAGTTTGTAGTTTGTCCTATAAGAGCTTAAAAGGAATAGGCCACCGTTTTTCCATACTGAGATATGTTCTAACTTTAGCTTTGACGAGTTCTTTAGGACCTGTCTGGTCTTCACCGGTGCTTTCAGTCACGTAAACACAGCGCAGACGGCGTTAGCATTTAGCCTCTCCCTCTCTCCTCTATAGCTCCAAAACAGGTCAAGATAGAAGCTACCAAGCTCTTCCACGTTTTCCCTATTTAAATATGGTTACGTGAAGTGTTCCACTACAAAGTATAATTACACAAAATTAAACAATGTGGATTTTCTAAGCGGATAAAAGGGGGAACTATATTGTAAGGCGTAATAATACCAGGAGTAGTTTGAAATCCGCGCTGTAATCTTCACTTTACTGTGCGGATGCCAAACTACTCCTGGTATTATTACGCCTCACAATATAGTTCCCACTTTTATCTGCTTAGAAAATCCACATTGTTTAATTTTGTGTAATTATACTTTGTAGTGGAACACTTCACGTAACCATATTTAAATAGGGAAAACGTGGAAGAGCTTGGTAGCTTCTATCTTGACCTGTTTTGGAGCTATAGAGGAGAGAGGGAGAGGCTAAATGCTAACGCCGTCTGCGCTGTGTTTACGTGACTGAAGATCAGACAGGTCCTAAAGAACTCGTCAAAGCTCAGGTAAGAACAAATCTCAGTATGTAAAAACGGCGGCCTATTCCTTTAAAGGCCTAAATCAGGGGTGGTGAACATGCGGCTCTTTGCATAAGAATTGGTACATATTTCCCAATAAACTGTAACAGTCTTGACCAAAAATCCAACTGTGCTCCTACAGACGCTGTTTCCCATCTGAATGAGAGTCCATATCTCTCTCCTCACTCTCTGCTTTTCGAGGCGGCGTGTAAAAAGGTTCCCGTGCAGCAGACTCACTCAAAGTCAGACGCAGGTGAAACAAAAGTCAGGCGGATTGTGACTTCTGTGCTCCCCAAGTTTCTGATCACTCTTTATTCGATGAAACTTGGCCTCTTATTCACAGAAAAAGACTAGCTCTGACGAAGCTTATGACATGCAAAGTACTTGACTTTTCCTTCACATGTGTTATTACTGTAACAAATGCAACATAAAACAGAATCTCCTTCAGAGGCCCCTGATTAAAGTTTGCGAACTTTGTGCAGCCCCGAGAACTTTCTCTGCACAGTCCAGTCAGGACCGAGCTGCAGGCATAACAGTAGAACTACTAGATACATCAAATGCTGTCCTAGTGAGAGCAGACCAGCAGAAATGTCAGGCCACAGTTTTTCCGTACAGAGATATGTTCTTACCTGAGCTTAGACGAGTTGATTCTTCTGATTCCTCAGTCACGCAAAACAACCAAAGATGTTGTCAGCATTTGGCCTCTCCCAACATATTCCTATAGCTCCAAACGGGGTGAAAATAAAAGCTACCAAGCTCTTCAACGTGCACGCACAAAGACCAGACAGGTCCGTATCAACTTGTCTAAGCTCAGGGAAGAACATATCACAGCATGGAAGAAGAGTGTGCTCTCAGTCACGCAAAATGACCAAAGAAGTTGTTAGCAATTGGCCTCCCCAGCATAGTCCTGTAGCTCCAAACGGGGTGAAGTTAGAAGCGACCAAGCTTGGTCTTTGGGCACGCACAAAGACCAGACAGGTACGCATCAACTCGTCTAAGCTCAGGTAAGAACATATCTATAGGCCTATTCCTTTATATAAATTGAATTCAATCTTGGTGAGGAGTAATCGAATATAATGATTGCATTATATTTAATCAGCATAAACTACCACCCCTGGCTTTCGTGAATGGTCGGTGCCTTTGTGGCTCTTCACAGGATTAAGCTTGAAAATGTTGTTCTCTGACTAGTTAGCCACCTCTGGCCTAAATGCTGAATGAAGCTCTTTTTTTTTTGTTCTAAGCGATGCCCTCAGGCCAGGTCGCAAGCACAGGTGCAGTACGTGTGTGTAAGACACCGGACTCGCCTGGACCAACACTGTTGCGCCCGGTGGAAGATCAGGTCCATTGTGTTGCAGCTGGAGAGCCTTCTAAAATCTTCAACAGATACAAAGCCACAAAGCAAACAGACCACAGAGACAATCTCAATCTCACACTTGTATGAAGCTACAGGCTAAACGATTCAGACACAGTGAGAGACCGCACACTTCCCCTAATAACACACAGCATCAGAGGCCTGTCCCTTCACGTGCTCCGATCTGCAACAAGAGGGAGATGAATAAACGTGTGAGGGGGCGAGCTGGTTGTGAGTGGAGTAGCCCAATTGACTGTTGTGTTTCTACGCAAGTACGACAGCATAGGTGAATAAGTGTAGGTTTCTATGTTAATTTTGAAAGCGCTTTTCACAGATAATAATCACAAAGCCTTGGAGAACAAAATAGTAATGGAGGGGACATAGCAAAACAATAACAAGGAACTGACATAAGCTAAAGGTCATCAGGCAAAACTCCTCTGGAATGAGTTGCCTTTTGAAAGAGTCCACAGAGTCATGCACGTTGAGGGGCAGGGCCAAGTCATTCCTCAGTCTGGTCGATGTCGCCGCTTTATGAAATCCATGCACGCTTTCAAATAAAAGACTTGTTTCGCCGCTGCTCCAGATGCTTCCTCCTCTTCCCTTTGAACGCCGCAGAGTTTGGGTTACAGAGGATCCTCCATCTCCTCATCCAAACTGGGGCGTGAAGCTGATCCAGAGCAGGTTGTGCGGCATGTGACCATGGAGATCTACCCTGCTAGATTTTTAATTCATGCAGTCCTTATATTTGAAGAGTTTAGTGGTGCTAGGCTAGTGCTAAGCTAGTGCATGTCTATGGTAACTAGTAGCCTGCATTAAAAACAGTCTGACCCAAGCACAGTGCACCTGAGGCAAACATAACACCAGACTATCCATATAAATGTCTGTGTTGACTGAATAATGTTTGAAATATAACCATTTTGCATTTAAAATAACTTATATTTGAGCAGCTTCCTGGTTGTAGCTACGCAGCGGCGGAGTGATCTGCTATCTTACCGGATCTACAGTAGTTTGTTTACCTGCGGCCGCATTACTACACGTGGATTTCACAAAGGAGCTTCTACAAATCAGACATGGCAACGTTTGGAGGACGAGCCCATGATTTTGGACAGGTTTTTAATGCAGGCTACTAGTTACCATAGACATGCACTAGCCCAGAACTAGCCTAGCAAACTCTTCAAATAAGGAGTGCATGAATTAAATGAACAGGCCCTCGTTTTTCCATACTGAGATATGTTACCTGAGCTTAGACGAGTTGATGCGTACTAGAGGTCTGCGCGGTACCGATTTTTCAGTCCCGCCCCCGCATGGTGCAGTACCGCTCCCGCCCGCATCCCGCAAAGGATTGTAATTTTTATTCCCGCTCCCGCCCGCATCTGTGTTGTTTTGTCCCGCTCCCGCCCGCAAAAATCCCGCAATATGCAAAATGGGGACGTTTGCCCTGCAGGAGTCATGACCAGTGCAGGAAGACGTGTGGACAGACCTCGGGCCGCGCACACGGGGCAGAGCAGAGACGTCTTGCTCCGCCCTGCTCTCCCCTGACTCACTGGGCCATCAAACACAGACTGAATCTATCAACAAACGCACGCGCTTCATGTCAGATAACTCCGTGCAACAGCCGCACATTAAGGGCAGACTTTACTCCACAGAATAAGCATAAAAACACTACACTCACTGTGAACTCGATCTTCTGGGTCAGTCATCAGCTCCAGTTGGAAAAACTTTATAATCCACAAAACAGGCCTGTCTTCACCTGCCCCGCGCCCATCGTCGCTTGTTTTACATATCCAAAGTTGTAAATAAGCCTTAACTTATCCATGGTGTAGCTACTGTAACCACGCGTTGTTGTTTTGGTCAGTGGAGGCAGCGTGGAAGATGCATTCAGGGACCGTGAGAAGTGCGGGAAAGGCGCACTTCTTACTGTCCCTTTTATCCACAAACGTGAGGAAAATGTGGACAAATATATAACAGTGGTGTTCTCCAGCGGGGGGGCAAGAGGGGTGGCAGGAACTGGCTCCCAAACATCAGGAGGAACGACCGCAGGAGAAAGAAAATCCGGCGGAACAACTTCACCTGAGGAGCGGCAGAAGTGCGCACTTCTTACGGTCCCTGAATGCATCTCTCACGCTGCCTCTCACAACAACAACGCGTGGTTACAGTAGCCACACCATGGATAATAAGGCTTATTTACAACTTTTGACATGTAAAACAAGCGGTGATGGGCGCGGGGCAGGTGAACACAGGCCTGTTGTTGTGGATTATGCAAAAGAAGTTTTTCCAAATGGCGCTAATGACACGACGAGAGAGAATCATTGGATAAAGACGTGAAGAGCAGCAAGTTCTACGACGGATCCCCAGAAGATGGAGTGCACAGTGAGTGTAGTGTTTTTTATGCTTATTCTGTGGAGTAAAGTCTGGCTGAATGCCATGTTGCACTAACTCATTGCGCGTGCGTTTGTTGTTATGTGTTTGACAGATCCAGCCTGCGTTTGTCCGTGTTACGCAGTGCCTGGAGCCAATAACTGTATCAATTTTGAGCCTTAACACAGTGATTCTGCGGTACTAATGCTCTCGTTATCAAAATAGAATGAACAAATGAAATGAAAATGAAAAATTATTTAGTTTGCGGGACAGCAGTTTATCGTCCCACCCGCCCGCACCCGCACTCTGCCGTCCCGCCCCCCTCCCGCGCCCGCGATGAGCTTTAAAAATGTGTCCTGCGCCGCACTGTTTTGCGTTGGGTCCCGCGAGTCCCGCGGGACTCCCGCAGGAGTGCAGGGCTCTAATGCGTACCTGTCTGGTCTTTGTGTGTGCCCTCGGTCACGCAAAATGAGTAAAGATGTTGTTAGCATTGGCCTCTCCCAGCGACCAAGCTCTTCCACGGGCACGCACAAAGACCAGACAGGTATGGATCAACTCGTCTAAGCTCAGGTAAGAACATATCTCAGTGGGGAAAGAAGGTGGCCTGTTCCTTTAAAACAAAAGCAGTCTCCAGAAATCAACAACACTCTGGATAACTAGGAAATGAGGATCTATGTCTGAAATATCCCTTTAATGCCTAACTTACTCCGCTAACCCTATAGTCCAGCTTCGAAGTATACCCCTCTGGACTCCCTGTATTCGAAAGGTATGTCCTGAGGAGTCGGGGCACCACAAGTCAGCAATAAACTGGGCATCCTCACTCCTCTCCTCACACAAAGTCATATCAAAATTTGAGTAAACAAGCAAACTCCACTGACCACCCATCAGTGTCTGGATTTAGCTCCCCGTCCATTCACAGACAGAGCTCGGAGCTGTTCCCACTTTAATTCTGATTCTGATTTCAAATCCACCCTCGCTCTCCTCGGGATCGCGCCACTTTAATAGACTCGTGCTCCTCTCCGACTGCAAACAATGTCCGCTGTTAAATAAATGTCAGACTGATTGCCAAACAAAGCACGAGGAGCCGACCGTTGCGAGGTTTATTGTTTTAGCTCTGAGGCGAATGATGGTTTCTTTTGTCAGGCCCACAAAGCAGACTACACTTTTGGACTTATCAGGGCAGTGCAGCCGAACAAAGCGCTATTGACGCCTCTCATTTGAAATTCATTAGTGTCCGAGGCTATTAGCATAATGTAAGCGAGATAAGAGGAGCGGCGGCGAGGAAAGGAGGGCTGGCTAAGGCGACAAGTGTTCTTCAGGATGAGGATGGTTTCATCACTCTCGGCTACACGGCGTGATGCAATGGCTGCGGCTCAGGAGTGAAAAACACTGATTAGTTTGGGCGTTTGGCTTCGATAGTTGAGCCAGATTTGGGAGAGGAGTCCTTGCCTGCCAGATCACAAGGATAGTGGAGTAGGGACAGTTATGGTAATGTAGAAATGTTCTAAAAAGAATTCTGTGAGCATTCAACTACTTTATCCCTAGAGTGTTTCGCCGGGCTTGCACTGACTGCCAGAGGTTACATTTACTACAGTACATGTACTTAAAGGGGGGGGGGTATTATGCAAAATCGACTTTTTCAAGCTTCACATCATGTTATTTTGTCATTCCCTCATTAAAAACATGCCTGAAGTGTTGCCTTGGCACATTCACGTATTTCTGAGTAATCTGTAAAAACTCTGATGGCGGCCATTTTAGGGATAGGTTTGCCTGAGTCCTCCTAGGAACGCCCCCACCTCCTGGAGACGCCTCCGAGCTTTCGTCACCAGCCGAGTAACCAACCACTGCTCCTCAGCAGAACCCCCTCCCCACTGATGCCACAGACAGCGTGTGGAGGGGGCGTGTCGGAAAGGCTCAGAGGTTCTTAAAGAGACAGAGGCCTATTTCAAGACATTCACTACAGCCATTTTGAGAGAGACATTTTATACAAGGCAGTGATTCTAGTTTACTGCATTTACAGACCAACAGAAGGTTTGTCATCATTGTAGTGTGATATAGACTGGTGCTATGGGACTGAAAAAAGCAGAATACCCCCTCTTCAAGTTTTTGAAGTCACTGTACTTTTGTAAATATATTCTTAATACAAGGCAAGGCAACTTTATTGAAACTGTGCATTTTTTTTCTTCTATTCTTTCTTTGAATTGGGACAGTGCACATTAATCAACATGTGTTTTTTCAACATGTAAATGTGCCGTAGTCCCATGGCAGGTTGATGTCATGACAGACGGACAAACACAGGCACAAACATACAGAAAAACACCATCACAGAGACATAAAAGACAGTGAATGATGAATGATAACATTAAATATGTAAAAAGTAGGTAAATTACCAAAAGATCAGAAAGGGACAATGCACAAAACACCACAATCTTCCACACAGCGAGACATGTGTCAGTGGTGACTCTAGACCATGTTGTGTTCACATGTCTGATTGTCCAAAAGCCACTTCTTCACAGAGTTTCGTTGTGTGCGAAAGGCAACACAAATGCACAGGATGCGTGAAATTGCAATCAGGTTGAAGTTAAAGCACACACATAACAATCAAGACGTGGGAAACACACACACAAGGTCACGGGTTGGATGTCGCCTGCCCCTCCCCTACCGGTCATGAACCCAGATGCAGAAGGATTGGGGCGTGGTCAGGGCGGGGATGTGCGCAGTTATTTGTGTAGTCCTTGAAATGAATGTGTTTATGATGTAGCCTCAGTACAATACTTTTATACAATAATGTTTTTACTTCTACTTGGGTAATATTAAAATGAAGTCTCTGTACAGCAACTTGTGCCAGTGTGGGTAAATCTGTAAGTGACAAATCTTCACGTATAAAATATATGTATTTTGCAGATTTGTGATTTTCTTATTTCATGTTTTATTTCTCATAATTTATGTCACTACTACCACATGAATCCAAATGTTACGCTTAGATACAGTTAGTGCTCACACTACTCAAGTAAAGTTTTCTCCAAGTGCTACTACTCTACCCACCTCTGGTACGATTTTCTGGAAAACAGTGATTTGAGCAGGTTTTTTTTTACGGTTTGTGTTTGGTACGGAGCCGTCGCCAGACCACAAGTTCACGGCTTTCATGCAACAACAACAACTATGTATTGTACATAAACAAATAAACACAGATTTATATGCACTGTCAAAAGTACAGTTTAAGTTGTGGTCATCAAATCATTTTCTTGTAATAGAGCACAACTTCATTTGGGAACACGTGATCTACATTGTAAACGTGTGCGCTGTTGTGTGTCGAAATATGGCCCATTTTTCTCCAGTGTGAACCTGGAGGTCAGACTTTATCCACACGAAGACAAAACGCCTATATTTTCAGAAACTTTCTTTGTACTCACGAAGCCAGCTTAGTAAATGTGTGCATCTACAGGTCTGTGAAAACGGCGCAATTCATCTTCCAGGCCCGTGTGAGGCGCTGTGACGCTAACACAGATAATAGAACAAGATGTAGAGGGCGCTGTAAACTTTTGTGGAATGTAAACAGTGAAAATGAACCTGATTCAAGGATTTAGGATCTACAGAAGAGACGAGGAGGAGAGTTTATTCTTCAGACGTAACGGGACTAAAGCAGGAAAACCTGTCAGTGACTTTTACTGTCAGTCCAAAAACGTCTTTTTCTACTTGTCACCTGTGGCTTGTGGACGGCAGTGGAGCAAAGAGGAGCGGAGTCAAACCATCATAGATCCATGAGGAAAACTCATTATAAGGATAGGAGATCATGGATAACAGACACCACTCTGGAGCTGGGATGTCATCCATCCATCCATTTTCTTCCGCTTTATCCGGGGCCGGGTCACGGGGGCAGCAGTCTCAGCAGAGATGCCCAAACTTCCCAATCCACACACACCTCCTTCAGCTGTTCTGGGGGAGGATGTCATCGATTTAGTAAAAGTTGTGGAGACATCGTAATAACGGAGCCACGTAAACGGCGTTTTGAGAACTTTCCACTCTGGGACCTAGTTTGTAAAATGTTCGTTTACAGACCCCGAAAACACTGGGCTCGTATGGACGAAACACTGGATTGATCTTTGCATTTGGTCCTCAGCTTGACTTCGTATGGACGGATCCTAAAAGTAGTGCAGTGTTAGCATTGGTCCTTCCCCAGTCACGTCTCGCTATGAACTCTGGGATTGACTAATTGCTTTGACTGGGATGGCTTTGCGGCCTCGTCTTTGCCGTGTCCTTGCGCAGCTCCCTGACTCTCTCAGCCCTCACCCTTAAATACCCGCTCTCTCATCCGCCTACAATCACAGCGATCCGAACAGTCCCGCGGCACAAACGCAATGATTACATCTGAACCAATCCTTTGTATCACTTTGCACAAGTTATTTGTTTTCAAATGGCTTCGATCGGCCGTGTGCGAGACTGTTGAGGCTACAATATTTCACTCCGGCCAGCGAAACCGGGGACAGAATCGATACGACATGCCAAACAATACAACGCGATGATTTGAGTTTAATACCCCGGGCTGGAGGAGCGCTAATGTCCCCCGCGCCGGAAAATCAATGGAGCAAGGATGCAGGGGGAGGGGATGGGGGGAGGGGAGAAGGAGAGAGAGGAGAGAGATGGAGAAAGATACTGTAGAAGTTAGAGAGAGAAGACTTGTAACCTCAGCGCTTTACGCCATTGTGCTGCTTAAATATGACAAACAGAGCAATGCTTCTCAAACTGTGGACTTGGCTTCCTTCAGGTGTTGCCTGGGATTTTAGACTCCCCAAGTTGCTTAAAATGACTTGACTTGTTTTAGTCATGATTTACACCTTTCAAGTTGATCAGTGCTTAAATTAACAACAGTTGTGGGAAAATACTGTGTTTTCCATTGTCCATTTGTGCATTCAAGTGTCTTTCCTTCAATATACCGGTGGAGGTTTATTCTAGAGCCCGGGTTGATCCTGATTCTGGTACTTGTTAGGTCAAATAATTTCTGTGATGCCGTTTTATGGGTTGGAATAAACACTTATTTGGGTTGCGGCTTATCAATCAATCAATCAATCAAGTTTTATTTATAGAGCCCTTTACAACACTCAAGGCGACCAAAGTGCTTTACAATAAAACCACATAAAATCCATTAAAAACATTCATACAACCAAACAATAAAATAGATAAAATGTTCTAAAGTGTCGCCGTGCTACTTAGTGTTAAAAGCCAGTCTGAATAAATGCGTCTTGAGCCTGGATTTAAAAAGGCCAAAGTCAGTGATGGTGCATATCAGGGGGGGGTTATTCCAGAGTCTGGGTCCAGCTGCTGAAAAGGACCGATCACCCCAGTGCTTGTACTTGGTCCTGGGCACTGGTTTGACGACCTCAAGGATCTGCCCGAGTCACGAACAGTTAAAAGTTCAGGGCTCATCATCCTATGGTCGCATTGGGTTCAGATGCCAAACTGGTAGTGACACCGGGACCCACGATCACCATGACATGACAAGAAACGACCCAAATATGACTTAAAGGGACTGTACGGAGTTTAAAAATGTTAAAAGGAAGTATTTTCCTCCCCCTACATATTCCAGCCATGTCCTAATGTGTTTGAGCTCAAACCTGTTCACCACAACTGCCTCTAAAATCCTGCACTGTCACTCAGAAAGTTGTCTGAAGTGCCATTTTGCACGAGCTTAATAAAGAGGCTGCAGTTGCGCGTAAGACCTGAGGTGGCAGTAGTGAGTATACAATGACCAACTTGCATCTATCCCCTTTACACTTCTAATACAACTCCTAATACAACTCAATAATAGTCATTGTAAAAGACTCAAGCAGTGATTCTATACTTTCTCTGTACATCAAGGTTAAAATAAATGTTACGACCCACCAGAGAACCCGAGAACCACTGCTCTGAATTAAACAGAATGGTTTTGAACAGGTCTAGACGAGTAAGTCCAATTCAGGCCTATTTTAGACTTTTAAAGAGGGGGTATTCTGCTTTTTTCAGTCACACAGCACCAGTCTATATCACACTACAATGATGACAAACCTTCTGTTGGTCTGTAAATGCAGTAAATTAGAATAACTGCCTTGTATAAAATGTCTCTCTCAAAATGGCTGTAGTGAATGTCTTGAAATAGGCCTCTGTCTCTTTAAGAACCTCTGAGCCTTTAGACACGCCCCCTCCACACGCTGTCTGTGGCATCAGTGGGGAGGGGGTTCTGCTGAGGAGCAGTGGTTGGTTACTCGGCTGGTGACGAAAGCTCGGAGGCGTCTCCAGGAGGTGGGGGCGTTCCTAGGAGGACTCAGGCAAACCTATCCCTAAAATGGCCGCCATCAGAGTTTTTACAGATTACTCACAAATACGTGAATGTGCCAAGGCAACACTTCAGGCATGATTTCAATGAGGGAGTGACAGAAAAACATGATGGAAAGCTTGAAAAAGTCAATTTTGCATAATACTCCTCCTTTAAAGGAACAGGCCACATGCAGAGATCTCCATACTTTGATATGTTCTTACCTGAGCTTAGATGAGTTGATGCTTACCTGTCTGGTCTTTATGCCCGTGGAAGAGCGAGGTAGCTTCTAAATTCACCCCTGTTTGGAGCTATAGGAATACATTGGGAGAGGCCAAATGCTAACAACATCTTTGGTCGCTTTGCGTGACTGAGCGCACGCACAAAGACCAGACAGGTACGCATCAACTCGTCTAAGCTCAGGTAAGAACATATCGCAGTATGGAAAAACTATGTTACCTCATCAGTATCTGCTTATAGTTTTTATATGGCAAAGCTTTTGAAGGCTGCGTTTCACCACTCAGTTAACTTCTTGTGAACAGATAAATGTGATCTGTTTTTTTGAGCGGAGAGATGGAGGAGACGGAGGAGAAATAAGAGAGAGACAGAGGAGGCAGGAGACAGGGGTCGGTGGGTTACAACATGACAAGTGCCAAGCATCTTTCATGTGAGCCGTATGATGTCATGTAATGGACACGCTGCGCCGGGGCAGAGAACATGAGATTCATGGGGTTAAACACTTCATCATCTGAAAGGGCTGAAAACTGAGCCGCGCTCGCCCACCGACTGTAAGGACGTCGGTTCAAACCTCACCCCTGCTTTCTATCATGGCTATGTTAAGTGTTAGAAGAAACCAAATCACTGGTTACATTTACATGGCCAGAAAAATCTGATTTATACAAAAAATGTATTGCAATTTTCATATAAAAAAATGAGGCACTTGCTTATAGTGTATTGCTTATAATTACAGCAACCTAATCTACAATCTAAAAAATGGATCAAGCCAGGTTTAAATGTGTGGATTTGTTTTGTACGTATTTTCACCCTGAAAGGTCCGACTCAATAAAGACTAAAGGCCAAAAACTTAAACAATCACCTCGCAAGGATTTTTTATAAATACATTCTCCACTGCAGCAGCATCAGCCACCTCAACCCCTCTTCTTCACCGCCACAAAGAAAAATAAAACAAACAAACAGATCTATTGTCGGGGTCCATCCGAGGGCCAAAGTTCATCCCTCCCATAAACTCTTCAGGCACCTCAGTAATAGGTGTGTTTCTCTTTCAGCCTCTCCTCAGTGCTGTGCGTTAACAGCAAAGGCTTCAAAGTCTGCCCTGATCACAGCTCCACCAGAGACATCATTTTCAACATTTATTTTTAACAGCGTCTAAAATTAGCCAGGCACAAAGTGAGGTCTTATGCAAAAACCTCTTTCTTTCTGAATAGCAAAATATGCAACAATAATGTGCACGCTGAGGCTCGAGCATAATCCGTTTATCCCGGCAGCTCGGCCCGAAACACTAATGGAAGCCAGAATTAGAAGCAGATATGCAAAGGTATTCTGTTTTTCTCCGGTCCATTTAATAAGAGCTACATTAAACCGCTATTGTACCGTCGGACACAGAAAGATAAGACCTAATTCTAATTATAGGTGAGGTAAAACCGCAGTCCCACCAGCTCTAACCACTGGAGGCAAGCACTAAATAGGACTCATTTTGGTAAAAGTGCTGGGGTTTTGGAGTCAGTCGGCCCCAATCAGAGCGAGTCTAAGTCTATTTACTCGGAGCAACTTTGTGTTTTAGTTTTAAGGTTAAGGTTATACTTTATGGAAATTAGTTCTCTGCATTTGACCCATCCTTAATGCTGCGAGGGCGACCTGTAGGAGCAGTGAGCAGCCAGTGTGGGCCGGCGCTCGGGGACCCATCTCCAGATGTGAAGCCAGGCTAATGGTCAGAAACCTATTGTACATGTTTTAGGAGTAAGGGATACCAGAGTACACAAAGGAAACCGATGCAGACACGGGGAACAAGGACCCGTCCAGGTTGGAATCAAACCTGGGACCTTCTGGCTGTGAAGCACAATAAAAAAGGTCACAGCCTTTAATATTTTGTTGCAGGGCCTTTACTTTTGATTATAGGACATTCGCTGTGGTGATCTGCGATGTCGAAGGATCACCAATATCTAGTATTGATGATGAGAGAGTGTGACCACTGCGCAAAGTCGTCTCCAGCACATCCCACAGATTCTCAATGGGGTTAAGATCTAGACTCTGTGGTGTCTTACTCACTCTTTCACAATGTGAGCGCCATAAATGCTGGCATTGTCATCTTGGAATACGCACGTGTCATCGGGGAAGAAGGAATCCACTGACCCGGTCATTCAGGATGTTCAGGTCTGATCACATACTGTGGCACAACTGCATCAGCCCCAGATCAGAACAGTTAAATCCAGGTGGCCACTTCCTTGCGGTCAGGCAGTGTATACAGACTAAATCAGGGCCAGGACTATAAATACCCGATAGAGATGTGAATATCCATCCATCCATTTTCTGCCACTTTTCCGATTTCGGGTCGTGGGGGGGGCTGATGGAGTTGCCCAAATCACACTGCACCAGCCCCTTATGGCTCCTCCTGCAGGTGGTGGGTCCACAGAAGGACGGCCTCATGGTTCAACCCGGGCCTGTTGGTCTCATAAGGGGCTTCTGAACCGCTCTTTGTCTGACCCGTCACCTATAGGACCTGTTTGCCCTGGGAGACCCTACCAGGGGCACGAAGCCCCCGACAACAGAGCCCCCAGGATCATTCTGGTGCTCAAACCCTCCACCACGTTAAGGTGGTGGGTCCAGGAGGGGAGATGTGAATATCATATACTGTATTCTGTATTTAGCTCATGAATGTACAATTGTCTCATGTAAAGCGCTTTGTGACTATATGTCTGTGAAAGGCGCTATATAAATAAAGATCTTCTTCTTCTTCTTCTTCTTCTTCTTCTTCTTCTTCTTCTTCTTCTTCTTCTTCTTCTTCTTCTTCTATTCCTTAACCAATATTACTATTTCAAATGAGGAACCCTCAATTCCAAGGCACTCAGAGCAGCTGGGGTTTCACATCTTCAGACAGCGCAGTGTCTCTGCAAACGAGTTACACTAACAGTTCCAACTGCGCCATGTCTGCCAGTTTAGGACAGTTTTTCAGGTACTTATAGGCGGGACTGTCCAGTTATTGCTGCAGCCCTGACTCGAACATTCACATTCTGGTAATGGACTAAATCGTGACCTGGCCCGTTCAAAACTTCACAATGAACCGTAAAATAGTTTAATCTTTACCTTCCCTTTGGCCTCCAGAGCTCACGTCCCCGAGCTGGGCCTGACCCTGCGACAGTTAAGTATGTGCTGTTCCGTAATTAATGAAGACCGTCCCGGCCCCCCCGAGGCGGACGCGCCACATCTGAGGACCGCTGTTTCTCCAGTGTCACCCCCGCGGCTCACACCTCCCCCCGCTCATCACCGCCATGATGAATATTCCATGACATAAGGGCTTCTGGGCATCTTGGTTTCTGTTTCCCTGAAGCTGATGAAGAGGGAGCGATGTAATCCATCCTCCTAACCAGAGTCTTCATCACGAAACCCCCGGGGGCTTTTACCCCCACTCTGCCCCCCCCATTCACAGGTAACAGCATACAGCAGGACAGGCCGACGTTTCAAAGCCGCCAAAGAGAGAGGGAGTACACAAAGTAAAAGTATTCAAGTCAAGATCAGAGATATACGCAAAGCTTTGAAAACAACAGCAGCTGTGGCATCATGAAACCCTGGCAATCGAGAAAGAACTTATCAGTCTGGAATTGCTCCCGTTTAAATCATTTGAGAGGCTAATTCATTTCATATCTAATTTTAACAATTCGTTTTTCACGTTATTAACTGTGTAGCAGCACGCCTTGAATTTTCTGTAAGTAACAGGTATCAATAAAAGTGTTGTCTGCAAAATGAAACCCACTTTCTCACGACAATACTGCCAGGTCATGGTGGCACAAGACGAGATGGAAGAAGAAGAGGAGGAAGAAAAAGAGGAGGAATAAACCTTCACAGAAAGGTCTTCTCTGGCCCGGGATCAAACTCTGGACAACAATGTAACGGCTCATTTGAAAGCTAAGACCTGAAAAAGTGATTGTAACATTTTGTCATATTTTTGTTGTTTTTTCATTAATTTTTTGGTGGCTTTTTATTGTGTTTTTGTCACATTTTTTCTATCATTTTTTGCTGTTTTTTGTCACTTTTTTCTATCAGTTTTTGTTGTGTTTTTGTCACTTTTTTCCATAATTTTTTGCAGTTTTTGTCACTTTTTTCTATCATTTTTTGCTGTTTTTTTGACACTTTTTTCTATCATTTTTTGCTGTTTTTTTGTCACTTTTTTCTATCATTTTTTATTGTGTTTTTGTCACTTTTTTCTATCAGTTTTTGTTGTGTTTTTGTCACTTTTTTCCATAATTTTTTGCTGTTTTTGTCACTTTTTTCTATCATTTTTTGCTGTTTTTTTGTCACTTTTTTCTATCATTTTTTGCTGTGTTTTTGTCACTTTTTTCTATCATTTTTTGCTGTTTTTTGTCACTTTTTTCTATCATTTTTTATTATGTTTTTGTCACGTTTTTCTTTGCTTTTTTCCTCGCTTTGTTGTCGTGTTTTTGTTGACTTTTCATCACATTTTTCATCGCTTTTTGTGTTGCTTTTCCGGCACATTTTTTGCTTTCTTTTCATCCTCTTTTTTGACGCTATTTTGATGCTTTTCTTTTTAGCTTTTAGATTTGGGTAAAGCTCGGTTAAGGCGGGACCGGTGGCCCTCGAGCCAGTGGCCCTTCTGTGCTCTTCCAGAATGGACATATGGCCAGTCCGCCCCTGTGTATTCGTGGCTAAAAAATATTCTTCACATTCATAAATACGTTTTCAGGGCAGCAAAACTGACCAACCTAATCATTATTCAGTTTGTTTTTTACACATACATTGCCTTTTTATAAGAAACATTTCGCTATTGCAGGATTGGTTTCATGATGATATATTATTCAAACTGATGGTGATTATTTGTTTTCTCTTTTGCAGAGTCATGTGTTGCTTCTGCGCCTCTAGCCCTCTTTTCAAACCATAACGGAGGCCGAGGAAGGCTGGCGTCTGTTTCCCGTCTCCATAGTGAACAAAGGCATGTGTAAATGAGCGCTGGGACCAGACAAGCCCAGTTCCCCACTCTGACCTCCATTAAGTCAGCAGAGCACCTGTTTGACCCCGGGGCAGGGCGCCGAGGCACTGTACTGGAGCTGCAGAGGGACAAACCACGCAGAGTGAACCGTGCGAACCATCAACGAAAGGGGAGCGCTTGTTTTGTGACGCTCCTGTGAAGATATTGGACTAATCTGGTCGTATTTCCCGGTTGTAGTCAGGTGTCTTCTGGATCTACTGCAGCAGTCTTAAGTCTGTCGGGCTCGGTCTGGGATTTGGGTTCCTTTCAATGCAGCAGGTGAGACGGGGGCAGATAAGAGGACACCTCAGCAGACAATTGGCCCAACCAAAACAGTGAAAACGATTTGACTGGTGTGAACCCAATCAAACGCCATGTCCCGTTTAGGTCTAGTGTCTTATTTAGACCAGTGGTTGAAAATAGTTCCGTGACCCACCTACGGGTCCCGGCTTCCCAGTTGAGAACTTCTACTTTAAAGGGATATTTCAGGATTTTTGACATAGGACCTCATTTCCTAGTTATCCAGAGTGTTGTTGATTTCTGGAGATATTTTAGTGGTGCTAGGCTAGTGCATGTCTATGGTAACTAGTAGCCTGCATTTAAAACCCCTTCAAAATCATCAGTTAGTCCTCCAAACGTTGCCATATCTGATTTGTAGAAAGCTCCTTTGTGAATTGTAGGAGACAGAGCCTTTAGCTACCAAGCTCCGGTTTTATGGAATAAACTCCCAGCCCACGTTAAAGAAGCAGACACAGTGCCTACATTTAAGACTAGGCTCAAAACGCACCTCTTCGAATGAGCTTATAATCAGGTCAGTTTGGTAAAGCTCTGACCCACAGCCTGAAGTAAAGCTGCCTCAGGAGAAACACTGCTGTGGGAAGTACGGTCCACTGAGCGCTATCCTCTTCTTCTTACTGCAGACTTTGTCTTATTATGATACAATATTTAATTTATCTGTAGTCTGTTCATCACTATTCACATGGTGTCTCCTGTCCCCCCCCCTCGGGAGTGCCTGCCTGGATCGAACAGAGGAACCCGGGTGAACGGAGGAACCTGGGTGAACAGAGGAATCTGCATTCTGGAATCTGAGGACTGGACGGTCTGTGATCTTGGCCCGTCTGCTGAGGGATCCTTCGGCCCTGGGTCTCTATAGCCTGTCCGTCCATGGGAGTGGATCTCTCCTTCTGTGGTTCTCCCCAAGGTTTCTCTTTTCTCCTGCCGGGTTTTTGAGTTTTTCCTTACCGTGCTGGAGAGTCTAAGGACGGGGGACGCCCACGCCGCTCGTCGCTGCCTCCTATTGGACATTATAATTGCCTGGATTCAACTGGACTTTAATTGTCATAGTTATTGCTCTGTTCTATTGCCTTAATGTTTGGTGCAGCTGTGAGGCCACTTCTGTTGTGATATTGGGCTATACAAAACCATTAAACTTGAAACTTGAAGCTTGAATTCCACTTGTAGTAATGCCGTCCACAGGTAAACAAACTACTGTAGATCCGGCAACCGAGCAGATCACTCCGCCGCTGCGTAGCTACAACCAGGAAGCTGATGCTGCTCAAATATAAGTTATTTTAAATGCAAAATGGTCATATTTTGTTATAAGTGATTTGCCTCAGGTGCTCTGTGCTTGGGTCTGTTTTTAATGCAGGCTACTAGTTACCATAGACATGCACTAGCCTAGCACCACTAAACTCTTCAAATATAGGGACTGCATGACTAAAAGAAAATATATACAGTATATATATATCCAGAAATCAACAACATTCTGGATAACTAGGAAATGAGGCCCTATGTAAAAATCCTGAAATGTCCCTTTTATGTTGTTCCCTTGTCAAAAAATAGCTGGGAGTAGTGTTTCGTCTCCCTCACACAGTTGACTAAATTGCTAAAAAATGCTAAAATGTAACTAGAAAGCATTTACGTCCACTAAAAGTAAGCGCCAAAAACAACAGCTTTCGGACATCGAGACTCGAGGTGACACTTCCTCTTTGTTTCTTTATGAATCAACTAAGAACTATCAACCTGAGCATGTGTGAAGTCTATATTTATGCATTACTTTTGTGTGTTATGACATCTGCAAACCCCGTAATGGCGAGAGCCCTAAACGCGATCGACATCCACACCATTAATTTCTCCATGGCTTTCGTTTCCCTGACAGATCCGCACACGCCCCGGGGCTGACATTACCGACAAAACCCAATTTTCTTTTCCAATCTCCCGCTGTCTGATTACTCGGACGCGTCGGAGGCGGGGAAACGCTATTTGCGATTAACCGCGCATTTTGTTATGAAAGTGAATTAGCCGTTTTCTCATCTGATTGGCTTTCTGTGTTCCTGGACGGACGCCGCGGTGGCCAGAGGTGAAGCAGTGGGGGTTCATTCACTGTAAGCTCTCAAGCAACACGTCACTAATCCTGTTCAGATTGATCACTTCCACAAGTCTGTAGGAGCAGTCAATAGTGATGCGTGTAATCTCACTGAGGCGGTGAAAGAGCGGGTCGTATTGGTTTCACAGAGGAGCTGACGTAGGCTCTCCTTTGGGGCGGTTCACACAGGGGAGGGTTCAATGCCGGAGTGGGGTCACACAATGCAAACCAGTTCAAATAACCGAAATCCTGAAAGTGTTTTCTTCTTTTTGTGAGTGATAGACCTGTTAAAATGTGCTTCAATGCAGGGGCGGACCGGGACTGAAAAACAGCCCTGGACCCTGACCAGCCTGGCCCAACCACCCGCCTCAACGGAGCGCATTTTCTCCAGTTCGGCTTTACCCAAATCTAAAAGCTTCTCGACTGGAGAGCAACAATGTAACGGCTCATTTGAAAAAGTGATTGTAACATTTTGTCATATTTTTGTTGTTTTTTCATTACTTATTTTGTGGCTTTTTATTGCGTTTTTGTCACAATTTTTCTATCATTTTTTGCTGTTTTTTTGTCACTTTTTTCCATAATTTTTTTTTGTGTTTTTGTCACTTTTTTCCATTTTTTGTTGTGTTTTTGTCACTTTTTTCCATCGTTTTTTGCTGTTTTTTGTCACTTTTTTCCATCATTTTTTGTTGTGTTTTTGTCACTTTTTTCCATCATTTTTTGTTGTGTTTTTGTCACTTTTTTCCATCATTTTTTTCTTTTTTTGTCACTTTTTTCCATCATTTTTTGTTGTGTTTTTGTCAATTTTTTCCATAATTTTTTGCTTTTTTTTGTCACTTTTTTCCATCATTTTTTGTTGTGTTTTTGTCACTTTTTTCCATCATTTTTTGCTGTTTTTGTCACTTTTTTCCATCATTTTTTTCTTTTTTTGTCACTTTTTTCCATCATTTTTTTCTTTTTTTGTCACTTTTTTCCATCATTTTTTGTTGTGTTTTTGTCACGTTTTTGTTTGCTTTTTCCTCACTTTGTTGTCGTGTTTTTGTTAACTTTTCATCACATTTTTCATCGCTTTTTGTGTTGCTTTTCCGGCACATTTTTGCTTTCTTTTCATCCTCTTTTTTGACGCTATTTTGATGCTTTTCTTTTTAGCTTTTAGATTTGGGTAAAGCTCGGTTAAGGCGGGACCGGTGGCCCTAGAGCCAGTGGCCCTTCTGTGCTCTTCCAGAATGGACATATGGACAGTCCGCCCCTGCTTCAATGTGACAGCCCGAACTAACCCTACACCTGAAAACTGTGTAGCCGATAGTGCTGCTGAACAAAGGGAAGAATACCTCTCTGCACTCTTCACCCCTTTCATCTTGTGCTGTGCTGTCGAGTAAAGCCTACGGCGGAAAAAAGAAAAAAATGTACACATATGAAACAAAAAAACAATTGCGGAAATTGGAGACTCAACCTAACATGGGTAACTTTGATGGATAAGCATGCTGGAGTAAACCTTAAATCTTCACTAACTTAATTATCCCGGTTTCAAACTGTGAAAGTTAGAGGTAGTTGAGTAAAATCTGTTCAAGTTAGCTGCTGACCAAACTCTTCTGACGCTTGTAGACCCTCAACACATCCAGACGTTTCATGTGAGTGAATTAGATGCATGTTTCAGCCAGAGCTCAGAGCAAGACTGAAAAGTTGAACGGAATGGTCTAAACAGCCACTCGGAGTCCGGGTGAAACAGGAGGTCTCGGGGCGGCTTCACTTAAAGGCCCTATACCTGCTTTTTTCATTTCAAAGAATGAAACCAGCAGATTTAAATGTTGGTTGAGGTACAAACTCATCCCCATCTTCCTAACATATTCGTAGCTTCCCAGTTCTTCACAGGGGCATGGTTATAGGCACATTTCACAACTTGCAGGGTCACTTTTCAGGGTCACTTACACAAAAATGCTTCAAAACTAGCCTGCAAGTTCATGAAACTGATGCAAATGCTTTATAATTAGATCTGCAGTGTTTTCCCCACAAATATCTGAGTTTACAATATACTGAAGGAAGACAAAACATATTTCATTCCATAACCAGAAAAAATATCAGGTGTAGCTCCTTTAAACTCTTAATTTTATATATTTATATGACAGGGACATTGTACAACAAAGGTGTTGCACAAACCAGAGGAAGCTTCAAGCCGATTTTCATCTGTGGTGTCTGGGCAGAAGCAGAGTGACAGCAGGTTAATACAGGTCTTAAGAGTCCGTACACACTATAACACACAGATGAAACAGTCCAAATACATATTTACATAGTAACTTGATTCATTACTTCTGTAAAAGAGTGATCTGTTGAAAAAAATGTTTGTGGTAAAATTGTATCAATATATTGATGCTTCCAAAACTTTTAAACATATTATTGGTTGTGCAGCGCAGTTATTTGCAATAGCCCTCTGTTTATGACCTGGTAAGAGTTTCATGGTATTTTAAAAAAACATCTTTTTATAGTTTTTCAGAAACAGTTGCACATCATTTCATGATAAACCAATTTGTTTTAGTGTTAATGGTTTTAACAAGGTTTTGACGAATGTTCCTAAATTGCAGCATCTGCCACATGGCAATACAGTGTGTGTTCTTAAAGGGGGGTACCTGATTTTTTTGCATTGTGGAATACATTTATTTTTGCCACCTCAGAGTATGTTGTAAACTCAGCAAAACACAGACCTCGTTGTATTTTCTTCACCTAAAGCTTTATTGAGCAATGGATGATAGAAGTGGATAAATTCCACTAACTAACTTGGGGGTGGCCGCCCCTGCTTCACTTTGTCACCACTCAATGCTGTACACAGGTCTGAAATGTGCATATAATTACATTCTTATAACAATATGAAGACACAGGAGGGACTGTGAGAGCTAGAAAAAGAAGTTTGGGACTAAACAAAAAATGTCAAAGTTTGAACAGGAACAATCAGGTACCCCAGCTTTAAAACAGCAAGAGGAGGAGCTCTGAATTTGCAGATTTTTTTTTGTATTTACAGCGTGTAAATAATTTATGTTTTGTTCATCCTCTTTTCGTTGAAAGTGTGCTTTGCTCCACAAGTTTGAAAAGCACCTGATTTGTAAGTTCGTTTTCTATCTAGCAAATGTACTCTCCTACAACAGTGATCCAGCGAGCACTCTGCCTCTTCTCTTACAGTGTGTATTCTTTTGGGCCATAAGTAAAAATGTATTGTCCAAGCCCGAATGTTCAGATACCAACAGCGCATCCAGCTGTTTTTTTTCCTTTTACAGGTTTTTTATTACTCTACTACAAAACAAAATAATTGATTACACCAGCTTCAATAATGCAAAGTATGCAAACAGACAGAGCTGTTAACCTAACCCACCCTCACCCGACGTTCATTTCATCCACTTATCCGAGCTGCCTGAACCTGGGAGTGATTTTGGGAGTGATTTCTTGTCCCTGAAGCTCCCCCGGTCGAGTCTCATCAGCCTCACCTCGATATGAACAAAGACAGTGACAACAAAGGTCTGCCTGGTCTCAAACATGGATCAATGCCAGGAAGAGCCTTTTGCGTCACGGCCTTCCAAAGGACCGATGCTGATGGACTTTAGTGACGATACTAGACTAATTACTAAACACACACTACAGTTTGGCGATAAAAACAATTTTCCGGTTGCTGAACATGAACACTTTCCTGAGAGCGCAGTGCTGAAGCGTCGAGGAGCTGATCTCTTCAACTCCCTCTGCGCTGAGCTGGATTTGAATTCATTAACACTGATAAGAGGAGGCTGTGTTCAAACAAAGAGCAGGAGGATTAACCCGAGCGTCCCTGGATATTCTGGAGCAGGGATCATGCGAGTCTCAGCGCTCGCATCCTTCACTGGAGCGGCTTGGGGAACCTGACCTGATTAACACCGAGCGCTGGGCCACTCGGAAGGTCAACTGTCGCTCGGCTACAGCTGATTGACCAACAAAACAATGAGATTTTTCAGCAAGTTGCTCCGCTTGGTGGCAAGTAGTGTCAAAGGCGGCAGAGATCCCTTGTATGGATCGGACGGCTCATGGAACAACTGACTAGGAACAACAGTGCGAAAGTATAGACAAACCTCATGGATTTTGGAGATTGAAAACAGAGGTTAGAAATGGAATGAGCAAAGGTTCTTTAGAGAAGAACGGGCACTGAATTTCATGTCCAACTTACGTATAAGCATTGGGCTGGATCCATCGTCCTTTGGGGCTGTATTGCCACAGGAGAAAAAAAAATCATGGGTAGAACAAAGATGGATGAATTCAACTAATTCTGAAGGAAAACATCACACCATCTGAAGCTTCTAGAAATAAGTAATGAACCTAGACACACCTCAAAATCCACGATGGACGACATCGAGAGGTGCAGTCCTGTAGTCCGAAGGTTTTGCCGTGGCATTCGGGGTCTCCTACATCATTGACGATCTGAGGATCGACCTCCATAGAGCAGTGCGAGTAAGACTGCTCAGAAATCTCTTAGTTGTGGAAGACTTTTCCAGGAAAAACGGGTCAAAATCCCTCAAACTAGAACCGAAAGACTCTTGGCTGCCGATAAAAGCGTTTAAAGGAATAGGCCACCGTTTTTACACACTGAGATATGTTCTTACCTTAGCTTTGACGAGTTCTTTAGGACCTGTCTGATCTTCCCCCGTGCCTTCAGTCACGTAAACACAGCGCAGACGGCGTTAGCATTTAGCCTCTCCCTCTCTCCTCTATAGCTCCAAAACAGGTCAAGATAGAAGCTACCAAGCTCTTCCACGTTTTCCCTATTTAAATATGGTTACGTGAAGTGTTCCACTACAAAGTATAATTACACAAAATTAAACAATGTGGATTTTCTAAGCGGATAAAAGGGGGAACTATATTGTAAGGCGTCATAATACCAGGAGTAGTTCGAAATCCGCGCAGTAATCTTCACTTTACTGTGCGGATGCCAAATTATTCCTAAAGAACTCGTCAAAGCTCAGGTAAGAACATATCTCAGTATGGAAAAACGGTGGCCTGTTCCTTTAAAGCTGTGACGCTTGCCATACTGGGCCGTCTGCAGGTGCCCAAACTTTTGCTGTTGTTATTTTTGAAAAAATAAATGATAAAGCTTGATTTTTTTTTTTTATGTTATACGAGTGTTTCATCTGCAACTTCCTCCCCTTGCTTCATTGTTCACACTGATAGAAATTTTAATCCAGGTGCGTTTTTCACACCCCGCTGTGTCAGACTGATGTGCACGGCAGATTTATTGTTGATTTGAACCTCCCTCTTACGGGGATACTTTTTAGTCAGAGAGTCTTCAAAACGCATTGCAATCCTAGAATGGAAAGAAAATGTAGCTCGAGCTCCATCACAGAAGTATCTGTATCAATGTGCAACAAAGAAGCACCTAGTCATAGTTAAGCGAACATAAAAGTAGAGCGCTTACGTCAAGATCAACACCCAACTCTGCCCCCACATTTACAGTCCAGAAATGGCTGGAGGACCATGGGAAAAGTGTGGAACTGCCACATATAGCTTTTGACCAGCACAGAACGTTGTCACACCGTGTTGTCATGCAGGATGGACTGGAAACAATATAATTTAAGCGTTTTAAACCGAGTCAAACAGAACCAGCCCTCATGGTGCGCACAGTGAAACTAAAATGGTATCACCTCTCCTAAAGTGAGTAAGTCCAGCAAAACAAAAGCTCTGTGTTTGTTCTCCCGTGTCCCAAGTGCTCTTTGGTCCATGGAGGGCAGTGGCCAAAGCCTTTCAATGAGGCAGTAAGTAATCAGATTCGATGTAAATGCTATTGCACAGTGAGAAGGCAGTGGAGGCCGTACTCAGGGCCACAGGATCTGCGCGAAATTGGGCGACTTTCCTTGCTATTTCGTGAGTGACAAAAAGTGGTTTTGGCAGGGCTGTTTTCCATGTAAATTGCGCTTTTTATTGACACATTATTAATATTTGAAATGACTTTTTGTGTGGGAGACAGATGAGAGCGGGAGCGCAGATCATCAGAACGAGACGAGAGCAGCGGCGTTATAAACTGGTACCCAATGGAAGTCAAAACCTAAGTCTCCAGGTTTTGGGATGTTGATCAAAGACTTTTAGGCAGGTTTGCGGTTGATTCGTTACCTACTAAACGCAGGTAAAGGTGTCACTCATGGCTCCACTGGTAGATCTCATCACTCAAAATACTTTTGTTGATATCGAGTAGGCCTTCAGCAAGTAAAATTGCATTGATTGTTTTCCCATACTGTATTTGCAGGTTCTTAAAATACATCCTAAAAGTAAAAATGAGCTCTTGCAGTAAGTAGAGGGAGCTGGGCCAATACCCTCTGTCGATAGCAACTAAGAAGAGGAAGATCAGATTAATGGAATGTTGGGGAATGTACAACCTGTTGTTTGGCCTGTTTAGAAAAGTTGAATATGTGTCGCCAATATTGGTTACAGCAAGAAACAGATCTGAGACGACTGCGGTCTCTCCCATGTTTGCAAATCACCAATGTTGACTGGCTGAAATTCACAATGGAACAAATCCTAAAGGACCAGATCTGGTGAGGAGAATGTAGAACTATGTCGTCCTGTGATGGTTATGTGGAATTTAAGACTAAACTAGACTAAACTTGAAACTAGAGCAGTATCTTTTGTGTGAGAATATCTCTTACAGGCATTCCATTTGTAATTTGCGAACTGGTAATAATCGACTTGCAAAGATAATCGGCCGATATAAGGGTATGGACAGAAAATGTTTTCTGCAATGATAATCTTGTTGGTGACTGGTTTCATTTACCATTTAAATGTTAAGTTGTCCCCTCCCAGAACCGCCACCTTAACGTGGTGGAGGGGTTTGAGCACCCAAATGATCCTGGGAGCTCTGTTGTCGGGGGCTTCGTGACCCTGGTAGGGTCTCCCACGGCAAACAGGTCCTAGGTGACGGGTCAGACAAAAAGCGGTTCAAAAGCCTCTTATGAGAGACCAACCGGCCCGGTTAACCATGAGGCCGTCCTTCTGTGGACCCACCACCTGCAGGAAGCACCATAAGGGAATGGTGCAATGTGATTTGGGCAGCTCGGACAGCTGCCCCCACGACCCGGAAACGGACAAGTGGAAGAAAATGGATGGATGGATGGATGTTAAGTTGTTTTGTGAAGAAAAATATTAGCCTACATTTTAAGCACCCATCAATATTTAAACCTAACCCTTATATTACTGAAGCAAAGTGAAAACCAAAACGTCATTTGTGAACTTGGTGCCTTTTTGAAAAAGGTTATACCTTTGAGCAGAAGAATAGACTAACAGGATCTAGCAGACGGTCACACATTACTCCCATTTTATCCTTGCTGCACTGGCTCCCCATCAAATTTCGAGTTTTGACTTTTAGAGCGCTGCATGGCCAGGCTCCCAAATATGTATCTGACCTGCTGTGCCCTTACTCCTCGGGTCGCACCCTTAGGTCCTCGGGCCAGAACCTCCTCACTGTCCCAAGAACCCACTTTATAACCAGAGGTGACCTGTCTTTTGAAGCCGCTGCCCCTAAATTGTGGAATGACCTTCCTTTGTCGCTACGTATAGCTGACTCTGCTGATTCCTTCAAAAAGCAGCTGAAGACGCTGCTTTTCAGACGAGCTTTTAGTTGACAAGGCTGTGATTGTGATTGTTCCTATGTAATTTATGTAATCTTTCCTGTGATCCTTTGTGAAGCACTTTGTGATTTGTGAGAGGTGCTATATAAATAAAGCTTCTTCTTCTTCTTCTTCTTCTTCTTCTTCTTCTTCTTCTTCTTCTTCTTCTTCTTCTTCTTCTTCTTCTTCTAGACTTGCCTTAAAGGGATATTTCAGGATTTTTGACATAGGGTCTCATTTAGTTATACAGAGTGTTGCTGATACCTGGAGATATTTTTTTTATAATTTATGCAGTTCTTCTGTTTGAAGAGTTACATGGCGCTAGGCTAACTTATATAGCGCTTTTCCACCTACATTAGGCACTCAAAGCGCTTTACAGCAAGGATCCAGTCACCCATTCACACACCAATGTACGCAGACACTGGGGGCAATGTGGGTGAAGTGTCTTGCCCAAGGACACAACGACAGTGTGCACTTTTCAGGAGGTGGGATAATTTAAGAATAATTTGAACCATTTTGCATTTAAAATACCTTATATTTAAGCAGCATCAGCTCCGTGGTTGTATAAGCTACGCAGCGGTGGAGTGATCTGCTAGAAAATAGTCCCTCAAAATGCGATCATTCATGTGATGCAGGTCAGTTATATTCCAAAAAATATTCTATCAACACAGACATTTACATGGTTAGTCTTGTGTTATAAGTGATTTGCCTCAGGTGCTCTGTGGAGCGGGTCACACTGTTTTTAATGCAGGCTAGCTGATACCATAGAAACGCGCTAGCCTAGCACAAGCCTAGCGCCACGAAACTCTTCAAATATAAGAACTGCATGAATTACAAAAAAAAAATATCTCCAGAAATCAGCAACACTCTGGAAAACTAATTGAGGCCCTATGTCAGAAATCCTGAAATATCCCTTTAAGTGGTAAGGCGCGTGTGGCAAAAAATCCGGCGCGTCCCTCCTAATAAAGGACTTTTATCCTTATCAGAGTGCTTTTTGCCACACGCACCTTACCACTTATGGCAAGTATATTCCTATTAGTTAAAATAATTATTCGTGTTTTGTGATCTTGTGCTTCATATCATGGACATGCATGAGAACTGAATAAAGAAACATAGAATAGGCTGTTCTTTGCCCCTCACATGTCATTTGTGTGTCTGTGCCGACGAATTATGCAAAAGATTCCGTGATGACATGGTCCAACTGAGGGGGGAAAAAAATGTCAGCAGACCTACAGACTTTTCTTGTTTGGAATATATCCTAAAGAACTTGGACTTTTCCGTACTGTGGCACAGATCACGCACAGCACAACAAACACTCCACTGCAAATAGAGATGCTACAGACGTTTCATTTGTGCCGGAGCATAAAACCAAAAACAATCTCTCGGGTGAAGATGAAAACGCCATCCCATTATGACCGGCGGAGCATCAAACAGAGGAACCACGACAGCGCCGCGGCCTCTCCACCGCAGGTCCGACATCAGCCCACCTGAGCGTCGCTTTCCATCTCAGTGAAGAGCTCTCTAATCAAAGCCCCAGGCCAAAGTGTGGCGACGACGGGGAGGAAGAGGGAGACAAGGGCGGAAAGAAAAATCACTGTGCTTGTGTACTGTGAATGTATGGGAGAGTCAAAGGCCAATAACAGGAAATGATGCGTTTCCATAGTACTTTGAGGCACATCAAATGAAAATGGACGTCTGGGGAGGGCCACATGATTACACAGCGTCAACAGCATCAAAGTGAGAAGGTTATTATAGAAAGTATAGAAAATGTGCTATACTTAGCCACAAAATGTCATAGTCTTTGGTCAGAAATCAGTAATCGACCTCATCTGTTTCAAAAGGATTCATGTGTTAGGATGATTTATAGATTATGCAAATTGTTTTCGTAATTCGTGTGCAGTTTCTCTGTTTGATTGACATGCAATGTTACAATCCACAGCAGGTTTCAAAGGAAAGAAGAGTCTCCATCTCGACCAGGACCTGCTGATGCTCCTGCAAATGCAACCGCTGTGTACGATTTACCGCCAAGAAGAGAAATGTACTTTTGGGTGAACGAGGAGAAACTACAAGACGACAAGAGCTCAAGTTTTGGCTCCAGATACACATCGGTGTATCGCCCAAGATTTTGTTTGAAAATAAAAATCCTTCGGTGAAAGCCTGTGAAAAGTGTTGATGGGAAAATGCGGCTGAATTGAACTCCTCTTTGTCGAACATTCACCGTTGTCTTTTCTTTTATTCTGTAAACCAAGAAATGCCGACTTTGTTGGATGCAAGACTTCTCGGAAAAGAGGTAAAGTGGGTTGAAATTGAGGGTCAGAATTGTTTTGCTCCGTGGAACTTTTAGCGTTTTGACTTTGGGTAATTTTGTTTGTGATTCACTTGGATTTTTTGGAAGGTTTTTCAGCCACAACGTTTCTTATGTCTGCCTTACCTGACAAGCAAACTGCCAAGTACGTGTTTGAGGATGCTCATCAAAAAGTTTGTCTTCAAGCAAACTACAAAGATCATGAACAATCCATCATTTACTGTGGTTAAAGAGGATTCCTGTTTAAATTCACTGAAGTGCTTTCAAGTCACTGAAACCTTTTGTGCAGATATGGCAGAGGAGAACTAAATGACAGAATTGACAAAAGCTTTGACGATGGTTTGTCAATCTCAGTATCATTCTTAACTTAAGGATAAAACAAACATCCAGTCAAATGTAGCCTGGTCTCACTATACCCTCGTAATCATTTTGTACAGAGGGCCTGAATCTTCACAATTGAAGGAGTTCCTTTTAAAGTTTGAAACGATTGGCCGAGCCAGAATGGACTGAAGAGCTTCCTTTCCTTTCGTATCCACCGCCATTACCAAACTATAGCCAGCAAATCCGGTGCAAGTGCTTGACGTCACCGACAACACCCACCTCCCCCGCTCGCTGAAAGGTTGAACTTCAATGTAACACAGCCTCTGAGATCAGGCCCAGACGTAACATGTAGGGAAATTAAACTTGACCAGAGTTTACAGATGGCTAAGGCCAGGCTAAGTCAGTTTTGCTCTTCCGGACTTTCTAGCATATGACATTGGAGAATTTAATTTTTCCTCCAATTGTTGGCGCCAATTGTTTTTTTTAAATAGCTCTTCCTATATCACCAGAGTAGTTTTGTTATCCTTGTAATGTGTAAGAAAGTTGACTTGTCATCTTTGGCTACTCGCACACAATATCCCCTCCACAATGTGGCAAACACTGGACCTGGGCCGGCGTTTGTTAGATAGTCAGAGGTATCAAAGCCTGAAACTCCTCCATCCTTCCGATTGTGGGTCAATGACATGTCAGTACCACAACAAATGGAAAAACTTTGCGCTGGCCCAACAAACACTTTTGTAGCTTTACACTTGGAATCTTTTTCCTGTTCATTTTTGAAAAAGCCAGAAAAAAGGATGACTGTGCCCCTGTCCCAAAGTCTGTATTCAAGCAGGCTAGGTTTGGTCAATTTGTAAAGTTTTGGCGCATGTCAGTGAAATGGTTCGCAAATTCTTTCCTTGCAATGATAAATAATCCATCCATCCATCCATCCATCTTCCATCCATCCATCCATCCATCCATCCATCCATCCATCCATCCATCCATCCATCTAACCATCCATCCATCTAACCATCCATCCATCCAACCATCCATCCATCATCTATCCATCCATCCATCTAACCATCCATCCATCCATCCAACCATCATCTATCCATCCATCTAACCATCCATCCATCCATCCATCCATCTAACCATCCATCCATCTAACCATCCATCCATCCATCCATCCATCCATCCATCCATCCATCCAACCATCCATCCATCATCTATCCATCCATCCATCTAACCATCCATCCATCCATCCATCCATCTAACCATCCATCCATCTAACCATCCATCCATCTAACCATCCATCCATCCAACCATCCATCCATCATCTATCCATCCATCCATCTAACCATCCATCCATCCATCCATCCATCTAACCATCCATCCATCTAACCATCCATCCATCTAACCATCCATCCATCCATCCATCCATCCATCCATCCAACCATCCATCCATCATCTATCCATCCATCCATCTAACCATCCATCCATCCATCCATCCATCCATCTAACCATCCATCCATCCATCCATCCATCCAACCAACCATCATCTATCCATCCATCCATCTAACCATCCATCCATCCATCCATCCATCCATCATCTATCCATCCATCCATCTAACCATCCATCCATCCATCCATCCATCCATCATCTATCCATCCATCCATCTAACCATCCATCCATCCATCCATCATCTATCCATCCATCCATCTAACCATCCATCCATCCATCCATCCATCCATCTAACCATCCATCCATCTAACCATCCATCCATCCATCCATCCATCCATCCATCCATCCATCCATCTAACCATCCATCTAACCATCCATCCATCCATCCATCCATCCATCTAACCATCCATCCATCCATCCATCCATCCATCCATCCAACCAACCATCATCTATCCATCCATCCATCTAACCATCCATCCATCCATCCATCCATCCATCATCTATCCATCCATCCATCTAACCATCCATCCATCCATCCATCCATCCATCCATCATCTATCCATCCATCCATCTAACCATCCATCCATCCATCCATCATCTATCCATCCATCCATCTAACCATCCATCCATCCATCCATCCATCCATCCATCCATCCATCCATCCATCCATCTAACCATCCATCCATCTAACCATCCATCCATCCATCCATCCATCCATCCATCCATCCATCCATCCATCCATCCATCCATCCATCTAACCATCCATCCATCCATCCATCCATCCATCCATCCATCCATCCATCTATCTTCTTCCACTTTGTTTCCGGGTCTTGGGGGCGGCTGTTGGAGTTTCCCAAATCACAATGCACCAGCCCCTATGGCTCCTCCTGCAGGTGGTGGGTCCACAGAAGGCCGGCCTCATGGTTCTAACCGGGCCTGTTGGTCTCTCATAAGGGGCTTCTGAACCGCTCTTTGTCTGACCCGTCACCTATAGGACCTGGGAGACCCTACCAGGGGCACGAAGCCCCCGACATCAGAGCTCCCAGGATCATTCGGGCGCTCAAACCCCTCCACCACGTTAAGGTGGCGGCTCCAGGAGGGGATGATAAATAATAACAAAGAAAACAATGTAAAAAGGAACAAAGTTAATAACCCACTTAATGCACTTTTTTCCGAAGCCCGTATAAACTCAAACTACTCAATGTTAAGGTACAAGTCTCAAGCGTGATTCAATCCACTGGTACATTTGCTTTTTGAAAATGGATAAACAGATGGATACTTTTCCCGCTGACTGATCCAAATGAGTCTCTCTCTCCTCTGCACCGCTCTTATTCGGAGATCACACGTTTGACTCCTGCTCCTGAAGTGTTCTCCCAGGTAATTGTAATCAGACGGACAGCGCGGCTCCGCTGATTGCTCGCATCCAGGGTTATTTAGCAACTTCGAAATCCTCTGTGTCCAAAGAACAGAGGTTGATTGTGCTCATTACAGAAACACTGCCTCTTACAAACCCACGGAAATGATACGAACCGCGGGAAGGGGCGCTAGCGCGGGAGCTAAAGGTTTTTTTTGACTTGGCACGGCAGTTGCAGACTCTTTTCATCAATTGTGGCGTCACGTTATCTTAGCATGACACGCATTTCAAAGGTTAGAATGAATCCCGCTGTAAGGAGAAGTAATGTGAACCAAAATGCGGACTGGATCTAAGACAATGGAGTTTTCTGGCTGGTTTCCGAAAAAATCTACATAAAAAATGGCCCTCTAGTGCTTCACACAACTGCCTCCGACTGTTTGCATTGCACTGGGTGATGTATGGCTTGGATGCAGCTGCTCGGCCACGGAAACCAATTCCATGGAAAGCTCTCTACGCACTGTTCTATAACCAATATGAACCACATGAAGTTTGGAGATCTGTAGCGGCTTACTGCAGGAAGCACATACTGTATGACATTATAGCGTGCCTCTCCAAAGGTTGTCTAAATTTCTACAGGAGCCTGATGAGTCACATTTGATTATGGTCACGGCTGCGAAACAACAATGCATTTTCCCTTCACGCGCCGAATGATTGATTTGGGAAACGGGAATATTGTCTATTTTCACAAACAAACCCCGAACAGATGCCAGAAAATCACCGCATCCAAACACATTCACAATAACAATGAATAAAACAAGAAAAAATGGATTCTGACTCACACGCATGTAGCGTCTGACTGTTTGGGCCAAAGTGTGCAGCAGTTTGTAGTTGCCTTCACAGCCTCAGGTTCAGGGGGGGTGAATCTTCTGTCTGCCCACCCATAGGCCCAGTCCAGTCTGCTCAGTCTGAAACAGTACTGTTTGATTATATGGAAGCCAACCAGGGTCACTGTCTGCACACCCACACGCCGTATCCAGTCTGCGCCGGCACATGGAGGTGTTGCAGGGTCGCCCTGTCTGCAGATGGAAAAAATAGATCAGTGAAAGCCCTCTGTCTTTTGGGCTTCTGGCTACATTTTACTGGTGCTCCTACTTCAAGTTTAAAAGGGTGTACGGACTTGGAAAACACATTAGATTCAGGTACTCATATTCATATACTGTATATTTACAATCTTTTCAAGTGGAGATAATCTCCGCTATCAGGTACACTCTTTCAAATGTGGGAAAGAAATATTTAGATATATTTAATATATAATTTTGCTTAATTACAACAGGGTTAATTTGTTTGTTTCTTCTTCTTGTTTTGTCTTCTTTACACAGTTGATTTGTTTTTACATTTTTAATTTATAAACAATCACCGAGCCCAGGGGTGTCACATATTACAGTATGTATAGCGTGGAGGACCATGTACTGTCACTGCAGTGCCCTACACCTTTATCGACGATGGGTCACATGTATTCACTAGGGCAGAGGAGAATTGTAACATGATGGCTTCAAATGACCGAGAACCGCACTGTGAGACTAGTGTTGGGACCTTATTGCTTCCGTGGCAACACGGAGGACAGAGCTACGGGGTTTCCCGACTGCAGTTTGTTCATTTTTGAGGATAGCTTAGGTCTGTAGAACGGGGTTCCTGCAAACCCTGCCAGTTACCTGTATGATGCCGGCGCCTCCACTCATCATCGCCATAGGTAAGGCTGGATACCTTTTTTTTTTTTTTTTCGATTCCCCTACTTAACGACACGCCAATCTGATGAAATTTCCACAGCCCCCCTGATGATTTCTTGAGTCACCCTGGTTGGAAAACACTGGACAAAGGAACAGCCTGGGTCTAGCTGAATGTTCACATTCTGGTCCACCCTGGATCCTGCTGCTGAAATACTGAAAGACATATAGTCTGATGACAATGGCTTTTAAACCATGCACACTTATAGTGTACTTTGGCAGTAACTCCAGGCTGTTACATCAGAGCCGCTGGAATCACCTCCTCATTGAGGCAAATACAGCTCATGCAACTGTCCACGGCCAGACACAATGAGGAGAAAGTTTAATCAGTCTGTGGTTGAAAAGCCCCTTGTCGCATTGGGGGAAAGCTGTCTGCACTGACCTGACCGGGTGTGCAGGTCGCCCCTACTGCTCCACTTTGGTTGAAAGTGTGGCAAAGTTTAGGTGAGAGTGTGCGTGTGAGAGAGAGCTTGGTTTGTCGCCAGAACCGACAGAATAATCCAGTGACTTGGACCAACGCCATCAAAGTCCTCGGTGAAAACAAATAAAACTATTAACTTTAAAATATTCATCTTAAGCCTGCACACAATTATGCAAAACATATCCACTTTAGAAGCACATTATCGTCTCACCTTGGTGGAGACAAAAGCTTTGACAACAGCCGCAGATCCCATTGTTGGCTGATTCAAGGATTGCTTCAGTGACACCCACAAACAGCGGGCGGACCGGCTCTTATTCTCTGACCCAACAGACTCCGACGGAACAAAAGAGTGGAGGGCGCGCACGTTTGACACTGTCGCCGATAATGGCTAAAGATATGCAGGAGCGTGCTTTGTTAGAGCAACTAATTACTTTGCAAATGGACTCATCCATCTCCATCGGGCGCCGCGCAGATAAAAGACCGAGACGTTTTGTTATCTGTGAACAATGCTCGCGCCTGAAAATGAAAATGATGAACTATTAGAAATACACGGCTATTCAGATATTCCTGTTCGTCATGACCTTGTGGTACTATGAGGCAGTGGTAGTTTACAGTGTGGGCGGGGGATGGCAACATTTCTGCTGCGTTGTACTGTATGTCTGAGGGCCTTTGAGGGACACAGCCACATTTAGTAATTAGACAATTATAGCTTAATTAAAATAACAGAAGATTATTATAGCTTTGGAGAAATAACCTACTGCCTGTGTTGTGTGTCTTGTCGCCCTCGATTGTTCAACCCATGTTTACACTGCACTGATTGTTTCTACCCTTGTACCTACACATGCCCTCCACGTGCTCGTCCAGTGTCTCTTCGAAACGGGAAACAGGGCAGCACTCATTGGAGACTGTGAGAATGGCTTAAAGGGGGGTATTATGGAAAATGGACTTTTTCAAGCTTTCCATCATGTTATTCTGTCATTCCCTCATTAAAAACATGGCTGAAGTGTTGCCTTGGCACATTCACGTATTTTTGCATAATCTGTAAAAACTCTGATGGCAAAAATTTTAGGGATAGGTTTGCCTGAGTCCTCCTAGGAACGCCCCCACCTCCTGGAGACGCCTCCGAGCTTTCGTCACCAGCCGAGTAACCAACCACTGCTCCTCAGCAGAACCCCCTCCCCACTGGTGCCACAGACAGCGTGTGGAGGGGGCGTGTCGGAAAGAGTCAGAGGTTCTTAAAGAGACAGAGGCCTATTTCAAGACATTCACTACAGCCATTTTGAGAGAGACATTTTATACAAGGCAGTTATTCTAATTTACTGCATTTACAGACCAACAGAAGGTTTGCTCATCATTGTAGTGTGATATAGACTGGTGCTATGTGACTGAAAAAAACAGAATACCCCCTCTTTAAATGAACCATTTAAATGAACCATTACCATTTCTGTCCAAGAGTTTGCTTCTCAAACGTAGTCACTTTTCTCACAGTTTTGCTTCACGTCATTGTGATAAATACGACAGAGCCTGCAAAACTCAAGCATCTCTTCCTCAATTTTTGAGCTTCGTGGAAAAATCTGCCGTCTTTTGTTTACTAGGTTGACGCAAATATCAACTGCACTTGCTTTTTGCTCCACGTTAGCACGCACTTTTGTTTATGGACATGTACAAGCGCTTAGTAAATAAGATTAACAAAGTAATGTATCCATCCGTGACATAAAAAATTCCACCTTGAAAACCCATATATAAACTCCCATTTTCAAACTGGCCAATGAAGCATCCACTTGAGTATTTTTAATGCTTTACGCAGTCTTTTTTACACCGTGATGATTTGAATGTTGTCTTGAGAGTCTTCAAAGGCGCTATGAAATTAAGTGCATCATGATAGTCACTTGCATAGAATTAAGTGTTGAAATTCAATTCAAGACATCATTTTCTCTCTGTCTCTGCTTTGTGTCTCATGTTCCCTCCCCCATCCTCCAGAACCGCCAGCACGCACTTGTTAGCTCCCACTCCCTCGCTCGGTGACAGTGCCATTTGTTTGGGGCCTATCTGTTGGCTTCTGTTTGGTCGTTTTGCCGCACGGCCCGATAACTGTGTGGAAACGAGGATTCCGCGAGGACACCTGACAAATGAAAGCCTCCGCCTCTCTGCGTCTGTCCGAGCCCAAAGACTGATGTCCGACCACAATCAATTTCCTGCCGCATATCTCTCCCCTGCAAGAATGAGGAGCGCGGCGACCAGGAAATACGGCGGGCAGAAGAAAGCATCGGCATAGGAAGCAGAGAGGAGTTTGAAATTGCGACTCCCTGTAATGTAGTATCAACAAAATGAAGCAAGATGGTTGGCCGAGATACACGTCTTGGAAATGAATAAATTCTGCCGAGCGCGAGGCTGAATGTGAGTTGAAAAATTAGATGAATAAGAAGTGTTGCCTGACTTGTAGAGTGTTTTTTTTTTTCTGGAAGGAAAATATGTTCTCGGCAGACACTGTGGGGGCAAGCAGATCTCTTGGAAACCCACCCAATGTATAATGTATATTAAAGCCCAGTAAATGATCAAGACAGTCAGATATTCATGTCAAAAATGGCTGACGTTTTAAGAAGTCTTATCGTCAGAGATAGTGTTTGCCTAATGACTTTAAAGCAATACTTTCGTAGTCCCTCTGGGGGTAATACAAGTGTTAATGGGATGATTGGGGGGGGGGACTTTCATCTCCCCCTGGTGTCTCTGGCCAGACAACCATGCTTGCAACTTGGCTGCCATATAAATAACATAATTAAGTATTAAGTATGACCAAAGACAGGGAACAGGCCATCGTTTTTCCATACTGAGATATGTTCTTACCTGAGCAGACGAGTTGATGCGTACCTGTCTGGTCTTTGAAAGTGCGCTCAGTCACGCAAAAAGACCAAAGACGCTGTTAGCATTTAGCCTCTCCTCCTCTCCTCTATGGGGCCAAACGGGGTGAAGTTAGAGGCGACCAAGCTCTTCACGATCCAATAGATACACAAAATTAAACATGTCGATTTTCTATTATTTATAAGAAAATAAAAAAAATAAGAAGGGGTACTATATTGTAAGGCATGTGAGAAAGCTAGCCACGAGGGGTCAAATGGGCAGGCAGACTTAACAAAGGTAGAGTTCTCACCAGACATTTATTTTGCAAGACCAACAGAACTTCTCAGTGACGCACATATCACATACAAAATGGCCCCTAGTGACTACAGCAGTCAGCTTTTATACCTCCCCTAACGGGAAAGGTACCATTCCTTGATGGGTAACTTCCAAACAAAAGTTCTGCTGGCAAGCTTTAACATTTTACATAAAATAGATGAGTTAAGAGTCCAAAACGATCAGTGTTCAACTCAAATGAATAAAGACAATACAAGCCAAAAATCAAACACAAAAGAAACTCAAAACAAAGATTAATCTAGTTTCCCCCCTTCCACATGGTTCAGCCTGAAGTTTTTAAAATGGCCGACAAAGACCACGCCCCTTCCTTTCTTCCCCCCAGGTTGTACAGGTAAGTTGTATACCGAGTGAATGAATAAACAAAGTTTTAAATGGACAATGTGATATAATTATTAACTTATACATGAATCTGAGGGTTATTGTTGGCTGGTGTTTATTGCAAACGAAACAAACGAAGCAAAACAACAAACACACACAATGGGACAAACCCACTTTGTCACAAGGCGTAATAACACCTTAGGATCACCACGACGTCCGCACAGTAATATCTTCACTCCCAAGGAATTCTCAAGATATGGTAGCTGTATGGTAGCTTCCAACTTTACCCCCATTTGGAGCCATAGGAATACATTGGGAGAGGCCAAATGCTAACAGCTCTTTGGTCGTTTTGTGTGACTGAGGGCACGCACAAAGACCAGACAGGTACGAATCAACTCGTCTAAGCTCAGGCAAGAACATATCACAGTATGGAAGAAGAGGCGACCGTATTTGACCTTAGACGAGTTGATCCGTACCTGTTTGGTCTTTGTGCCCGTGGAAAATCTTGGTCGCTTCTAACTTCACCCCATTTGGAGCCATAGGAATACATCGGGAGAGGCCAAATGCTAGCAACATCTTTGACTGAGCTTGACTCCACAGACTGAGCGCACGCACAAAGACCAGACAGGTACGCATCAACTCGTCTAAGCTCAGGCAAGAACATATCTCAGTGTGTAAAAATGGTGGCCTGTTCCTTTAACTAAAGATGGAATTAGAGATCTGAACGGAGGATCTGAGGAGCATGATTGGGGCCCAGGGTTCCTATGAATGTTCTGCCTTGCAATTACATGATCAGATTAAATCAAATCAAATCACGACATTAAAACAGCGAAACAATAACCGATGTAAAGCGAGCAAGAGTAGTGTCCAGACCAATGTAATGTCTAAATAAGCGGTCAATGACTATATTTGTAAGTGTATGATAGCAGTGGAGGTGTTCTGCTGCTGACAGAGTATTTCAGCTCCATTGTGCTCGTCTCCCTGGGCTGGATCGAGTGTCCTCGGCTCAGGATGTGGAGAACTATTAATCCCACATTGATTCACTTTGTGGTGGATTGCCCCAAACTGCAGCGGTAACTCAAGCTGTCCCGGCTAATCCTGGAGGCTGCTCGGCGTACGCCTCTGAAACAACACCACTGATCCATCAAGTCGTCGACGCTTAGCACAACCTCAAACTCTGCGAGCGCCTGAAGAGGTGAAACAGAGGCGTAAAAATCGAGCAGACGACTGTTCCGACCTGTCACCCTTCCACTGTCTCACCGTCTGGCTTCTCGCGGAGACTGATGCTTTGTAAAAAGGCAATTTAAAGGGTCTATATATAAAAAACCTCGTGCTGCAAGATGGATTCCTGTGAGGGTTGTGATTTCACCAGTCACAAAAGTACATCTCGAAAGACTCCAATTTCCTTCAGCTCAGATACTCTGGTGTTTCGGATCAGTCCAGTTCTAGTAAGCAGCACGGGGTCACGCTTTAGAATACAGCCCAGAGACCCAGGTGTAAGTACGGGTAACAAGAAAGTAATTACACATGCAAGTACAGGTACTCTTACAACGTGTAACAGGGAAGTACAAAGTGTTACAAGGGGAAACAATGTGTAACAAGGAAATACAATGTGTAACAAGGAAGTACAATGTGTAACAAGGAAGTACAATGTGCAACAAGGAAGTACAATGTGTAACAAGGAAGTACAATGTGTAACAAGGGGGAACAATGTGTAACAAGGAAGTACAATGTGTAACAAGGAAGTACAAAGTGTAACAAGGAAGTACAATGTGTAACAAGGAAGTACAATGTGTAACAAGGGGGAACAATGTGTAACAAGGGGGAACAATGTGTAACAAGGAAGTACAATGTGTAACAAGGGGGAACAATGTGTAACAAGGGGGAACAATGTGTAACAAGGAAGTACAATGTGTAACAAGGAAGAACAAAGTGCTACAAGGAAGTGCAATGTGTAACAAGGAAGAACAAAGAGTAAAAACGTGTCAAGGTGTAGTAAAGGTATTTATTTTCACCTGTTCTGCTTATTTTTTCTCTGTTCACTCTTGTTTCTGCTTGTTACAGGCAACGGTGTCTCACTACAAAAAATGTCTTCACTTTCACAAAAGTAATAATGTTGTCCTGAAACATTAAAGTTCATGCACAATTTATAATATCACAATCCCTTTTGTCACAACTATGTGACAGCTCAGCACCATTAATTGCTCTTTGAATATCTTTACTACACCTTGATTGACACATTGTTACACGTGGTACTTCCTTGTTACACATTGTTCCCCTTGTTACACGTTGTAAGAGTACCTGTACATACATGTGTAATTACTTTCTTGTTACCCGTACTTATACCTGAAACTCGCCGGCTGTATTCTATTTTATCTATTTTTGTGATTTGTTCTGTAGCTGCGCTTTGAGACTTCCTTGTGATTGGCTAATACGAGATTCGCTTGGTGCCATCAGCAGGAATCATCCCCCCAACTCCATCCTCTTGCCATTACTCACCGCACATTTCATTAATCCTGCATATTCAGTCAGTCTGTCTGTTTTCTGGTATTCAAACTGTGAAAGGATGTAGTATTCAGCTGACAATGAATTGTTTGCTGTGGCCCCAACTCGTCTCTGGTTCTCACGTTCCCTCCCGCACAGCCCGACTATTCACATGACTTCATTACATGTACATTTTACAGCTTAATGTGATGGTGAAGCAGAGCCCACAGCTGTCGGAATATATTGCTCTGATTTAAACTCTTACCCGCGTGTTGCCAGTCAATAAAAATGCGCTGTACTTGGATCTAGATTATGTGCCTCATAAGTTTTATTATAGCAATGGATATTTAGCAGGAACCGACTTTTCGATTATTTACGGTATTTTGCTCCTTCGTATCACTTGGTAACTTTCACTAAACTGTCAGACCCACCTGAGCACTAATCATCTTGAAAAATGTCATATTTAATCACGACAAATTGGGAGCAAGTTAGCATAAACTAAAAGCCGGTCCCAGCTGAAGATCCACTACCCTATTTTTTGCTCCTTTTTTTAAATCAATCAATCAATGGTTTTGTAGATCCACTCCCATGGATGGACGGGCAATAATGACCCACGGCCGATGGGAGTCCCTCAGCAGACGGGCCAAGATCGCAGAACATCCAGTCCTTGTTGGAGCTTCAGTTCTTCTTGTCCTCCGTTCGATCTGAAAGAGGGAACACGGGGGAGTGGGACAGGAGACACCAGGAGAATCGTAATGAACAGACTTCTGATAAGAAATATTGTATCATAATGTAGTCATACGGGTGTCGCGCCCTCCTCCCGCACTATAAACCACTAAAACCTATAAAAGGTGCTCCCTCTCTTGCTCGGCCCCCCTGACCTCTGACCCTCTGACGTCACACGGCCGGCGAGAGCAGAGTGATGAGCTCAGCCGTAGCATGTTGTGGTTATTGAAGAAGTAAACTTACTTACTCCTATGGACATTGTGCTCAGTGCTGCTGTTAGTCACTTTTCTTTTTCTTGTTTATGTTGGACTATTGGTACTATGGGGGGGGGGGTCAACTTTAAGAGGGACGGTTTTATGATGTTCCTCTTTCATCCAAAACAATTAAAGAAACAATTCTAATGTAACAAAATAAATAATTTCTTTTTAGAAATTTACTTTGTCTCTGTTCCTATCCGTCAACGAACCTGTGTGACTTATGTGTGAGGATTAGTTCATTCTAAGACAAAGTCTACAGTAAGAAGAAGAGGATAGCGCTCAGTGCACCGTACTTCCCACAACAGCATTGTTTCTAAGGCAGCTTTACTTTAGGCTGTGGGTTAGAGCTTTACCAAACTGACCTGATTATAAGCTAGATCGAAAAGGTACGTCTTGAGCCTAGTCTAGACTCTAGAGACTGTGTCTGCTTCTTTAAAGGTCCTATATCAAGCAAAATCGACTTTTCAGAGCTTTTAGCCATGTTGTTATGCTATTTCCTTATCAAAAACACCCCCAGAGTGGTTTGTGGCTTCATTCACGCAGCTCTCAGTAATCCTCCTGAATCCTGCTCTCTGAGCAGCTGCTCCTCCCTCTCCTGGTGAACGACTGATGTGCTCCGTTGGGACGTCACAGCGGAACGGAAGTGCTCGACGTCTGTAATGTAATGTCTTACGGCCTGATTTTAATTTGTAAAACAGCTTTTTCATTATTTCTGTCGTGAGAGAGAAACAAAGAGAGAAAAGAACAGGTGTGTCCTATTCTGGACACACCTGTTCTTTTCTCTTACCTAACGATCATGTCACGGAGAAAAAGAAGCGCGCTTAGCTACGAGGACTTTTTTCAACCTTCCTAAAGAGGCCACTTGTCAGAAGTTGTTTTTGTCTCCGGGATTCAGCGACTCTCAGCCAAAATATTGTTTTTCTGTGACTGTCTCTGATGGATGTTTGGGGAACCTTCGCCAGAATCAAAGTGGATTAACTTTTGTAACCAATGCGAGTCCCATCACGTAAACAGCGATGGACCAGAGCGGTGAGCTTATCAAAACGTGTGTTAGCGTGTGTGTTAGCGTGTGTGTTAGCGTGTGTGTTAGCGTGTGTGTTAGCTTGTGTGTTAGCGTGTGTGCTAGCTTGTGTGTTAGCCATTTATGAAGCTGTGTTGCAGATGTCAACTCCTTATAACTACATCGTGAAGTAACTTCACTTTATTTATATTACGGTAAAGTATGTGCGGAGAGAGGGGGCGGAGTTAACTGAATCGAAGCGTTGTGTCTTCCGGGTTTGAAAAATACCTCCAGAAAACACTTATATTTATCACAAAAATGAGTGCTCCATAGTGGTAGAGGTACAATATATCATATACATGCCTATACTTAACTTTGGAATGGCTAAAATAGCATGATATAGATCCTTTAACATGAGCTTTTTCGTTAGCGTCTTTTCCATACTACATCTGCATTATTTTAAATTCTAGAATTCGCCAAAAGTATGGTTATCGAGCCAAAATGGTGCACAATACAAGAAAAGTGTAAAGTTCCAACTCAATTTAATAATGATCCACTTGTTCAATCACGGTATTGCAAAATTTAAGTTGACACTGTGCTGAAAACAGTCTATACCTGCAGCGGCGTTTAAACACTTTACAACCCAGACAGTGTGTTGAAGGCTCTGCCGGGGCTCCACAGTCGGACACTCCGATCACATTTCCTCCTGATAAAGTGTTGAAGCAGCATTCTCCCACCACCAGATTTCATATCACGCTGGAGATGAGATATTTATATTAAAAGGCTTTCAGTGCAATCAATCTGTCCCCCGGGAGCCCAGAGAGATAGAGAGAGGGGAGTGAGCGTTTCCCCGGCCCGGGTACCTCCGCCTCATTACGGGCCCACTGCTGCGCGATAGGGCTCAGGGGGCTGCTTTGAAACACGGGAGAACAAATATTTCACTAACTGGAGATATTGCGCGGCCTTCAGTGAGATGGATAGTTAGCTGGGGACAGGGCACGGCGGACATCACTTTGCAATATGAGAAGCTAACAATACTGACGGGCTTCAAAGCCGTGCGGTCAGCCCGCAGCTTTAAAAAAAAAAAAGAAATATGGGGCTCGTCCTGGTTCAGAGCAGCACTGCAGGCTAGACTTTGATCTGGGCAGGTCCGATAGCACTTTTGAAGCAAATGTGTCACTCAAAACGCTGCTGCGACGGTTTTTACATGGCCATTTAGAAAGGGATGGAAGCTTGAAGTGCTGAAGGGTTGAGGTTGTGTTTATTGTCACTACAGGCTTGGTCTCAAACCAAAATAAATCTAATCTCCATTATTAGATTGTTAACAAGGGCCCAAAGAGTAGAGAGCATTCATGTTTGCACAAATGCATTAGCAATTGACCAATTAATTTAACACCAATTAATAGAAATCATGACTTTAATGAGCAAAACGATATTTTCATTACAGTATAGTTGAAAACGTGTTTAAAGGGACTACACAGAGTTTAAAAATGTTAAAATGATGTATTTTCCACCCCCTACATGTTCCAGCAATGTCCTAATGTGTAGAATGAGCTCAGACCTGTTCACCACAACTGCCTCTAAAATCCTGCTCTGTCACTCAAAAAGCTGTTCATTTGGGTCCGTGCTGAATATAGAAGCTGTAGTTACGCGTAAGACCTGAGGTGGCAGTAGTGAGTATAAAATTACCAATTTGCATCTAGCCCCTTGAAGGAAATGGACACAACATTTGGAAACTTAAATGGTGCAAGTGTAGTACCTCCATAGAGCCTCTAGTGTCCCTTTGGAAAGCATTGCACTTTAGACACGTTGAAAACAACTTTAAAGCCGGGTTTCTAATTTTCCCAAACTTTCTACAGTTAGATTTTCCTCCTGTGATAACGCTGGGTAAAGAAACCAGGCTGGTTTTTGTAAGGAACATTTCAGAAATCTTGTTTACTCAGCCAGTCTGTTCCTTTTTCCTTTCCTTAATGAAGTGAACCTGCTGCTGCTGTGTCTGCAGTGAACTGATCTTATAATGAACTGATTTTATTATGTACATTGCTGGGCAAATGTATTAGAATGTATGAGCAAGCCAAAGCCAAATTTCTGCCATCATTGTGCATGGTAGACAATAAAGTTTTTTCTATTCTATTCTATTCTAATGAGGGCTTTGATTGACAGGCCGTTAGCATTAGAGCTAGCGGCGCGGGCGCAGCTACGACTGAACTACGCGCCCCGTGAGGGCTGAGTCTACAGTGAGGATCCTGCCCTTATGCCCTTTTTAGGAACATGCCCCGTCACAGCAGGGGGGAGGAGTGAGAAGGAGATTCTTTTTAACGGTCTATGGGTGCAAGTTTAGTTTTGAAGAGGAAGCCACATAATGATACCCTGGCCTTAGCCATCCGTAAACTCCGGTCAATTATCATTTCCCTAATTAGCGTGAACCTGGCCCCCCATCATACTCAAATTTAAATGAAAAATATGTCAATCGTTTGTGCTACGTTTGTGCTGTTTTGTGCTGTAAAAATCTTTGTTTGTGTTAGGGTTTTTGAGATATTAATGATTGTTTTACTGGTCAGATCTGAGGTCACCCTGCTCGTTATACAGCTCCAAAACGGGTAAAAATGGTGTCACTGCTTCCTCTACATCTGTGCTGTTTTGTGCTATAAAGATTTCCATTTGTGCTGGTTCGGTTTTTAAACTATTACAAACTTTAGAGCCTTAAAGGAATAGGCCACCGTTTTTACATACTGAGATATGCTCTTACCTCACTTTAGCCGAGTTAATATATCCCCGTCTGGTCTTTGTCCGTGCGCTCTGCCAGGCAAACGGAGCACATACGCAGCCTCTCCCACATGTCACATAGCTCCAAAAAAGCAGATAAAAGGGGGAACTATATTGTAAGGCCTAATAATACCAGGAGTAGTTTGGCATCCGCACAGTAAAGTGAAGATTACTGCACGGATTTCGAACTACTCCTGGTATTATTACGCCTTACAATATAGTTCCCCCTTTTATCCGCTTAGAAAATCCACATTGTTTAATTTGTTAATTTGTAAAATTTTCCACTACAAAGTAATTATACTTTGTAGTGGAACACTTCACGTAACCATATTTAAATAGGGAAAACGTGGAAGAGCTCGGTAGCTTCTATCGTGAGCTTTTTTGGAGCTATAGAGGAGAGAGGGAGAGGCTAAATGCTAACGCCGTCTGCGCTGTGTTTACGTGACTGAAGGCACGGGGGAAGATCAGACCGGTACAAATGAACTAAACTAAAACTCTAAACTCAGGTAAGAACATATCTCAGTATGTAAAAATGGTGGCCTATTCCTTTAAGGCGTTCACCCTCGTCCTCCTCTGAGGCGCGCGCACATGTCAGAGGCGCACGGCAACACACACTGCATGCAAGAAACAATCATCAATATCTCAAAAACCGTAAGAGCACAGACGAAGATTTTTACAGCACAAAACAGCACAAACGTAGCACAGACGATTGACATATTTTTCATATAAATTTGAGTATGGTGGGGGGCCAGGTTCACGCTAATATTTCATTACATGTACGTCTGCTTCACTCACTCGGGCGCAATACATACGTCACGACCAAACGCTAGCGAAAATCAGATCCAATGGTTTCAAAGTTCACCCTCCCACCTGACAACGGAGCTCAATTGTGAAGGTCCAGACTCTTGTACGAAACGCAGTAAGTGGTGAAAGGGGTGCAACACAGTTTCTTGCCATTCTGGCCAACCGGGGCTGGTCCAAAAGTATTATAAAAGCCTGTATAAAAGCCTGTATGCTTCACCATGTCAAAGTGTAAGATTTATATGAACTGTAATATGGACAAATTATCATCATTAGTTTTTAATAGACTTGCAACTGATTGAAGTATAGCGTCGCTGCTGATCAGACAAAAGTGTAAAGGTTAGAACAGGTTTCTCATCAGGCTCGACGCTTTTTCTGACACTAAAAAATGTGCCCACAGCAGCAGCACCTCTGCTGATTTATGCATCGCGATTTATCAAAAGGTAATGATTTTGAAGCTTTCGACACATTTATGACTGACAGATTATACATTCCATATGAAGGACTTTAATAGGTTTGATGCTAAATATGCTAAATACCCATTCATAGTCCAGTATGGGTCATGTTTTAAGACTATATATATGTCAATGTCAATGTCAATTTTATGTATAAAGTACATTTAAAAACAACCATTGTCGACCAAAGTGCTGTACAAGAACAGTAACAATATGTACAATAAACACAATAAAACTTAAACACAGGTCATATATAAAGGCACAAACTGTCTGGTCTACATGGAACCGAAGGCCAAAGCAAAAATATGAGTTTTTAATTTGGTTTTAAACTCCTCTACAGACTGAGCCGAGCACATGTAGAGGAGGCGGTTCCAAAGTTTAGGGGCCACTGAGAAGTCACCTCTGGACACACCTGGATTTAGGAACAGACAAAAGGAGCTGGTCAGCAGACCTCAGAGCTCTGGAAGGACAGTAGAGCTGCAGCAGTTCTGACAGATGCTTAGGTGCCAGTGAATTTAGGCATTTAAAAACAATCAGCAGAAACTTGATTCGAAAGGGAACTGGTAGTCAATGTAAAGAGGACAGAATGGGAATCTAGGGTTGATCGAACCTGCAAAGAACTATGAGATGATACAGGAGACAGAAATGTAGCGACAATGCTAACCTTCTTCTGCTCAAGGGCATCCATCATGCAATCTCATCATTTTGGAGTTCAGACCTCAGCCAGGGAAGGGTTACAAAGGAGCAGATGTTGAAACACTCCAGTCATATTTCTCTGGCAGCTGTTTATCGGGCTACAACACTTGTGTCTCCTGCTGTGCGATTCATGCATACGCTAAAGTGGAGTAGTAGATGACACTCTTAGCTCAGCCTGGCATGTAAACAAACACATCAAGCACACTCGCCGCTGGTTGTGGTGGCGATAATGAGCGAGAAGAGCCTGGGGGAAAGTGGGACCCCCTGTCGAGTGCCCCTGTGTTATGCACAAACACTACACATGCACCGAGTGAGGACTGCTCACGGTCCAAATAGTTGGAAATGCGAACCAGGAGAGCACTAGAAGGAGATGTTAGCATTTTAGAAGTGTTAGTTGTCACAAGCAGATTTTCAATGGCTGCTGCTTTATGCTGAAGTGTAGGTTTGGTAAGCACTCTTCTGTGTTCAGTGCTGGAGCGAGACTATTTCATAATTTTGAAATAGTCTAAGATGTTTGTTTTTTTAATGCAACTCTGAAGTGTCTAGAAATGTAATGGAAAATGCATAGTTTGAACGGTCCATTTTATTCTCAGCCAACATCCCATGCTCTGGAAATGCTTGCCCCTCACTGCGGCGCACTTTTACAAACTCCAGCCAAACACGCTTTTCCAATTCTTTACAAAGACATGTGGTCAGAGATTCTGCATTATCTCCACATGTTTTGGTGGGTATTACTGACAGGCGGATTAACCAATCAGAGACACACATGGGCTTTCCAATGTGGCTGCTCATGTGAGAATGAAAACACTAAGGTGGTCATTTATCAAGTGTTTGCTCATGTGCAAACCTTGCACTTTTATACTAATACTAATGTGGAGCAGACAGCATCATGAAGTCCAAGAACACACCAGACATGGGTTAGGTTATAAAAAAGATTTCCAAAGCTTTGAACATCTCTCAGAGTAAAGTTAAATACACCATCCAGGAATGGAAAGAGTCTGGCATCACTGCAAACCTACCAAGACCCGCCCGTCCTCTTACTGTTCAGTCACTTACTGACCGAACAAGGACAGCACTGACCACAGCTGTTACCAAGAAGCCTATGATGACCCTGGATGAAGAAGAAGAAGATCTTTATTTATACAGCGCCTTTCACAGACATGGTCACAAAGCGCTTTACATGAGACAATTGTACATTCACTCCATACTCGGTGGTGTAAACAGACGTCTGCGCCAACGGACCCTCTGACACCACCATCCATTCACTCACACACATCATTCATCCTGGCCTATTGTCCATGTTTTTAGTGGTAGGGGAAACCGGAGTGCCCGGAGGAAACCTACGCAGACATGGGGAGAACATGCAAACTCCACACTGTGAAGCGAGAGCGCTAGCCGCTGCGCTACCGTGCCGCCGAACTGCAGAGAGCTACAGCTCAGGTGGGGGAAACTGTCCACAGAACAACTATTAGTCGTACACTGAACAAATCTGGCCTTTATGGCAGAGTGGCTAGAAGAAGCCATTTTTTAAAGAAAATCACAAGAAGTACCGTTTTCTGTTTGCCAGAAGCCTCCATGTGGCTTTTGGCTTTTGTTTATGGTCCATATAGTATGGCAAAGTGTTGAAAAGTTAACGGGGGCCCATTATGCATACCACTGTATGTTCAAATATATATTTACTGTCTTTAGTTAAATTGCATCAACAAACAAAAAAATAGCAAAGGCAATCAATGTAAAAAACTGGAAAGTCAGTTTGTAACAAAGATTTTTAAACATCCAAATTATTCTTTTTTTTTTTTTTTTTTTGCTTATATCTTATGCATATACATTCTTAATGTGTATAACAACAAAAAACATTGGTCTGGTTTTCAAAGTTGTTGAATTATAGACCCAATATTTCCAAACATATATCCTTTGCCTTTTTACTCCCGCATATTATCACACTTGACGAATACACACATTTTCTTTATTGCGGCAAACATGGCTCATCTTCTGGTTTTCTGCATCATGAATCCTCCTTTTGCCCTCGACGTCGGACATTTGACTCGCGGCTCTCCGGCAATGTTCCAGGAAGTGTGCGCTGAGCCGTGGATTGACGTGCTTGTTTTACCGTTCCACATGATGACCACCATGACACACACACACACACACACACACACACACTCGCGGATGTGAACATGACTCCGGCAGATCGATACAAGAGCACTGACAGTGATGGACACACAATCGGTCACGACCCAGAGAGACAAACTGTCACAGGCTCACAATACCCCCCTCTGACGCACCTCAAGGTCACTCAGGATTACAGGATGGTCCCGTATCAATATGTTTTTATCACGTTGAGGATCCACATAAATGTAGAATCTGACTCTAAGTACACAATGCAGTATAGAGACGTGTACTGATCATTTCTTTCCTGGGGGGAAACGCAATTAACATTTGAAAGGATGTTCGGTTCTCTCGTGAGAAGCCAATCAAAACAAACATGACAAAACTAAATACTGAGGCGTGTAACCCTGTGGGGGACGGCAAAGCTTCGCAGTCTTGTCACTTGTGCGTCCCCCCTCAGGCGGTAGGTAGAGGAACACAACCAAAACACACAAAAAGGACTCATAATTTATTCACTCTATCGTTTATGTAAAACTGTGAACTATGAACTAAGGCTGAATTCGTAATAACTCTGCTATCTTCTGCCATAGGAGCATCTGGAGCAAGTCATCGCCTTATTATTTGGCCCATAGACTTTAAAGGGGGGGTATTCTGCTTTTTTCAGTCCCACAGCACCAGTCTATATCACACTACAATGATGACAAACCTTCTGTTGGTCTGTAAATGCAGTAAATTAGAATAACTGCCTTGTATAAAATGTCTCTCTCAAAATGGCTGTAGTGAATGTCTTGAAATAGGCCTCTGTCTCTTTAAGAACCTCTGAGCCTTTCCGACACGCCCCCTCCACACGCTGTCTGTGGCATCAGACAGTGGTGACGAAAGCTCGGAGGCGTCTCCAGGAGGTGGGGGCGTTCCTAGGAGGACTCAGGCAAACCTGTCCCTAAAATGGCCGCCATCTGAGTTTTTACAGATTACTCGAAAATACGTGAATGTGCCAAGGCAACACTTCAGGCATGTTTTTAATGAGGGAGTGACATAATAACATGATGGAAAGCTTGAAAAAGTCCATTTTGCAGAATACCCCCCTTTAATCAATTCAAATATATACCGTAAGTTACATCGTTTTGTCGATTCAAGCACTGAAAAAGCCTATACAGCTGAAATCATGACCTCTCTATTGATTATAACAGAATCAGCTTGTGTTTTCCCACTTTTCCAGTTGATAAACATTGAAGTAAATGTTCCCTGGGAAAGGAGACTATGTTCCCTCTGAGGCGAGGCAGCTGAAACCATCCCCGCTTTAGCATTTGCTCCACAGCGCTGCAGCCATTGTGCCCTGGAGTCAAGTCTGAGCTGCTCTTGTTTCCCAGGTTTTTTATTTCTCGACATCCACTCCGCGGCTTACGTTCTTAAATCAAAGCCCAGTCTCATTATGTTTGTGAGAGGAGAGTGTAGGCAGCACAAACCGCGCGACAAATACAGGGAAAGAGCCCGGGATTTAAAATACCACAGAGCAGTGCAGCCCGAACAGGAAATCGATATTGAAGATGGAGCGGCGAGCGGCTAACTGCTGTGATCAAGCTCAGGCTCACTGCTGATTTACCGGAGAGAGAGTAACAGCTCAACTGATCAATTGATTAATACTGTTTTCCTCAGCCAACGGCTAAAAGTTGTACATGGAAAAATACTACCTTGGTACGATCGATTTGAAAAGTGCCATCATTTGAATGGATTCTAATTCTATTGCACAGTAGGATACAATCTTTAGGTTAAAAGTATACTATAGCCTTTGCACTGTGGGAAATTTGACCTCCCCAGCTGACCCATCCTTCAATGTCTTTGTGGAAACCTGTTGGAAACCCGAGGGCCTCCAACTTTATGAGGGTGTTGTATGCTTGAGAACCAGCTCTTTGTCATTAAAAAGGACATATTGTGCACATGGGGCATAAAAACAGACTGAAATAACATTGTTTTGGTCAAAGCCCCAACTTGACTGTAGCTTCATCAATAGCAACGTCTTACACTTTACAAGCCTGTCGGTGCCTCAATGTGGGACAGGCCCGCCCGCCACGCCACTCATGGGCCACGCCCCTGGCCGCTGATGCTCGCCCCGTGGTCCTGTGCCTCCTGTGTCTCTCAGGCCCATCAGTTTTCCCCATTTAGCGTTTGTCATAATTTGGATTATTATGGCTCACCATATTAAAAATCTCAGAAAATTTGAATATTTTAAAAATGGACTGTAAGCCACAATCATCAAAATTATAACAACTAAAGGCTATACATATGACACCTTGCATGTAGTGAGTCTATATCATATATTAGTTTCACATTTTAAGGGGCAAAACTCAAATTTTTTCAGTTTTCAGGTTTTGGGCCAAATTGGTCTCTGAACATATAAGCTTTCTCCCGGAAACAGAAAATATGCCTAATCTTCACAATAACATGTTTAAATATTGCGCTGATTCAATGTTCCCCCATAGACTTATATGGGACAATGCAATTTCAAGGGCCTTTTTCTCAAAACACATTTTTCTGTCATTGTGGCGACGCTATGTCCACGTCAGTCGGACCTAAAGACTTCACATTTTCCAGCCTCGGACTGAACAATATTTGGAAGATTTTTTCAGAGGGATTTTTTGTTATTTAATCCCTAAAGCCCCATTTATTGAGTTTTGAATGTCAAAAAATAAGGCGAAAATTAAATTTTTCCACTAAAAAACAGCTTATTTTAAAACTAAACAAGAAATCCTGAATCCCCTCTGAGAAAGTCTTGGTAACTCATTTATCAATAAAATGAAACCATAAATTTGAATGTAGCTCTAGCCATTATTCAGATTTCGTCGCCAAAAAGATTTTTGTAGGCATAAAACACCTTGTTCTTATATGAAAAGATAAAATGACCGAAAACTTGCCATGTATTTTTTTTTCTCACATTTATGCCAGTGATCGACAGCAAAGGTTTCAAATTGATATCTGTAAATTTTAATTTTTACCCTATTCACCTGCAATGTCTCACCTTAATTAAATTGAATTACTGAAATAAATGAACGATATTAACATTTTCTGAGTTTCACCTGTGGTAGCAGTGAAATAAAGGCGCTGGGACTTGTGAAAACGTATCCTTGGGGCTCCCCCAGCAATGGGAATAGTAAAAAAAAGTAACTTTCAGTTTTGATTTACAGCTTCAGCACGACAAGATAGACAAACTTTGAAAATAGAACGGCTCAGAACCGATACAGCGTTGTACTGTTGGTTTGAGAAATGAAGTGGAGGAGAGTTTTAACAATAACACAGGAAGTACAGACTGAAGTGCTGAAACCATAGAAGAAGAAAACACTAACTAACATACTGGGACACAACTCCAGATATGTTTTTGAAGAGGGAGCAATTCCACAACATGGTTTAGGCTAAAAAAGAGCGACACTTTTGTTTTTTGCGATGGGCTAATTTTATTTCCTCAACAAAAGTCAAGAATATTGTGTTATTGTATTGACTCTAATGAGTGCAATAATATTACTAGACAAACTCAACAGTATGGAGTGCAGGATTACGCAAATAGGTGTGAATAAATCAAACCAAAAATGACCAGATGTGTTCTCTGGACGAAACACCATAATAAAAATATTATCATAACCACCGTCGGTTCTGGAGTTTCACAGACAGACTACAGAAACCCTATCCTTATTGCTGTAAACATATCGGATGTGTCAAACGGCTGCTCGATGTTGGAACGCGTTTGTTCAAGGCGACGCTGCAGGCGCTACAATCTCCAAATCCCACTTCGGGGTTCTACCGTGCGACAGATAAGACCCCAGTCAAAAAAAAAGCAAATAAAAAATATATCGACTTCTGCAATGTCAGGCTACAGAGCGAAGTGTTGTTCTTGAAGAAGGAGCAGCTTCTGTACAGTTGGTGACAGTGACATACAGCGTGTGCTCAGATTGGTGCGAGGCGTAGACAGAAGGAGATCATGGGTTCTGATGGCCCCATCCTTCTGCAGGTAGACGCCCCAGGGGATAACGTGCGGGGCCGGTGTTGTTCAATCACAGCAGGGACAGTTGGAATTACAGGAGAAGCTGCAGGGAAGACGGCCCGAGTCACTCCTGACAGATAGAAGCGATGATCGTTCCAGATAAACTGTAGCTCGGGATCCAATCCAGGGCCGCTTATAACTCTCGCCCTGTACTGAGCCTTTTTTCTCCCATCTTGTTTTCTGTGTTTTGTTCGTGAAGGGATGGCGGCGCATTCAGTCCATCGCCTCCAAAGCGTCTGGTTTACGTTGAAAATACATGGGGAGCGTCAAGAGGTCCCGCAAGCTTTTGACGCACGTCCAACGCCTCCAAAGTGGCCCACGCTAGAGAGGGAATTGTTGAACTTTTTGGAGAAATTTCGCGAGCGTCGAACCAATCAGGAGCTTTCCCCAACAGTGACGTACGTGCTTTGTAACTGAGCCACCGGGGCAGATCCTGTACCGGACCAGAGATGCAAACACTCAGAGGCACGGGGTTCAGCTTCACCGTGTTGTGAACCGGAGCTACAGCAGCTCTGGGACTTCTACAAAGACACACATCAGTGTTTACCTAAACACCCAGGATTAAAAGCGGCGACAAGAAAACTTATTTATGAGTGGCTGGATCTGCGCTGAGAATGTGTTTGAGCCTTGATGATGCACAGAGCATTCCCAAAGCTAATGCTACGAGCTAGCTGCGCTATAAGCCATAACTACATAAAGCAGCCTCTAAGATTATCACACACTGAGCTGGACTTGACACATTTGTGGTTCATTGCAGACTTTAAATCAACAATGAGCTGTAGGCGATTGTAACAAGCTAACCGGGCTAACCTATAGCCACTTGCCACCAATGTCCATTCAACCTTACGAACCTTCACTGCCCCTTCGCTCCTACGGCAGGGGTCTCCTAGTTATTCCTAAAGTCAACAAAAAGACTCATGGTGAGGCGTCTTTCCAATATTACGGCCCTCGCCTCTGGAACCACCTGAGGAGGAGCTCAGGCCTGAGGAGGAGCTCAGACCTGAGGAGGAGCTCAGACCTGAGGAGGAGCTCAGACCTGAGGAGGAGCTCAGACCTGAGGAGGAGCTCAGACCGGAGGAGGAGCTCAGGGCTGAGGAGGAGCTCAGACCTGAGGAGGAGCTCAGGGCTGCAGAGAACGTTCATGTTTTTAAGAGCAGCTTCAGACCCACCTTTTTAGCTTAGCTTTTAACTGACTAATCTATTTATTTAGTCCTAATATATAAAATGTATATATGGGAGGTTGTCCCAGGCGCATTGTTTTAAATGTTGAAATCTGAAAAGCACTTTATGATACGTTTCGGTATGAAAAGTACTTTATCAATAAAGTTTGATTGATTGATTGATTGATTGAACCGTATGGGTTGGATTTAGGCTTAAATACTGAGGAGATCCTGCGTAGACCATGGGGGTATAGTTAAAGATCCATAGGACATGGCAGGAGCAAACAGGGAGACTAGTTAGCCTCCAAACAACTGTAGTTTTCAGGCAAGAGCTACTTCCAAGATGGCTACGAACACACTCTGCGCGTCCAGGGCTTTTTCACACTCACTGACATTGTGACAAGCGTTTAACTTCAATAAGCACAAGTATCCAACTAGGGGCCCGAGAAGTGTGCAGTCTGAACACAGCATCAGACGGCCAACTAAAGTCTCCGAAGACCTCTGGGAGAGGGCGAAACGACGGCCTCCGAAATCTAGACTAGTCTAGAAAATGAACATGGATCGGACATTCCTTCGGGACAGAGGAGAAGACGGGCTTTGAGATGGACTCCTCAAGGAAAGCGGAAGAGAGACTGTCTATGCAACACCTGGCGACGGTCACGGGAAGAGGAAGCAAAGGCAGCGGGATTGAGTTGGCGTTCCCATGAGCAGACTGGAGCAGAGAGAGAAGGAATGGAGATGGAAGAGATGGAAGGATTTTGTTCACAGTCTATCCTTCAAAGTGTATTGTTTGGTGACACTGTTTTCGGTCGCACAAACAAACTAGAAAGATTTGCAACAAAGCCCCTCTGAACAAATGTCAAACAACTTTACGGATTGGACATAATTCTGATTTGGTTTTGTCGCTAAACTAGAGCAAATCAACATTTCTGAGTGATTTTTTTCTCCAATTTGAGCGTCGGCCACTGCTGCAGCAACAGTTCTTTCGTTTTTTCTCTTTCTTATTGAAATCCACAGAAATTCTGGATTAAGTCTCTTTCAGTGTCTGTTGGCAACTCCTGGGAATGACGAACGAAGCGGCAAAAGAACAGCACAGTTTCCAGCCTCACGACGCACAAAGAATTCAACAGAATTGAATATGTGACATAAAACAAGAGTTGAACCATCCAGCTAAAGCTCAGTGACTGAAGGCTGTTCGTCCTTAGCTTTCGAATGAGTTTGCTGTCTCCGCTTTTAACCGAAGGAGCTAATCGATGCTCCAAGTCTTACGTCGCAAAGGCCTCAGCTGTGCCCCCGGGGGAATTAATTCAGCGCCACACGCAGAGCCTTTCTCAGACTAAAGTATTCCAGCTCACGAGCGCGTTCTGGCACCGGCGCTCCATCACTAAACTGTGGAGGGAGGAGAGCGAAGAAAGAAGGAAGAAAAAAAGATTGGACCGAGATGAAACACAGAGGAGTTTTGAAATGAAGCTCTGCGGAGTGAGAGAGCGTCTGTGAGCGCAGTCACGAATACCACACACTGAGGAGGGCTGGAGGAGGACGGCTCTGCTGCAGATCTCCGTCTGGTAATGGCCAATTTGTGATTTTACAAATGTTTACACAATGCAGTCCACCAGAGGAAACGTGCGGTCCGAACTGTTTACTGCGGTTATGGGCAGATAAGAGAGGTGTTGCATGGGTTTGAGCCGGTGTGCGAGTAAGGCTTTGATTTTCTTCAGTGCTTTATCCAGGGCCGAGTTGCAGAGGCAGCTGCTCTTAAAGGAATAGGCCACCGTTTTTACACACTGAGATATGTTCTTACCTTAGCTTTGACGAGTTCTTTAGGACCTGTCTGATCTTCCCCTGTGCCTTCAGTCACGTAAACACAGCGCAGACGGCGTTAGCATTTAGCATTTTACAAGGAGTAGTTCGAAATCCGCGCAGTAATCTTCACTTTACTGTGCGGATGCCAAACTACTCCTGGTATTATTATGCCTTACAATATAGTCCCCCCTTTTATCCGCTTAGAAAATCCACATTGTTTAATTTTGTGTAATTATACTTTGTAGTGGAACACTTCACGTAACCATATTTAAATAGGGAAAACGTGGAAGAGCTTGGTAGCTTCTATCTTGACCTGTTTTGGAGCTATAGAGGAGAGAGGGAGAGGCTAAATGCTAACGCCGTCTGCGGGGGAAGATCAGACAGGTCCTAAAGAACTCGTCAAAGCTCAGGTAAGAACATATCTCAGTATGTAAAAACAGTGGCCTATTCCTTTAACAGAAATGCCCAGACTTCCCTCTCTACCTACACTACATCCAGCTCTTCTGAGGCGATCATGCCCGAAAGAGGAGTCTTCACGACATAGAGAAGCAGCGGTTCTCCTAAAGGGTTACTGAATGCCTCATCCTGTCTCGGGGGACAATAGACCAAACTCACCCTTTACGGGGCTTCTATTATGATGTTATGTTGATTAGCGAGCCACAGGTTTTTAGGAAATCACTACAACAGCTCTTCTTTCCCACACGTATCCATTCACAAACATTGATGTGTTTGGTATCCACGTTTTGTATGAAAGGTGACCAACATGATGATGTAATCCAAATTTCTGGAAGACAGCAGCAGCGGAAAAAAAGGAATGTTTTGTCAAGTCTTGCAGCAGCAGCTCCACTTTAGCAGCATCGACAGACTCCAGACTTTTCAGTGTTCGACTTAAAGGTTCTATATCATGCTATTTTAGCCATTCCAAAGTTAAGTATAGGCATGTATATGATATATTGTACCATTCTGGCGACGGTTCACCAAACATCCATCAGAGACAGTCACAGAAAAACACTATTTTGGTGATAGTACTCAGTCGTTCACCAGGAGAGGGCGGAGCCTCAGAGAGCAGGATTCAGGAGGATTACTGAGAACTGTGTGAATGAAGCCACAAACCACTCTGGGGGTGTTTTTGATGAGGAAATAGCATAACAACATGGCTAAAAGCTCCAAAAAGTCGATTTTGCATGATATAGGACCTTTAATATTATGAAGTTTTTTTTTCCCCAGAGGAATTTTATCTAAATCCGAGCTCGATTTATTTCATTTTGAATCCCTAAAGCCAAGGCAAAATTTTAATTTTTACAGATATTTTCACTGATAATAATCATAAATATTCCAAAAATTAAACACACCCAAAATCCTCAAAAAATAAATATTTGTAACAAATCTATGAACTTAATAAAAGTATATATGCGTATAACCATTATTTATGGTTGTCTTGTCTATATTTAAGACATAGACAATTCTGGTCATTTTTATGTATAAAATGATAATATATTGTCTACCCCTCCTGGAACCGCCACCTTAACGTGGTGGAGGGGTTTGAGCGCCCGAATGATCCTGGAGCTCTGTTGTCGGGGGCTTCATGCCCCTGGTAGGGTCTCCCAAGGCAAACAGGTCCTCGGTGACGGGTCAGACAGAGAGCGGTTCAGAAGCCCCTTATGAGAGACCAACAGGCCCGGCTAGAATCATGAGGCCGTCCTTCTGTGGACCCACCACCTGCAGGAGGAGCCATAGGGGGCTGGTGCAATGTGATTTGGGCAACTCCAACAGCTGCCCCCGCGACCTGGAAACGGACAAGTGGAAGAAAATGGATGGATGGATATACAGTATTGTCTAAATTGTCTATATAACGCTTTTGCAGATGCTTCACAATTTCGTGCATTCTTCATTCACAACACACTCGGTGATAGTAAGCTACGTACAGTATGTAGACACTGCTGCCCCAGGGGTAGACTGACGGAAGCAAGGCTGCCAATCTGTGCCATCGCCCCAAACGGCCTCCCATCCAAGCACCAACCAGAGCCAGGCCCGATCCTGCTCAGCTTCTGAGATCTGACGGGATCGGGCAGAGCAAAGGCAGTGTGGCCAGAAAACGTACAATACATGTTTGCCTCATATTCATGTCAGTAATCGATACAAAAGGTTTCCCTATTCACCCACTGCATCTCAGGACTGACAACATGTTCTGTATTTTTAGGAGAACTACAACACGTCCTTGCTCTGCATTTCAACTGAGCCCCCTCTTCTCTGAGACTAAATTGTTTTTTGATCATTTTCTAATGTTTGCGCCTCATAAAGAAGAACTGGGCTTTCTCATTCTTTTTTATTATTATTACTATAAGAAGCAGGGCCGGACTGGGACTGAAAAACAGCCCTGGACCCTGACCAGCCTGGCCCAAATTAGCGTAATTGTGACTTCTACAAATAAATATTTTAACCTTTTACCACCTGCCCTAACAACAACGAGTGCATTTTCCCCAGTTAGACTTTTTATTATTGTTTTTTTTATCGGTATCATCAGCAAAAAGAACGGGAAAGGTGGTCGTTGAAACAGAGGCAAAATCATTAATATAAATAATAAATAATAGTGGTCCCAAAATTGAACCTTGTGGTGCACCATCCTCCACGGAATTCCTTTTAGATTCATGTTTTTTTTATACTGGGCTTTACCCAAATCTAAAACAACTGGAGAGCAACAATGTAACGCCTCATTTGAAAGCTAAGACCTACAAAAGTGATGGTAACTTTTTGTCATTTTTTGTCATATTTTTGTTGGGTTTTTTTCATTATTTTTTCTGTCATTTTATGTTGTGTTTTTATCACATTTTTGTCACTTTTTTTGTTGCCTTTTCATCACATTTTTGTTTTGTTTTCATCCTCTTTTTTCTCGCTATTTTGATGCTTTTCTTTTTAGCTTTTAGATTTGGGTAGAGCTCGGTTGAGGCGGGACCGGTGGCCCTTCTGTGCTCTTCCAGAATGGATATATGGCCAGTCCGCCCCTGATAAGAAGTAGAGCTTGATGTAACTTGCCATTGTGAGTTAACAGTCCCCCCCTCAGCATCACAATAGACATTTCATGAAGTGACATTTGGAGATGCCCGAAAATATGTGCCTCTTCTATTCAACTGAACAATAACGAGTGTTTTTCTCAGACGCCAGGAATGTGTAAATGTCATGTTTCCCCTGAATAATCCCTCACGTACTGGAGCGTGGGGAGCCCAGCTTGTGCTCTGTGCGGCTGCTGATCTGCTGATAGCGGTTTGACAGAACAATGAGCTGGACATATGTTGACATCCCTCTCAGCTCTCCCCATCCTGGTCCTGAAGTGGCCGGTCACCATGGAAACGCGCCTCTCTCTCTCTCTCTCTCCCTGCCCCCCCTCCCCGCTCCCTCCCACATCCCCGCTTCAGAGGCGCAGGTTTGAAGTGATAAATTCAGATGTTTATTTCACACGCGCCCAGAGCATTCATGAAACCGTCGGGATCCGAGCGGCGGGGTTTGGATTTGAGAGTGTGAGTCTCGCTGTCGGCCAAAGGGAAATGTCTCCTGAAAACTATCGAGGAAAATACATGCTTAAAACAGGATTTATTTGTGCAGATTAAAACCATGCCTTCAACAACCTGAGCGCCAAAACAACACCGGAGGGCTATAGTGTGGATATATGATATCAATCTAGGATCGCTCCGGTCTAAATGGTTTGAGGAAGGACAACAAAGTAAAAGTAAAATAGCACTGTAGGAAATGTTAGTCTAAAGATCTAAAGGGCCATGGTACAAGCCCGGGTAGAGACATAAATATTGACATAAACCAGCAAATCACGAAGACTGACAAGATTATGGACTTTTTTTTTCATCGGCTGCTGAATGGATAAGTGCTGCCTCATTTTAGCCAATCACAGTCAAGTCTCAAAACAACTAATTATAGGGCTGGGTCAAAATATGTCATTGCATTGCAGTACTTTTTGCTGCAAAACCAAGTATCGATACTTTATCAATATTGCAAAACTGTCAATATTTGTGTGTGGAGACATTTTCGTCATGCACTCCTTTGTTTTCCGGTTACTATTAAATTGCTTTTCGATCTTAGCACAATCAATGTCAAACGGCATTTGGTTTATAAACTTTGGACACAAAGGCCTGAGTCTCGTGATACATGTTGGCTTGTGACAAAAGTATGTCGTCCATGGATCTAAATACTAGAGATCAGTGGGTCCCATTCAGCCACTTTCATAGTAAAAAACCCAAGTGGTCTGTGAAATGAACATGGCTGTTCAATCTCCTCCGGGAAGCCCGAACCGGCTACAAGCCTCCGCGGTGCTACAACCTGTCCATCATAGATTTAGGCTTCCACTTTTTATTTCTAATATACAAAAAACAGCGTGGTTAAAAATAGAACACCTAGCAATTTCTAGAAAAAGAAAAACTCTTTGTAACCAGGCTTTTAAGCAGTTTAACCAAAGCCCAAAGCTACATAAGAACCCTGCTTCCAAAGTGTCTTTTGGAGTCGCCCCTGTCCACCAGGGGGTGGCATTACAGGAATGTCAGCTCCCCACCATGAGGACCAAAGAGAAGAGCTTTCCTCGCCCGTTAGTATCATCCCAGCCCGACTAATTATATATTTCGTTTTGAAAAATACTGTGTGATTGTAAGTCCATAGCGGCATGCCTAGTGTCATTGTGCTAGACCCGCCCATTCACAGCAATACTGCCTTGTGATTGGCCCGAGCCACGACTGGTTCTGAATTGAAACACATCAGTGGGAGAAGCACAAGATGGATTCTTCAGTGTGTTTGTGAACGCACAACTGAATACAGGGGACAGTTCAGCTGGCAGTTAAGGTTGGAACAAGGCAGCAGGCGCACACGACCCATTGACATATACTGAGGAGTTTATAACTTCCAAGTTCAATCTAAATCGATGGACATTATAACATTAAAAAAAACTGTCCTTCACATAGCACTGCCCATTCTTTACTAGATGTAGAAGATGGACACCCTCCCGTTTCCCATGGTAATGGCGGCGCGCTGAATCCCTCAGGCTGTCTGATGCTTGAGCGTCTCCTTGGTGAAGTGTCTTCTTCCCTCTGTTAATTCCTCCCAAACGTCCTTGGCCACTTCTTTAATCTCCGAGGATATGGCATTTCAATTACAGTCTGTGGTGCGTTCCATTTATGAGCGGAATAAGGCATTTTTAATCTGGCTGACCCTGAATCAGGGACAGGAGCGTCCCCATAGAAACAGGGACTTGTTTATGCAGAGGACAGGACGGCCATGGCAGCGGATAACAAAGCTCATACAGATACAAATATTCCACTCAAGGGCAGCTTTTATTTTGTCCTGTTCAGTGTATTTGGAATGTTGCCATTATGTGTAAGGTTAAGGTGCAGTTTACAGTTTCTTAAGCAATTGTATTTTTTCATGCAATGGAGAATAGAACTGCATATACTCCTAAAACTGCTGCTCAGTTGCTACGTTTCAGATTTATGCAGCAACAGGATTCAAATCCGCAGGAGTCAAAGAGGCATTTCATGGAGTTAGTCAGAAAAACATCCTTAGTTTTAATCTTCTCTTGTAAAAGTGTCGCTCTCACACTCTTTCAGCTCCATAAAAGCCTTCTCCAAACCTCAAGCTGCAGAACGCTTCTTGTTTAATCAAAATCCGCCTCATGTTTAATGCCGATGAGCGGAGGAGATCGGATTTTTTTGACGTGCTCTGAGGTGAAATCATAATTCCGTGGAAGAAAAAGCGCATGTTCTTCGGTTTGCACGACTCTCCGCACGTCTCTTTTGTCTGTTTAAGTCGAACACTTTGAAATGATAACTACAGAGTCATACAGCGTCGGCAGAGGGAAAGAAATATCTGGAATGATTGTGTCTAACAGTGTATCAAAGGGTGCCACTGGTTTGATCCACATGCACTCTCAGCCAGACGCCGCATCGATCGCACAGCCGGTTACTTCACGTGTGTGTGTGTGTTACCTAATACTGCAGATCTATGGTGAATCACTGGTCCGCTTGGTGCTCAACATGATATCCTGATTGGCAGTGTTTATCCTGGTTCGATACCCACACCTGGGATTACCAGAGTCAATCACGGGGCAAGAGGAGAGACGTCAATGAACATCTGACACAGCTGGGCGCAAAGGAGAGGGCGGGGGCGACACTGTGGCCTGTTACACAAAAAGGTGCAACATTACGCTTTTGGATAGCTTAGCTTTAATCATTTAGAACAAGGTTTACACCAAGAAAATGTCCTTATGGTGGGCATTATTAAATGTAGTCATCCACAGCAGAGGGCACACTGTTGTTTTGGGGATAAAGGAGCTGCTTAAATAGGTTGCAGTCACGTAACATCACATTCTAACAAGCCAATAGTTTAAATCTGAAGTAGTGGGCAGCTCAAAGTAATAATACAGGGTAGTAACTATGGAGACCATGATAACTCAGAGTTTTTTATCTGTGTAAGGCTAATATCTCAGTCATTACTGGGTACATGAAACAAAAGCTGATGTTGTTATTAGTTGAGATTAACAGCATCTGAGATTTTCACATTCTAGCACATCAACTTCTTCATTAGCAGCGGGCACACATGCTTATTTCCACAGAGAAAAGTTTGATCAAAACAAGTTTGGTGGATTCCTCTGTCTGAGTGTGGGCTGGCTATTTGAGTGCGGAAGAGGGAGATGGATGAAAAACATTTAGCTACCCTAAACAGGATTTATGCTTTTGACAAGCAATGAACATTAAATCTTTGGCTCCTATAAATGCATGGAACCCGTACTTCCATCCATCCATCCATCCATTTTCTTCTGCTTTATCCGGGGCAAGGTCGCCAGATCGCGGAGGCAGCAGTCTCAGCAGAGATGCCCAGACTTCCCGATCCACGCACACCTGAGACATAGTCCCACCAGCGTGTCCTGGGCCTTCCACGAGGCCTCCTCCCAATAGGACATGCCTGGAACATCTCCCGAGGGAGGTGGCCATGAGGCATCCGGAACAGATGCCCGAGCCACCTCAGCTGGCACCTTTCGACGTGGAGGAGCAGCGAGTCTTCTCCGAGCTCCTCCCGGGTAACTGAGCTCCTCACCCGATCTCGAAGGATAGAGGCTTCCTTCGCAGCCACCCTGCAAAGGAAACCGCTTGTATTCGCGATCTTGTCCTTTCAGTCATTACCCACAGCTCATGACCATCGATGAGGGTAGGAACACAGAGCGATCGGTAAATCGAGAGCTTTGCCCCGACTCAGCTCCCTCTTCACCACAACAGTCTGATACCGATCCGTCTATCAATCTCACGCTTCATCCATCTCTCACTCATGAATAAGACCCCGAGATACTTGAACTGCTCCACTTGAGGTAAGGACTCCCCACCGACCTGTAGAGGGGAAGCCACCTTTTTCCGGTGGAGAACCATGGCCTCGGATTTGGAGGTGCTGATCCTCATCCCGGCCGCTACACACTCGGCTGCAAACCGCCCCAGAGCAGCTGAAGGTCCTGGTTTGTTGAAGCCAACAGAACGACATCATCCGCAAACAGCAGAGATGAGATCCTGAGGCTCCCAAACCGGACACCCTCCGGCCCCTGGCTGCGCCTAGAAATTCTGTCCATAAAAGTAACAAAGGGCAGCCCTGGCGGAGACCAACACGCACCGGGAACAGGTCTGACTTACTACCGGCAATGCGAACCAAGCTCCTGCTGCTCATACAGGGAACGGACAGCCCTTAGCAGAGGGCCCCGGACCCCATACTCCCGGAGCACCCCCCACAGGGCACCACGAGGGACACGGTCGAACGCTTTCTCCAGATCCACAAAACACATGTGGACTGGTTGGGCGAACTCCCACGAACCCTCGAGCACCCGACGGAGGGTATAGAGCTGGTCCAGTGTGCCACGACCAGGACGAAAACCGCATTGTTCCTCCTGGATCCGAGGTTCAACTATCGGCCGGATCCTCCTCTCCAGCACCCTGGAATAGACCTTACCAGGGAGGCTGAGGAGGGTGATCCCTCTGTAATTGGAACACACCCTCCGATCCCCCTTTTTTAAGAGAGGGACCACCACCCCGGTCTGCTAATCCAGGGGCACTGTCCCCGACCGCCACGCGATGTTGCAGAGACGTGTCAGCCACGACAGTCCTACAACATCCAGAGACTTAAGGTACTCAGGACGAATCTCATCCACCACCTTTTAGCCTGTTAAATAGAAATAATATAATTTCTACCTTAGTAATGGATTGAAGTTGAGTGCTTATCCGGGTGTAAATAAGAGCATAAACTGGTCTATACCCAGGTCTTATCAGGTACAATAAATGAAAACCCTGCCGTTATGTTGCATGTTCTAAACAATCCAAGTGATTCTTCTATTAATGTAGCCGTTTCTAATCATAGTTTCATGTGTGTCAATGCTCCTGAATATTTTTGTAAGTCATATTTTAAATTGGGCACCAAAAGTAGTAGGTTGACGCTTGGCCTGTACTGTATTTCTGATATTGTACCATCCTGTGCATGTTTCCCGAGTGCGTGTTGAAAATGAGCGGACGACATGACGCCCGCCGAACTGCACTGACATCTGAGGGTAAACAAAACACAGCTAATCCCAGCGGCGATGACATCCCGAGCCGTGAGTCTGGAGCTGTACTGTATATGTGAGCGCATGAGCTCAGCCCGGGCCAACACACAGCCGTACGTTAACGCACAGATACGGATCCGGCGGGACTAATGAGGAACAGGCCCGAAAATGTGCTAACTGCATCCAACAAGCAATGTCACAACACCGACCAGATGAGCTCTTTTGGAACAGATTAAGCAATGCAGGATCATCTCGTGTGTGGAGAATGTATACAGATGGAAGTGACTGCATTTTCTCCAGTTCAGCTTTAACCAAATCTAAAAGCTTCTCGACTGGACAGCAAGAGTGGTGAGCGACAGTGCAATGCCTCCTTTGAAAGCTAAAGCCGACTGACACGGTTGACACGATTTCGCCACATTTTTGTTGCTTTTCTGTTGCATTGTTGTCACATTTTTGTTTGCGTTTCATCCTTGTTTTCATTGCTATATTGGCACTTTTTTTTCAAGAAGCTTTAAAGGGACTATACAGAGTTTAAAAAATGTAAAATTATGTATTTTCCTCCCCCTACATGTGCCAGCAGTGTCCTAATGTGTAGAATGAGCCCAGACCTGTTCACCACAACTGTGACAGTGCAGGATTTTCTTCCACTGTCACTCAAAAAGTTGCTACTTCGGGTCCGCTTAATATAGAAGGTGCAGTTACACGTGAGGTGGCAGTAGTGAGTAAAAATGGCAAACTTGCATCCAGCCCCTTTAAGATTTGGCTAATGTCAAAGTATAGAACATGTGCTTGGTTTTCTGCTGACTGAACTTTCTCCCATTTTTGCACCGCCAAATATAATGAATTAAAAAACATAATAATAATATTTGTGTTTGTTCCTGACAGTTTTCCTGTCAGTGGTTCCCTGTAATGCCCCAGCCCCTGTATGCTCGGATTCGCCCCTGCTCAAAGTAGATTCTGCACAGTCTTCAGTCCCGCTGTCACTGCATGTGGATAATGACCATAATTTATGTAATAGATGTGCTGGTTTTACACAATTAATCAATTTCAACATCCATCCATCCATTTTCTTCCACTTGTCCGTTGCCGGGTTGTGGGGGCAGCTGTTGGAGCTGCCCAAATCACATTGCACCAGCCCCTATGGCTCCTCCTGCAGGTGGTGGGTCCACAGAAGGACGGCCTCATGGTTCAAAACGGGCCTGTTGGTCTCTCATAAGGGGCTTCTGATCCGCTCTTTGTCTGACCCGTCACCTGTAGGACCTGTTTGCCCTGGGAGACCCTACCAGGGGCACGAAGCCCCCGACAACAGAGCTCCCAGGATCATTCGGGTGCTCAAACCCCTCCTCCATGTTAAGGTGGCGGTTCCAGGAGGGGTGTCTTTCAACAGTTACACTCAAATCAATGATAAATATAATGTTGTAGCAAGTCAATGAGAGTCATTGGCCTCAGGTCCAAGTGCAGTCTCAAGTCACAAACAGGTAAGTCTAAATCAAGTGAAGTAGTTTTGGAGCTTTGGTCAAGTAAGTCTCAAGTCCCGATAATTGCGACTCAAGTCTGACTCGAGTCAAGTCATTTAACTCCAGTCTCCCACCTCTGGTTAACAGTGTAATAGTATTTGTGCAATTGAAGCTGAGCAGAGCCTTGTTGCATTTGTTTCTCTGAATGTTTGTGATTGCCTTTTATTGCCTGTAAACAGCACTTTGGGCAACTGCGGTTGTTTTTAATGTGCTTCATAAATAAACTTGTCTTGACCTAGCTTGGTAAATGAAGACCTCAGTCTTGATAATTGTATGACAGCACGTTCTGTTGCTTCTGGAAGTCTGTAAAGGTGTATGGGATTATTTAGAATTGAATTAGGAAAAACTGTGACCAGCCCACTGTGTGCTATTGTAGTGATACGGGTGTCGCGCCCTCCTCCCATACCCTATGAAAGGTGCTCCCTGTCTCTCCCTCCTGACCTCTGCCCTCTGACGTCACACGCCGGCAACAGCAGAGTGATGGCCGCCGTGAGCTCAGCCGTAACATGTTGTGGTTTGTAAAGAAGTAAACACGTTGTCATCGTCTTCCAGTGTCAGGCCCCGGTGACTCGCTACACTTACGTACAGTATGCTCGGTGAGCTGCTGGTTTAGACTTTTTAATCATTCAATATACTCGTGCAGAGCTAACACTGATAAGATAAGATAATCCTTTATTGATCTCACAATGGAGAAATTCACTTGTTACAGTCGGCGTTCAAGAAGATCACTCAGAGTTGTGCAAAAACAGACAGGAAAATGTGCAACCAGTAAAATAGAATAAAAACGAGGTATCCCATGTACAACAAGCAGCAGAAATACAACAATAGGTGAGCAGCAACAATAAAAATAGGAAAAAACTAGAACAGGTCATATAAGTAAAATATCGGGGTGTAAAGTTACAGTCCTAGTGCAGGATGCCAATACGTGATGCTGGTACAGGGAATAAAGTGCAGCTGATACAGAGATTATTGCACATGTTACTTCACAGTCTTATTGTACAGTCTGACAGCAGTGGGGATGAAGGCTTTGCGGTAGCGCTCCGTCCTGCACTGAGGGTGTCTCAGTCTGCCACTGAGAGAGCTGCTCAGCTCTTCTACAGTCCCGTGCAGTGGGTGGGAGGTGTTGTCCATGATGGAGGTGAGCTTGGCTAACACCCTCCTGTCCCTCACCTCCTCCACAGAGTCCAAGGGGCAGCCCAGGACGGAGCTGGCCCTCCTGACCAGCTGTTCTTGTCCCGCTCTGTGCTGCCCGGGGCCCAGCACACGGCAGCGTAGTGGAGAGCAGAGGCCACCACAGAGTCATAAAAAGTCCTGAGCAGAGGCCTGCTCACTCAGAAGGACCTCAGTCTCCTCAGAAGGTGGAGGCAACTTTGGCCCTGCTAACTGTTTTTAGCTTCCTGGATGTGGCTCCTTGTGTCGGGCCGTCTCCAGTGGGGTCGCCACACGCAAACAACGTGGTATGTGCCTGAAAGTCTTTACCCCCTATTTATTTGAATAAGTGTACTAATCAATACATTGCGAGCTTGTCGGATGGGCCTCTTCTTTCTGTGATTCTTCTCTCTGTGACTCCTTCAAAGAGACCTGTAAGAAGCTCAACTAACGCTGTCTTCCATGGACAGTGACTCTCACAACGCGACCCTGGTGTGTGGTTGTCGGGCCTGCAGAGGAGAGGTAATGGTGTCAAGCAACTGTTAGCGAATGCAGTAGGAAGCTATCACCAGCTACCGCTCTGCACTGCTGTAAGGGCAACTTTTCCGTTGTTTAATTGGCCTCTGGTTGACACATGGGGGGGTCAACGTAAGGGGAATGCATGAAATGTGAAATGAATTGGAGAAAGAAAACAAAACATACGAAACATATTTGTATAACTTTTACTGTCTCTGTCCCAATCCATTAACGGACCTGTGTGACTTAAATGTGTGGGGATTAGTTCATTCTTGGGTTCCCAAGGATGGCGTAGCAAACATGTAAAGGTCTACACTGTCAGCATTTTAAGTAACAGACCCCTTGCTACCACTCATTATGCTACACGATCAAGCACATGTTATTGTCTCGCTTTCTCTCTCCAGCACCATTCTACCAGAACATCCCGCCACCGCGTCTTACGTTCAATCTAATTTCAACTTTCCCCACCAGGGCCAGAGAAGAGCGGTTCTTCATTACAACTGCAGCCTGTGGTGGCAGTAACAGTGTTGATAAACTTGGTGCAATATGCTGTAATTTAATTGCAATTCAATCATGGGTTATGGTGCGCGACATGAGCTGCGATCGTGTTCCATAACTTAATATGTGAGTCGACCATTTTACTCGACAGTCTGGCTAAATGCCGGTACAATTTGATTACATCTGTAACTAAACCTCATTGAATTGGTCTAATATTCAAATCAATTACTGTCATTAGTGCTTTGTTGGAACAATTCCATTTGCAGCTGCCAGTTTGCACGGCTCAGAAGTTCACTGCGACTTCGTAAACCAACCATTTACAAACGTGTTCCGGTGAGCGGAACCGTGTGGCTCCATTTGCTTTTCCCTCTCGGACCCAAAATAACAATGGTGGTCAGAGTGCTTGATTTCAGTAAAACATATGGATACTGCTAGTCAAGTATTATGTTTTAGCGAAAAATTAATGACGTATTCAAATACAAAGTACAAATCCGTTTAAACGTTGTTTGCAAAATTCAAATTGCACCCGGATTCCCCAACCCTGTACGGCAACAGGACAGGGACAAACCTTCTTCCTTGTTGTGACCCAATGACATTACCGTAAATGCTCTAATACAGGCCGGGGCCTTTATTTACTCAAGGGCATCTAGGACCAGGCCTTTGTTAACCTGGCTAACACCAGGCTGCTGTGTGCGTTCGAATTATTTCGAACTGCACAACAGCCTGGGGACCATGGCCAAATCTCCGGTGGATTTGGGAACCAATCACAGAGCGAGGAGGGACGGCAAGACGATGACGCGCTATTCGATATACGGAAGCTTGTAGTTTATTTACGGATAATTAAAAAAAAAGTTTATTTACGGATCCAACATGACAGCAGCAGACACGATGGTATTTTTTGATCAAGCTTTAGACCTTGTTCTAAATAATTTAGCTCAAAAGTTTACAGCGGGTACGTCATACGTCATCTCATACGATGATATGATTGGCTGGAGCTACGTGCAGACGCATGAGACTTTTTTTTTTTTTTTTTCGTATCGCCCAATAAACGACTATGGACGCTCGTAAACCACACCTCTCCTACGAGAAAATGATTTGGTGGTCCCCAGACTAAATATCACTTGTGATTTTAGTCTGGTGTTAGCCAGGCTAGGCCTTTGTTGGAACCAGGCCACAATTAGAGACAGGCCTTTGACGCCTTTTATTTTGTCGGGACAACAGGAAGTGTTTCGTTGCTGTTAGCGGAGCTTTGACATCAGTGTCACTGCAGGTTTCTGTCTCGTTTTTACCGTGGACCGGATTATTTGTTGTTATCTTGTGTAAAAGGCGAGTTTAGACGGAGCGTTTGTGTTTGTGATCGATCATGAGACTGACCCGAGAGAAGACGAGACGCTCGCGCTGATGGGAGGAGTTATTTTGAGGCGTGGGACTGACCTGCACACGGAGCAGCTGGACGTGCTTTGAAGATGCGATGGAGACTTTATTAAAACCCTGGAGGGTCACACAACATTTGTTGTCTGTTTCCACAAATAGTCACAGGAGGTTCGAAAAGTGGCTAAATCTGTGTCAAAGTTACGCTCGGATCAGCTCCTCCGCAGCGTCCCCCTCGGCCCGGGTTCCCGTTTGTTACTTCCTGCACGTGAGTTTTCATTTACACCAGTATGAGACAAATTCCTAACATGGGGAATATTTCTACCGCTATAGTTTCTAATAAAAGCCCCGGCCTGTTTTAGAGACCGGCTTTAATTTGCCTCCGCCAGCCGCAAACCCGGCCACTGTCAGAGACCCGGCCTCTGTCAGAGACCCGTTAGAGACCCGGCCTCTAATGGAATACAAGCCAGTATTAGAGAATTTACGTTAACTGCATATCTGCCCAGTGCCACCTACTGTGCTGGAGTGCACATTGACTTTATACTTTGGAGAAATGTAGTAGGTATTAAGTATTTCCATTGTAATAATAGAGTAAAAGTAATAATTCTGAACAACTCTCCTCAAAAACTCTACTTAAGTGCAATACCTCGGTACATTTACAACGTTAGTGAGCCCTTCTGGATAAAACATGTAAAAGTTGGCCCGATAGGTCAATGTCAATGCAAATCCTCACTTCCAATTTTGACGTCCACCTTCCATGTGTCACGACTCAGGGCAACATGATTTACATGATTACTTCTTCGCCCACAGTGTAAACGGTAAATACAGAAGGCCTGATTGTTGAGAGAGCAAACATGGCTGATAAATGTATTAAAAACTCTTTTGAAGCACCTGAAATGTGGAGGTACGAGTTCTGCCCCTGCCCTGACCTCATGCATTGTTGCTACAGTTAGTCACGGTGAATTGATTTGATTTGAATGTGAAAGCAGCCATTACAAAGCACACACTGAGTGCACTGTGTATAATTGTAATCACAAAGCCAAGGTCAAAAGGGCGTTTGTAGAGAGTTGGAATGTTTAACATTTTTGGAGACCATCACTTAATCCGTCTAAAGCACTAAAGCCAAGATTGCAGATATTCTCAATCATATTATAAAATACTTTAAGTGCGATATGCACAGTTGCATCGGATTGATCATTGTCAGAGTACAGGCCTGTCTCACATCTTCAGACGGTTCCAGAGTTTAGCTAAAGCTGAAACACAGCCTCAACGTGTTTAGCCCTGACTCTGGGACCACCAGGAGGCCCCTCCCCTCTCAGAGATGGTTCATAACATGTCAGAGGTGTACTGTGGTGCAAGACCTGGAAGAGACTTGTAAAGATAAACGCTGTTTTAAAGTCAATGCTCTGAACGTCAGGAAGCCACAGCAGAGACCTGAGCACTGGACTAATATGGTCGTATTGTCTGCTTCCAATTAAGCTATAAAGGGGATTCACCTTTACACGGACTAATTCTCACCATTTTAATGAATCAAACTAGCCTGGCTATTGCCAGACAAAATATCACGAGTTATATTTAGTCTGGGGACCACCAGTTCATGTTCTCGTAGGAGAGGTGTGGTTTACGATCGTCCATAGTCGTTTATTGGGCGCTACAAATTGTTAGAGGATAACATTAAATCGCTACTTGTCATACTGAGAGTGGGCGCCTGAGCCCCACAGTCAAGGCTATGACAGAGATAGTACGACTGTACAGCCTGACCCAGTATGATAAATAGCGATTTAATGTTATCCTCTAACACAAATGTCTATCAGCGTCTGCACGTAGCCATAGACAATCGTATCAATTGTATCCGATGACATATGATGTACCTGCTGTCAACCTTCGAGCTAAACTATTTAACACGGTCTAAAGCTTGATCATGAGATGGCATTGTGTCTGCTGCTGTCATGTTGGATCTGTAAATAAACATGTTTATGTTTTTATCCATAAACAAGCTGCAAGCTTCCGTATGTCGAATAGCGCGTCATCGCCTTGCCATCCCTCTTCCTGGTCAACAAATCCATGTAAAGATTTCGGTCATGGTCCCCAGACGGCTGTGCAGTTCAAAATGATTTGAGCGCACACAGCAGCATGGGAATTCCCAGGCTAGAAACTATGACTAAAGCAGTTTCCAACAAGGGCGATTCTAAGAGGACAAACAAAAAGCTAAAAAACAGAGACTAGAACCAAAGAGGAGCCCGACCTGACCCAGCCTTTGCACTGAAACACTGATTTATCATGCACAACCACCTGTTTAAAACTTACATCGTGTTATGACATTCCCTTGTCAAAGACACATCAAAAGTTGTATTTCACGACATCCATATTCTTTTCTTTTTTCAGTTTAGAGTAATCCTCAGTTAAGCCTGTTACATTAAGCCCGGTCTTCTTCTATGGTGTCAGCACTTTGTTCTGTACTTCCTGGACACGGTTTCATCATAGTTAAAACCTGAAACTTTCCATGTATCATTCAACATTGTATCAGTTCAAAGCAATTCTGAGCTCAAAGTGTGCTTATTGAAGCTGCTGTAGAGCAAAACTGAAAGATAATTTCTGACTACAGCATCTCCACTGCTGCCTGTGGGGGAAGCCTCAGGCCAAGTCTCCACCAGCCCTGGTCCTTGTGCAATCTGATTCTTACAGAGACATTGTTTCAAATGATAAAATATCAATGCAAAGGCACCCAAAATAATTGTTTAAAGTCTGTTTTTTAGCTCCATGCGAGTGATATGTCCACTTTGATTGAATTTGAGCACTGAAATGTTGCTCAGAATGTCTGTCTGGGAAAGTGACCTCCCAGGAACACGGGGCACCACCTAATGATGTAAAGCAGTGGAACAAAGTGTTGGGATCTCTCAAACAAACACAACTGCACCAACTGGGGAAACTCAAACATGAACAGGTTTCCGGAATATGATCCAACACGTCCTTTAGGAAGAGCCTGCCCTATTGCGTCTCCCAGCGCGTCTCCCTTCATGTGGATCGAGGACAGAGGGCAACATTCCCCAGCAGCATTCCGGCTCCGATCGGAATGGTTCGCAGCTGCACGACCGGCCGGCCCACCATTCGTCACATTCACGGGTCAAACTCTCAAACTCGCACCAAATTTCTCACAAGCACTCGGAAAGCCCAATGAAAAACGGTGGGATTTGTGGGGATCCGCGGGGATGTTCGGAACACAGAATTGTCAGCTGGTGTTTATCACACAAACTAAAACCAAGCAGTTACTTGGTTTCACAGAGCTTACATATTGATTACAATAACTGGAAGTAGAGATTGTTTAGAAGCACACTGAGAATAGTTATCAAATTATAATTTGTTGGTACATTTTCAAGTTTTTTTGTAAATATTTCATCAATATGTCCAATTTCTGTCCCCAGATATGTGAAAAATCTTGATATGTCCAATCAGAAAGCGGAAAGACCCCCATACTTTGGGTTACCAGTTCCTATGGCTAAAAACAAAACAATAAAATGTGAACTGTTGATTCAACTAAAATAAACTATTCCAAGGACTGTTTACAAGTTTGTGTCACTTTGAAGCAATATGAGAACTTTAATTTAGTTAACCTGCTTTAGACGGTTCAGTTCATTTGGATTCTTGGGTTGACGAAAACTACTTTCATTTGTGAGATTCAGGGGGTGTACTTACTTATTCCACACTGTCCTGTGAATGTTTACATGTTATGGCCAATAAAAATATGATGAAATGTAAATGTCTGGGTGGTATTAGTTTAAGCAGACACTGTTTACTCATTCTTATGATTTTAATAAAGACCAGACCATATTTTATGACCAATTTAGGCAGAAACATGAGAAATTCCAAACGGTGTACTTACTTTTTCCTCCCACTGTAAGTTGTGTTTCACTCACACAGATCATACACATAGTTGTAGAAACTAGAAAGTCTTGGCTTTCAAAAAAGGCATCACACTGGCATATAGGCTGTAAGGTGTCACGTCAATACACTTTGAGATTTAGACATGAACAATTGCTAATCCTAACTCCAACCCTAAAATGGAAGGCAACAGGTTAACTGAATTTAAACTTTACATTTTGATTCAATCAACAACATCAAAACTGCTATAATCTAAATGCGTAATTGGTTCAGTGTAAAAAACTCACCCGCATGATGTTTATTTTATGATGTTTTGTCTGCGAGGTGGGGGCGACCCGGAAGTAGAAAGGCCGTCTTTCCCGCGGGTTTTCATTCATGAATATTGACAGATTTTACATCCACGTGTCCTGCTAAGGGGCCCCGTGATGACGCTTTCACCCAAATATGGTGTTTTTCCTCCTACGAGACGCTGGAGCGGAAGAGTCGAAGAACGGGCCGAGCATGCGCACTCGCTACAAAACTTCAGGGCTGGTTTTCTCTGAATGAGAGAAGCCGCACTCGGGCAGAGCCTGAGCCCTTATAGAAGCTCCCACAGACTCCAAACTTTACAGTCTTGGACTTAATAATATTTTAAAGTTTTTTTCAGAGGGATTTTTTAATATCTAATTCCTAGCCTGATTTATTCAGCTTTGAAACCAAAAAAACAGGCGGAGTTTGAGTTTTTACAGATTTTTTCACTGATGATTAGTTTATTGAAAAACTAAACAAAATATCCCAAATCCCCTCTGAAAAAATCTTAGTTACTAATATGTCAATAAAATAAAACCATAACATTTAATCTGGCTCATTATTTTGATTTCATTGCCCAAAACATAGGCAATTTGGCCATTTTAATGCTCAAAATGCCTTATTTTTATGTGAAAACATAAAATGACAGAAAAAGTGCAATACATTTTTTTGTCATATGTATATCTGTGATGTTCATCAAAAGCTTCAAATTGATATCTCTACTTTTAGTGTTTTTCCCTATTCCCCTGAAGTGTCTCGCCTTAACTATTATTGTAGTAAAAATAGGTCTGTAGAATGTATATGGGACAAAGCTTTAGCGCTAACATCTTTCTCCTATTTACACAGTGACTTTTAACAAGATAAATGCGCGAGCCTCTAAAGTCAACAGTCCCTCCCTGTGGGCCGCTCAGTGTCGGAGAGGTAAAAAACACAGTCCTTTTTAAAAATGTTCATTCCGACGTGACAAGTTCAAACAGAGCTATTTCAGGCCCCGCTGCACCTGCAGGTCTCACAGGAAGACAACAATTTGTCTGCTCACGCCGAGCAAATGAGCCCCGAGTCTGGACTGTCGGGCTGAGGAGGCCCGTGTTGGAGACGTCACGCTGCACCGCAACAGGGTCAACTTATTCACTCACTACACAGAGCAGTCATCGAGGCCCTGGAGCTCTGGTGAACAAACTGATCGATATGAATGGCAATTGTTGAGTGAAAACCTACAGCCCCAAACACTTCTCTCACACAACACTACAACCATCGGGCAGGGGCGGACTGGGACTTCAAAACCAGCCTGGACTCAGACCAGCCCGGCCCAAATTAGCGTAAACATCTCAACAAAGACATAGTTTACCCTCTTACCGCCCGCCTTAACCGAGAGCATTTTGCTTTACCCAAATCTAAAAGCTTCTCGACTGGAGAGCGACAATGTTACGCCTCAAAAGTGATTGTAACTTTTTGTCACATTTTCTCATGCTTTGTTGTTTTTTTGCATTACTTTTTTGTGGCTTTGTCGTCATGGCTTCGTCACATTTTTTGTTGTGTTTTTGTCACGTTTTTGTGGCTTTTTAATTGCTTTTTTTCCTCCACAACTGCCTCTAAAATCCTGCACTGTCACTCAAGAAGTTGTATCTTTGGGTCCGAAGTGCCATCATGCAGAGGTGGGAGTAAGTCACTAAATGCAAGTCTCAAGTCACAAACGTCAGCGTGTCTACTTTTCATGTGTTTAATCTTGAAAATAATAAGTGCTTTCTCAAGATACCGTAATTTTGAAAATTTAGGCTAAAATCAAACTTTTAAAAACTCATGGATTTGGATTTAGAGTCTAATTAATATTTAAACACCACAACATTCAAAATATATGTATTATAAATACATAGTCTATGTACAAAATTGCTGGGACAGCATTTTAAGGAAGGGGGCGACTTAAAAAATATGAAATATAGTATTTTAAACATGAGCTGCTTTTCCCTGCAGTCTGAAACATAAATATAAAATAATATTTTTATTTTTGTTAGTTTCTGGCAGTTTTTCAGTGTCAGTGGTTCCCTGCACTGCCCCAGCCCCTGTATGCTCGGATTCGCCCATGCTCAAAGTAGATTTCGCGCAGCCTTCAGTCCCGCTGTCACTGGGCTGTGTGCGGATGTGTAAATGAGCCACTAAATGCTGTAAACTTTTGTGTGAACGGGAGTCATTGAGAGTCATTGGCCTCAAGTCCAAGTGCAGTCTCGAGTCACAAACAGCAAGTCCCAAGTCAAGTCAAGTCTTTTCAGAGCTTTGGTCAAGTAAGTCTCAAGTCCCGAAAATTGCGACTCGAGTCTGACACGAGTCAAATCATGTGACTCGAGTCTCCCACCTCTGCCGTCATGCATGAGCTTAATATAGAGACTGCACTTACATGTATGACCTGAGGTGGCAGTGGTGAGTATAAAAATGGCCAACTTGCATCCAGTCCCTTAAAGGAGAAAACGGAGAGGCCAGCCCGGTGGCCCTTCTGTGCTCTTCCAGAATGGACATATGGCCAGTCCGCCCCTGCCATCAGGTCTAACATATCTAACTGGAACGGGAACACTCAACTCACGTCGATGGTGTAGGGGGAATTGACCTTTTCCCTCCTGTTTGGGACCCACCTACACCGCACTAGCGCCTGCACTCTTCAGATCAACCTCATCAAATACAAAACATCGTACGCCATCTCCAACCCGGGCCAATTTAGTTTATGCTTTATACTACTACTGTGCTTCTGATCGTGATTCCCACTGACTGATTCATCCCCTTCTCTAGTACAGACTATATTCATTTCAATGTGGGTCACGTACAATGTGGGTTACAGTGGCTTCTAGTGTTGAAGCTCATGATATTTTGTATTCATTATCATGGACCTGTACATCACTGCATTGTACTCTAGGATTTGTTTAGACTGCGATTTTTTAACTTATTAACTGTCCGTGAGGGTAAATACTACGCTGACAGAAAAGGCGAAGGAACAGAGGGATATTGTACATCCAATTACACAATAGAATTTTTTTTTTTTCACTCAAACTTGGCTGTAAATACTGTTTAAGTGGCGCTAGCCCGAAATTAGCTTTGCCCGTTTGCCTGTTAGCTTCTTTGTTGATTATATTAGTGTGTACTGGTTGCTCCGGTCCGGTGGCAGGGAAGTTGCAAGTGTGGTTTTCTGGCCAGAGACACCGCGGGAGAGATGAAAGACCCTCCAATCATCCCATTAACACTTGTATTACCCCCAGAGGGAATGTGAAAATGACTTTTTGAGGTAAACAAGTTACTCAGTGCTGCTTTAAAATCCAAATATTAAAATTCAACTATTAAATAAGGCCTACTGTTGAGGGGAAAATGAAATGTTCAAACAGTAGCTACAATGCTAACAGGGTTAAATCATCTGGAACAAAACACAACTTGGACTAAACAAAGAAAACCCGGGACTAAACTAGAGCTAAACCAGGTGCAAACCGGGACTAAGCAAAGAAGCAAGGTCCACATTAACTCTGAGCACTTGTGAAATGCCCTGTATCTGTCACAGCGTTACACACAAACGACAGCAGTACAGTTTGAGCTCCTGTAAAAGAATCTAAAAGTGCCATGCATCACAGACCTATTTATACTTCAAAAGGCTCCTCTGTGCACAGTCAGCCACGTCAGACGCTGTTACCACTCCGCCGACTGACACGGCTCTCCAGGAGGGTTATAGATATGATACAGCAGCAGTCGGGAGCTCAAAGTGAAACTTATTTTTAACAGAAGACAGACAGACAGCACCGAGACTGAGAGAGGCTGAGTATTCATAGCCCAGGAGCAGCAGCAGCAGCTTGTTACAGTCCAGCGTGTTCGTGGACACAGGGTTCCGTAATGTCTTAAAGGAATAGGCCACCGTTTTTACATACTAAAATATGTTCTTACCTCACTATAGTCGAGTTAATATATCCCCGTCTGGTCTTTGTCCGTGCGCTCTGTCACGCAAACGGAGCACATACGCAGCCTCTCCCACAGTTCACATAGCTCCGAAAAAGCTCACGATAGAAGCTACCAAGCTCTTCCACGTGTTCCCTATTTAAATAAAGTTACGTGACGTGTTTTCATGCGAAGTATATTTACACAGAAATGTAACGTGTCGATTTTATAAGCAAATAAAGAGGGGGACTATATTGTGAGGCGTAATGATACGAGGGGCAAAACGTCCGCGCAGTAACTCCTAAAGGTTATTGACGGAAGTGAGCGGGGGAAGTCTTTAGGAGTTACTACGCGGACGCTGTTTGCGTCCGCTCCGTTTGCCTGGCAGAGCGCACGGACAAAGACCAGACGGGGATATATTAACACGTCTAAAGTGAGGTAAGAACATATCTTAGTATGTAAAAACGGTGGCCTATTCCTTTAAGTGTCACATAGGGAGGCACCGATACCGCTTTTTCTGAAACCGATACGAGTACTTTGATTTAAGTACTCGCCGATACCGAATACCGATACGAGTACAAGGCATTTTCTTCAACATTCTTACTTTTTTCACAGCAGATTGGTTTGTAATTAGTAATTAGTAAATTTACTCATGTACATTTCCTTAAGTAAAGTCGGTGACACATTTAAGAGCAGTTATATTAGAATTGTGCTGATGCCATTTATTTATTTATTATTGTCCTAAAGCTCCCAATGCCTGTGCTTTATTCATTTATGTGTTTTTATTTAACAATAGTATTGAGATGTTACTTAAATGGTCTCTTTTCGTCTTTACTTCAGCTCCTGTAGATTTTCTCGTGTGTTTGTAGTAACTTAGCGAGTAGCTACAGCGTTTTCATTGTTCTGCTGCAGCTCATTTTCCCTCAATAAAAACATGCTGTATGTCTTTAATCTGGATTTTCTGAGGACTTTTTAGTCGCTGGGTTAGTTTTTCAGATGAATAAACCCCTGGGCATAAAACGGCGTCAGAATGGCCAAAACTGTTAGCCGCGAGTTAGCATCGTTAGCCTGTATGTTGTAAACACTGCAGACGCTGCAGCACGAACAACATTAAGCTCTGGTTAAATCCAGCTCAGACTCTGGTTTAGAGAGCGCAGTCTGTAATAAAGTCAGCTCTATGTGGATTATTGTGTTTACACTAAACTATTCTCCTGTTGCTTCTTCTCTCCTCAGCTGAGAGCTGTGCCTCGTAGCTGCGCCTCGTCGGTGCTCTGGCCACATATCAAATGGTATCGGTTTCTGTTATCGGGACTTCATGAATGAGTACGAGCATGTGGTATCGGCCCGATACTGGTATCGGTATCGGTGCATCTATAGTGTCACATAATGATTATGTAGTGACTGCAGTAGTTGCTTCGAGGGTGACTACCACAGAAAGTAGTAAACATGGGACAATAGATGTAATTTAGTGGGACATGCAGGGACGGAATGGGGAATTAATGATTTGGTAATTACACAGCCTATCTGCCAGTTTACAGAGTTTAATATGGCAAGACTCTGTGGGACAGGGGTGTCATTTAGAAAAGGGTGAGCTTGGGATTCGGAAGAGCCTGGACATTTCCCGGTTGGCTACTGCACAGGAAAAAAAAAGAAGCTTGTTGAAAATGACCTCACACAGTAGGGCTACATTTGCACGGCGTCTGTAAAAGGAAGATCCCATTTGTAGTTGAGCCCCCCTCCACATTATTTCAAGTTGGTGGAGTCAGGATTAGCAGCTTCACTCAACGAGGAGCAGCCTGAGCGAAAAAGTGGAACGAAAAAGGCCCGGTAGAACTATATATATAACCAGGTCAGCAGAAGTGTGTATAACAAGGTTTGCTGAGTGTGGCAGCTCAATGTAAAAAGACAAATATGACCGAGCACAGTTCCAGACTCGGACTTGCCGTTCTCATGTCGAGCGATGATCCTAGTGAGCTAATGCACAAGCTGTTTGCGGGTCATCATAAATCTAAAACTCCCCGGCTGAATCGCGGTCCCAGTTATTCAAATATAAGTAGCTAGTTATTTTGTAAAAGCCACTCCCGGGGGTAAAAGTGCTCTTTAAATTAGGGTAGATCATATTTATTCATGAACCTCCAGATTGGTATTTCTGCGGCATGTTGTAAATAAGCCTTTGCAGGGCTCTGAAGCACTGTGGAGTGTGTGATCTCGAGTTCTGATAAGGGTGTTTTTCAGAGGGCGAGGAGCGTGTTTGGTTGTCGGCCTCCTCCAGGGACGGCATTAGTCCTGATTGCAGTCTCCGTCTCTACAGGAGTGCAGGGTGAGAGCGGGCTGATGAGCTGCCCGGGATGGCGGGGCAAACGTGGCTCTCATTTCCAAAACAACACACAGAGAGGTCGAGAAATCAAACCCAGGACCTTGAGGTGAGGTGAGAATGTGCAGTATGTGACACCGGAGGGAAAAAGGACTTTGAATAGGCTAAGAAATGCTAAAGGAAAAACGATTTCGAATGATCAAAATGGGATCTAAAGTGGGAAAAAGTAGCGACTGGAACCCATCCATTGGTGCAGTCTCTCCAGAGCCGCTTTGGGACCGTTCTCGAATGCCAGGGTGGTCCTGAAGGTCACCCGAGAGTCTGAGGAGTTAAAGGCGGAGGCGGAAGGTGGCTATCTGCCCTGGGATCAGCCTCGCTTTCAGAGGGGGACAGCGGAGAGTGTTGATAAGGCAGGGCAGTGCGCTCCTCTAGTGTTCCCCCCCTATTGTGTTCAGACCAAGAGAGCCTGACCCCCGGCCCTGCGGGGACTGCGACTTCTACAGAACACGTCAGATAACCCACCGTCTCATTGTGTCAGGGATGGTTATCTAAAGACTTACAACTGAAAAGATTGAAAATGCCATCCCCGATCTATATACTGTATACTACATGGTCAGGTTTGTTGTGGCGCCTGAATATAAAGGATAAAAAGCACAAATCCAGGGGGAATCATGACAATGCTGGTTTGAAAATTAGCCTTTTTTCCCATGGCTCTTTGAACTCAACAGATCCCACATATTCAGTTCCCATTACTGACCATACATTCCATTACTATGATAGGATGCGAAAGTTTAGTCAAATTAGTATTTCTATTGATGTCAACAATGCATATTCTACAAACACTACCTCTAAACAGCCTAAAATCCCCTCTCTCCTCCTCTGAGCCAGGCCTGATTTTTTCTGTTTGTCTGCTCTGAGAGACACCGTGGTTCGTCTTGAACATGAGAACCCTCTCCACAAGCAAACAACAGTCCGTTTGAACATCTGTGACCGAGAAGTGGCTCTGCGTCTCTCATCCTGACACGCATCACACGCTCTTCAAAAGGGAAGAAACATCTGAGCGGATTTACGGAGTCTCGGAGCGGTTTCTATTAGGCATGTCGTCTCAGAAACAGATTGCCGGAGTCGTCGCGCAGCCGAGGCACGGCTGGCCCAACGTTTAAGGGCGCATTATTCTGAATCGTTGTTTACGCATGGAATTTATATGCAGTTAACGTTATGCAGTTATTGTTTTTTTATTCAAGTTACAAGCAATTCCATGTGGAGTCCCGCAAGGCTCTGTGCTGGGGCCTAAACTTTTTACTTTATATATTGTATCAGTGACCTCTGTGATGTATCAAAGACCTTAAGTTTTAGCTAAAACGCCCTGAAAATGGAAATAGTATTGAGACAGTGACTGAATTTCGGTTTTTAGAAGTGTGATGAGATGACAAATTGGAATGGAAGTCACATAGCATACAGTAGGGAAAAAAGTGTTTGGTCAGTTTCCCATAGACTTTCCATTGGATTTTGGCCAAATACTTTTCCCTCACTGTATGTAAAGAAGACAAGTTGCTGTTTTGAGCATTTTTGCCATACTTGGTGTATGGTTTGGAGCTGTCGGGTAATTCTTATACTCATTTTCATTTATATTACTGAAGTTGCTGCTTTGAAAGGGACTGTTTTTGAAGTCAGGTTTACTAAACGCGGTTATTTAAAGGGGGGGTATTATGCAAAATGGACTTTGTCAAGCTTTCCATCATGTTATTCTGTCACTCCCTCATTAAAAACATGCCTGAAATGTTGCCTTGGCACATTCACGTATTTTTGAGTAATCTGTAAAAACTCTGATGGCGGCCATTTTAGGGATAGGCTTGCCTGAGTCCTCCTAGGAACGCCCCCACCTCCTGGAGACGCCTCCGAGCTTTCGTCACCAGCCGAGTAACCAACCACTGCTCCTCAGCAGAACCCCCTCCCCACTGATGCCACAGACAGCGTGTGGAGGGGGCGTGTCTAAAGGCTCAGAGGTTCTTAAAGAGACGAGGCCGATTTCAAGACATTCACTACAGCCATTTTGAGAGAGACATTTTATACAAGGCAGTTATTCTAATTTACTGCATTTACAGACCAACAGAAGGTTTGCTCATCATTGTAGTGTGATATAGACTGGTGCTATGGGACTGAAAAAAGCAGAATACCCCCTCTTTAATATTAATAGTTATTCGAAAAGCAAAATACTGACTGACACGGACTGCAAACCCCTTTATTCTGGAAGTAGGGAGACAAACAGAATGTTACATATTAAGTAAACACAGAAAATATAATAAATACTGTAGATCCGGTCTATCGTATTTCTTTATATTGCATCTGTGAAGCTGTCTAATGTGTGAATTCTGAAATAGGAATGGAGTAGGAGTTTGATGACACACAGGTTTTTCACAGGGGTCTATTCTGTGCCACAGCTGAGATCGGTTGATGAGCGAAGGGCGGAAAACGTGCACCAAGAACCGTCTTCCTCATTATGGCACTCTGCAGCACCAGCAGTAGGTTCTGGACAGCTCTGCAGAGGACAAGCGAATTATGAGCGAGGATGTTCAATGTTTAAAACCATTGGACAGTTCTTGTGAGACCTTCTGTATTTGTCTGAAAGAGTTCTGGCAGCAGTGGAGAATGTGCCGAGACAGTCCTGGAGGAGGCATCCAACCTGAGACTCGCTTCTCCAAGGGCAGAAGGAGCCATATATAAAATCATTTTTAACCAGGCTTTAACGTCACTGAAACATAGTCAGTGGGTTGACAGCAGCCAAAAAACATTTGGCTAGAATTCTGAAAACATCCCGGACTGGCACCATTTCTGCGATTTATGTCTTTGGGCGCCTGCAATCAAAAAGGAAAAGCAGAACAGACAATTTGTAAAATTTACAGCGATAAAAGCGGCTCTGTCCCTTGTTAGCGTGTTGCCTTTTTGCCACCGGAGGAAGAGTGAGCCCATTGCGTGATAACATTTCAAAAGCTTGTATTGGAAAGATTTGAGAGGTAGTGTATGCAGCATTATGGCTAAAACCAGTTTAGAAATGAACATAAAAGGACTGTTCTCTCTCTCTTCTACTTCAATCCAAGCAGTTTTCCCCAATTAAGGCTTGAATATTAGAAGTACAGCAGTTTTAAGTACAATGATGGACTGGTTTGTTTTCTCCAAATAAAACAAGTGAAAGATGCAGACAGCTTCTCTGGCAACGCCCACACATAGTCATATTTGAAAACTGCCAGAGCGGGAAAACAAAGAGGGAAAAGAACTAGCCTTCTTTTACTCACTACTCCACCACTACTTTAACAGACGCTCTGTCATAGATGTTTTTTCTACCAAATAAAGATGCAGAGACATGGAGAGAGCAAAGAAGTTCAACCGCCCATAGTTACATAAATACACTGCGTTCCAAATTATTATGCAAATGACATTTTTCTAAGATTTTCTAAATTGTCAACTCAAATGAGAGTCAGCATAATTTTTAAGTCTTTAACTGGTAGAGGATCATTTAAATGTGGTGGAAAAAATTTCCTAGTGATAACAGTATTTTTTTCAAAAATAAATATAGTAAAAACCTCAAAATCCACTGTTCCAAGTTATTATGCAACTCATCGTTTCAATACATTTTAAAGCTCGTAATTAACTGAAAATGGTCATTTGCTGTATTTGTAGCATTAGGAGGTCATACTTACTGAAATCAAAAGCTATTTCAATCAAAAAAATATTAACAGGTCAAGTTATATTTTAACATAGGAGCCCTTGTGTGAAAGCAGCTTCAAAATTCTTAAATCCATTAAAATTGTAAGTTTTTGGACAGTTTCTGCTTAGATTTGTTTGCAGGATGTCAGAATAACCTCCCAGAGCTGCCGCCTGGATGAAAACTGCCTCCCACCCTCATAGAAGTTTTTTTGTTGAGGCTCCAAAGGTTCTCAATAGGGTTGAGGTCAGGGGAGGTGGGGGTCCACATCATGAGTTTCTCTCCTTTTATGCCCATAGCAGCCAGTGATGCAGAGGTATTCTTTGCAGTAGGACATGGTGCGTTGTCATGCATGAAGAGGATTTTGTTCGGGAAAGCACGGCTCTTCTTTTTGTAGCATAGAAGACAGTGGTCAGTCAGAAACTCCACATATTTTTCAAAGGTCATTTTCACACCTTCAGGGATCCTAAAAGGGCCTAAAGGGGCCGACCAGCTCTCTCCCCATGATTCTGGCCCAAAACATGACTCCGCCACCTCTTTACTGACGTCACAGCCTTGTTGGGACATTGTGGTCATTCACCAAGCATTCACTACTCCATTGATTTGACCATCCAGGGTTACACGGCCTCATCAGTGAACAAGACTGTTTGAAAATGAGTTCATCAGCTTCAATTTACAGTTTAGGGGAGGCCCGGATAGAAGGTTTACGCACAACTGCAGCCTCTGGAGGGTCCTACACCTTGATGTTTGGGGGACTCCAGAGGCACCAGCAGCTTCAAATACCTGTATGCTGCTTTGTGGCAGCTGTTCTCTTAATCTGGGGTGTTTGTCTGCACAAACCGGAGTGTGCTCTGAATCATCCACAAATCTCTTATCAGTACGATGATTACACTTAATCTTTAATGAAATATTGAAGGTTTTCATACCTAGACCAAGGCATTCAACTATTTCACACTTTTCATCAGCAGAAAGTCCCTTTTTCTTTCCCATATTGCTTGAAAATGATGATCTGCATAATAAAGTGGAACACCCTTTTTCAGTAGTTTTTCCCTTAACTGGGCTTAACCTGACAACTAATAATCCCAGGTCTCTGAGATTAATGTCAGGGATTCATAGAGCCCCAAGACACGATACCATCCATGAGTTTCATTATTATTGCTTTTTTTTAAACCTTTTTGACACAAAAATCCAATTTGCATAATAATTTGGAACGCAGTGTAAAGGAAAGGCTAACCGTATTGCTAACATTAGTATCATGCTTCATGCAAAGCTAGCATCGAGTGCAGGCTTTAAAGCAATACTAAGTAACTTTTTTACCATAATAAATCCTTTCCGTAGGTAATACAAGTGTTAATGGGATGATTGGGGGTCTTCCATCTCCCCCTGGTGTCTCTGGCCAGAAAACATCACTTGCAACTTGGCAGCCATCGGGTCGTGGTCACCAATACACACTAATGGAATCACAAAGAAGAAGCTAACAGGCTAACGGGCAAAGCTAACTGTGGGCTAGCGCCACTTAAACAGTATTTACAGTCAGGTTTTAGTGAACAAAAATAATTTCCATTGTGTAATTGGATGTACAATATCCCTCTGTCCCTTCGCCTTTTCCGTCAGCGAAGTATTTACCTTCACGGACAATTAATAAGTAAAAATCGAAACTTTTTACAACACCTGCTCTTGTGCTTATGGCCTCTAGGGGCAGTTGCTTAGCACTGCTTTAATTTCCGCTGGACAATCACCTTCATTTCCTGCTAAGAATGAGACAAAACATTCATAAAGACCCGATTTTGACTCAGCTGTATTTGTGTGAGCTAAATATGTTCATAGTCCGCCTGAAAACCATATAAAAAGTGCTAAAAACTGCAGCGACAACAGCTACGTCACAGAGAAGGTTAGCGTGGAACACAACAATGTTGCACACACTGGGCTGATGATGATTATGTTACAGCTCACATACGCTGCACCTGCTGGTACTAGTATAGAATTCTCCGATTCATCATCACCTCCAGTCACGGGGAAAGCAAACTGAACTGCACTCTCGCGGCACATTGTGATAAATTCAAATCGGGCCATATGTTTAGCTGTAATAAAACTTGTGCGGAGATCAGCCAAAGTCTACTCACTCCCACGACAAAAAGAAAAGTTTCTAAACAGCAGCAGATGTGAAAATGACTTCTGAAAAAGAACGACGTTTACATAATTACATAATGTTGAATTTGTTGTCATGGTTATGCTTGAGTTATACTTTATTGGAAAATTGTGTTTTGCATTTGATTCATCTTTCAGTGCAGGTGTCAGGGGCGTCAGGGGCGACTGCAACGACAACTTTTAACCATGTCACGATGTTTTTCTCTCATAAACATACCTGGAGTTGTGTTTCAAGCCGCTAGCGCATCTTCCTGTAATCTTTGCATCTTCACCGGTGCCTATTCTTGGCAGCTCGGCGACAGCTCCCACACGAGTCCTCCTGAGGCCCTGCGTATCCAGGAAACGCCTTCCTCACCTCTCATCCCATCTCTGGCTAAGCTTAATCTTGCATGAAGTAAAAACACTTGCTGCGGCTTCACTACAACTACACGTGTTTTGTATTCCTGTTTTGGGGGGTTTCTCTACTGGATATTTTTGGTTTATAACAATGTTGCATTTTAACCAACAAAGTGTACAGCAACGTTTCCATCATTTTATTTATTTATTTATTTGTATGCATTTTTGAAGTTTAAAGATGTGTTTGATATTACAAAATACCTGCAAAAAGCATAATAGGGACTATAGGATGTTAAAAATGAAAAAAAGCAAGTATTTTCCTCCCCCTACATGTTCCAACAATGTCCTAATGTGTAGAATGAGCTCAGACCTGTTCACCACAACTGCCTCAAAAATCGTGCCCTGTCACTCAGAAAGTTGTTTATTCGGGTCCGAAGTGCCGCCATGCACGAGCTTAATATAGAACCTGCAGTTACGCGAAAGACCTGAGGTGGCAGCAGTGAGTATAAAATTACCAACTTGCCCTTTTAAGCTAAATACATGATCAGGAGTATCTAGTTAGAGTCTATAGAGCAGAGGTCACTATATGGCGGCCCTCGGTCCGGATCCGGGCCAACGCGCTTACCCGTCCGGACCTGAACCTTGGATCCAAACTTTGGACCCGATCATGAATCCCCTCAGACGAGCACTGTGTGTGCACTCCCTCTCTCTCTCTGCACCAGAGCAGTATAACCACAGCCCAGATGAACAGAGAGACACTTTTTATTTTTTTAGAAACTGCCGCAAAGTTTTATAACTGACACCCTAAATAAAAATGCAGGCGCGATCGAAATGCGCCAATAGCGCGGCCGTTTCCTCACAGCGAGCAGGTCTGAACCTGGACTAAACCAGGTCTGAACCTGGACTAAACCTGGACTAAACCAGGACTAACCCAGGACTAAACCTGGACTAAACCTGGACTAACCCTGGACTAAACCTGGACTAAACCTGGACAAAGCAGGTTGAACTGAACAGAGGAGAAATACATCACTGTCACATATTATGAGCACATTGTGTACTTAATATTGACAATATGCATTCTGATATTTAGGAACCAAAGTGTATGTTGAAAATACCGTAATAGCAGGATTTCATTATTTGCATTATTTTCAAAGAACAGTAATTATCATCGGATTTAATAAAGGCTTAAAAATCGCCTGAATTTTTTTTATCTATTTGGACCTTAATGAAATTTTATTCAGGATCTCTGCAAGAGAATTTGGGTTCGGATGTTAGAAATCCACAGTTATTAAAGAAATCTGCCATTTTCCCGGCCAAAGATTAAAATAGACCAAAAAAAGCAAATGAAAGCGCTGCGGAATGCCAGGTTACTGCTGATAAATACAATCAGCACAATGTAGAGCCCAAATGCTTTTATGTATTCGATGCCCCAGTATTTTACATTTCGGAAGCTCCAGAAGTCCCAGAAATGTTTGAGGATTTCACGACAACTGAATGTAGTAGGTCGATGTTACAGTCGGCTCTTCCCCAGGACAGGCTGTATGTAGCGAGTGGACGGGTGATCTAAATCGCTCCTACAGCCTCTGTGAGCGTGAGGAATCACAAAGTGCACGGCTGTCTGGCCCTGTAATTGTTCGCCCTGTAACTAAACGGTCACGGCAAAGACAGCCTTTCACGTCGCCTAACTGTGCCGTGGACTGGCAGGTGAATGAGCGGACGGTAAATGAATAATGTAGTCGACGATGACCAAAACCGATGAAGAGAAGGTGGGATTCAGATCGGAGCGCTTCAGATGTCGATTCGTTTTAGACCACAATGCATCAGTGCCACTTCTAAGTGTGAGCGTGTGCTTTTGTTTGAACCACGAGAAACACTGCAAAAAGTATTTAACTAGATCAGTATAAACATCTCAATTTGAGCATAATAATCCAAATTTGAGTTGTTTTGACTAGTTAAGAAGTTGTTGGGCATTTGTCCTCGATTATTTCACTTGTTCTGAGATGTTTCTGACTCGTTTCGATACATTTCGTCCTTATTTCAGGTCATTTTCTTTGCCAATGGGGTAAGAAAATTGGTCTTATCTCATTGGCAATTTTACTTTCTTATTTCAAGCGAGATTTACCCTAGAACTGGTCTGAAATGTCCTCAAACAAGCAAAGAGAACTTGGTCTGATCAGGAAAAGTGTCTAAATGAGTGAAAACCGCTCAAAACAAGATACATTTCCTCAATTCAAGTCATTTAAGCCAATGCTTGATATTTACTCTTTGTAGTGAACCACGTATTTAATCGATTTCATTTCTATGTTTCTGACACCGGTTCTTCTTTGGACGTGGATCTGGAGCTCCATGCAGCTCCTAAACACATCATCGTTGACCTTCAGCTCTTTGTTTCTTTGGTAGAAGTGGTTTGGTCAGATGAAGACTCTAAAGTTCCGGAAAAGTCCTGGGTAGCCTTGCTTCTTTCGTCACGTTCACAGTCAAACTACTAATTGAAATCGGTCACTACCAGGGGCTGGACTGGGACTGAAGAACAGCCCTGGACTCTGGCCCAAATCAGCGTAAATGCGACACTTCCACAAATACATATGTGAACCTCTTACCCCCCGCCTTAACCCAGAGCATTTTCTCTAGTTCGGCTTTGCCCAAATCTAAAAGGCTTCTTGACTGGAGAGCAACACTGTAACGCCTCATTTGAAAGCTCAAATCTAGAAAAGTGATGGTAACTTTTTGTCACGTTGTCCCCGCATTTTCGTTTGTTTTTGTTGCTTTTTGCTGCTTTTTCATCACTTTTTTGTCACTTTTTCGTTGTGTTTTCGTCTCTTGTTTTTCGGGGTTTTTTTGTTGTTTTTTTCACCGCTTTTTTCATCGCTTCGTCGTCACGTTTTCGTCACATTTTGTTGTGTTTTTGTCACTTTTCTGTCACTTTTTTGTTTCTTCTCCAGCACATTTTTGTTCTTGGATGCATTTCTTTTAAGCTTTTGGATTTGGGTGAAGCTCGGTTACGCCCGGGGGTCAGGGGTAAGGTAAAGTGAGGGGCCGGACCGGTGGCCCTAGAGCCAGTGGCCCTTCTGTGCTCTTCCAGAATGGACACATGGCCAGTCCGCCCATGGTCACTACTCTTTGTTCCACTAATGAGACATCCCTTATGTTTCCACCCTGACAGTTTGCGTCGACTCTTGGGCTTCACTCGCCTCGTACAAACTTCTTCCAAGACAGAGTGTACAAAACTACCCATAAGTCCCAAGAGCTACATCCGCTGACTGAGAAAAACTGAGCCGACAGTGAAACAAATCTAATCGCAAGCATTGACGTTAGATTGCGTTACGCTCGCTCGTCCTGGCCGGTGGGAGGAAGCCGGAGCGACCCGAGCTCTTGCGCAGCAGCTGTCTCCTCCGCGGAGCAGCCTTCAGCCCCGGTGCATTCCCATTTCACGCCTCTCCCCGCGCACATGTGTCTCTGTTTGGGCCGAGGCGTCCCTGGAGAAAGGGCTTCGGGCTGTCGGAATGTCAAACAGGTGCCGTTCCGCAGCGAAGGAGGGGATCCCCCCAACAAAAACAGACACCCACCCTCCCTCCACACGGTACTGCAGGAAAACGTGAGTGACGGAGCTGCTCGGACACAAACGGACAGCGGGTCGAGCTATAGGAACACATAGTCATCGTCAACGGAACAGCAAAAGTTGACTGCGGGTACAGACGATGGCGGCCTGAAGGCGTCTGACCAAACATGACAGAAACAAAAAGCTTTCCTGTTTTGTTCTTGCCTTCAACACTCTTGGGTGGAGGCTTTCGTAGTGCAGCACCTCCAACAGCATTTCCAGACAGACGATGAAATCCGTCCATGATGGCAAAGAGATTCTCATTTGATTGGCCCCACTATGATTTCACTGTTTTTATTTCGCCCTGTTTCAGCTTTTTCAAGTATTCTCCGCACTGCTGTTTATCTTTTGTCCGGCCATCCTCCTCTACTCATTCTAAAGGGGAGAGTCTGGACACAAAGCCGGGCGAAGCTGCTTCAAGGAGGAGGCGGACCTCATGAATAGTCGTCAATCAGAGGGCGTGACGGAGGCGGACTGACAGAATCAAACATGGCGGCTCACAAGTAGCTCTAGAGATGGATTTGGAGCAGTTTCTCCGCAAAAGGGAGGGGAAAAAAACACTGGATTATCAGCATGTTCTTTTGTTTCTATTCTAAAGGACTCTACTGAAGTTGATGTAAAACGCTTGGGCTTCAGAACAATTAGCATGCTACAAGTGCTAGCTGTAACATAGCATAAAGCAAGCAGGACGCTATCGAGCCACTTCTTTATATCTTTAAAATCGGCAGGTGCTGAAGTTTACATGAAATAGCCCTGGTCACTGAAGCGCAATACTTGACAGCCAAGCTAGCCCCACGTTAGCCCCAGCTACAAAGACACTCGTTCAGTGAGTTCTGATTGGCTCCGTTGACTTTCTACAGATACGTCACTTCTGGGGGTGGAATCTGGTCATGCTCAGGCCCACTTTCATTTGATCAGAATAAAAGGGAATCTGGCAGGTCCCCAGAGCGCTTACCGACCGGTTTATGGGGCTTCATTAAAGGTCGATGGAGCTCGTGGTCTGTGTAGAGACTGAGGAGAGCTTAGGCAGGTCAGAGGGAAGGCATTGTTCTCACAAAGGATTCATTCACGCAGCGCAGCACAGTTGCATCATGACGAGCCACAGACACGTCGACCTGTTTGAGGGTGATGGATGGCAGAATCCCCTGTTCGGGACACCTCGAGCTCTGAACGCAGCAGCATCTGTTACTGATTCCTCCGCCGAGGTCCTGGACGTGTTCAAAGAAAGAAGCTGCTAATGCAATACAGTCTTCTGGAAAGCACCTTCTGCACATACACATCATCACTCCAGGAGACTTTCTCAGAACGTGATATCTGACTGTATACAAGACAAAGCCTTCGCATCTGCTATTGTGAATTGATTGGCCAATGTTTAAACTTTACAGAACCTTTTTACAGATTTATTTACTTCTTCCACACCTATGAAATCATCGACTATATTATGTATAATGACAATGACAAATGAAGCACCGTTTCTTTATTGGGCTGAAAAATGTTCAATATCAAGCTCAAGGTGAAGGATAATGTTTATTGCTCCATAAAGAACATTGTTTCGAGCACACTCCATCCTTCATTGTCACTGGAGTCAATCCAGCATTAGGGAAAGCGCACAGGTACTGACTACAGTAACTAAGCCAGTAATTTGAGAACTTCGATTACCTTTAAGGCACAACGGACAACAAAACCAGTTCCCCTGCTCCCTCGGGCTCTGCAGCTGGCTGTTCCAACTTTACAGTAAGCAGATGCCTCCAGGTATGTTTAAAGCTGGGCATACACTGTGCGATTTGAACAAGTTAAATGAATCATCAGCTCACACTGTGCGTCTGAATCGCATACGACGAGTGCACAAGCCCACGATATAACACTGACAAACCCCATGTGCTTTTCTTGCACATGTTTCTAACTTGGTTTGAACCACACCTGCATTTAGGCTTTGAATGTTAATGCCAGCTCTGTCTCATGCTGAAATGTTCTCCTCTTTTGCCGTGTATCGACATTCCCATTGGATTGACATTAATGGAGAGCCAGGGGAAATGGTTTTGCTGCTAAAATATGACGTACAGTAGATTGATTTGTGTAAAACGTTCAATGTTCGTTTGCACCAACAAGTCAACGCTGCACTGTTACTCTGGGCGGCCTGAAAACAGCTTTGTGCAGGGGCGGACCGGGACTGAAAAACAGCCCTGGACTCTGACCAGCCTTGTTTTTTCATTGCTTTTTTGTGGCTTTTTATTGTGTTTTTGTCACTTTTTTCTATCATTTTTTGCTGTTTTTTTGTCACTTTTTTCCATCATTTTTTTGCTGTTTTTTGTCACTTTTTTCTATCATTTTTTGCTGTTTTTTGTCACTTTTTTCTATCATTTTTTGCTGTTTTTTGTCACTTTTTTCTATCATTTTTTGCTGTTTTTTGTCACTTTTTTCCATCATTTTTTATTGTGTTTTTGTCACTTTTTTCTATCATTTTTTGCTTTTTTTGTCACTTTTTTCCATCATTTTTTATTGTGTTTTTGTCACTTTTTTCTATCACTTTTTGCTTTTTTTGTCACTTTTTTCCATCATTTTTTGCTTTTTTTGTCACTTTTTTCCATCATTTTTTGTTGTGTTTTTGTCACTTTTTTCTATCATTTTTTGCTGTTTTTTGTCACTTTTTTACATCATTTTTTGCTTTTTTTTGTCACTTTTTTACATCATTTTTTGCTTTTTTTGTCACTTTTTTACATCATTTTTTGCTTTTTTTGTCACTTTTTTCTATCATTTTTTGCTGTTTTTTGTCACTTTTTTCTATCATTTTTCATTGTGTTTTTGTCACTTTTTTTCCATCATTTTTTGTTGTGTTTTTGTCACGTTTTTGTTTGCTTTTTTCCTCGCTTTGTTGTCGTGTTTTTGTCGACTTTTCATCACATTTTTCATCACTTTTTGTGTTGCTTTTCCGGCACATTTTTGCTTTCTTTTCATCCTCTTTTTCTCACTATTTTGATGCTTTTCTTTTTAGCTTTCAGATTTGGGTAAAGCTCGGTTAAGGCGGGACCGGTGGCCCTAGAGCCAGTGGCCCTTCTGTGCTCTTCCACAATGGACATATGGCCAGTCCGCCCCTGGCTTTGTGTCAGTGCAGAACTTATTCTCCTGACGTCTGCAGTCCTATGCAAACTAATACTGGATCCCTTCGTGTTCCCTCTGCACAAATGTTAGATTAACAAGTGTGGTGTTAGTCGTAATCTTGGGATCTCAGAAGGCTCCTGATATTTATCCATTCAAAAATAATTTCACTTTACAGCGTGCGTCCGAGTCCCCGCTGTTTGAAATCGTGGTTTGAATCTCACAGCAGCAGGTTCACGCTCGGCCTCCGCAGATCGCCTTGTTGTCATTCCGCGCCACGCCCTGCCTTCATTCTCCGCCACCTGCAAAACAAACTGCGCTGGATATTTCAGTACAAATTAGCCTGTGTCTGCCGAACACCCCTGGGAGCGAAGGAAACCCGAGCCTGCTCCAGCCCCCCCACCACCACCACCACCAGCCTGCAGCCCCGAGCAGGCCTCCACACATGCACACAACTCACAGCACAAGTTTTCACGCTATCAACTGACAACTGCTTCAAATCCACCTAATCTGATAGTTTAAATAAGGCAATCAGTTGATCCATTTGGGGAAAAAAAGCAATAATCGACATCAAAATGTACAAGTTTCCGTAAAAGGGGTTAAACTGTGACACAGTTTAAATGAGCAGTGCAAAGAATGTCCAAATATGAAACTATTTAGGGAAAGATTGATGATTCTAGAAAGTGAATTCTAGAACAATGAGTTGGGTTCACTGGGAATTATGTTTGGTAACAAATTCAGAGGGGGTGTTGAACTTCATCCCACTTCTTTATTAAAAGTCAAACTACATCACATTTCTAACAACACCTCAAACAACATGTCTCTACTGTGAGCAGACTGACGGCTTTAACTAAAGCCCGGTGGACACTGCACGATCTTGGCCGTCTGCGACAAGCAATTTCTCGTTATGGGGAAAATCTTGGGTCATAATTGCAGGTCATAAGGTCGTACAGAGACTGTCTAATGGTCTAATCTGTGTAATTGTCTAATGCGGAGGGACATTAGCCTTGAGCTAAATCCGCCATATTTGCAGCACTAGTTTTCTGTTCATTAATATGCACTGTCCCATTCAAATAAATGAACAAATGAAAGATTTAAACCAGACCTGCCGTGGAGGAGCTGTGACTGACATCAGGCAGAGTCTGATGTTTTGGAAGGGAGCCTCCTCTCCCTGTAACTACCATCTCTGTGTCTCGACACCAAAGTACAACATCAGTGCACTGCGAGTCACAAGCAACACAGGCCAGTTCCTTTGCACTTTTACGTGGAAATAAACACTGCCAGCTTCAATGAAGGCTCTTGAGTGCTCGTCTCTACTCTGTATTTCAAGTGTAGAACGTTTCGCCTCTCATCCAAAGGCTTCGTCAACAAAGTTTAGCTCAACTCAGTCCCTCCCCTCTATTAACAGCAACTCGCACCTGTGGGTGAACATCTTGTAGTTCTAAGTCCTAACGACCTACCTCACACCTGAGTTTCAGTCTGAACGATCTTACTTCCAGCTGATCACTGCTAATTACCTGCCTATTGATCTGTCCTGGGCTGAGCGTCAGCCTCATTAGCATGACAGACTCTCCAGGCCTGGAGCGCAGGAGGCTGCTGTACAGCCGGGACAGGTAAGATCTAAGTCCTCCATTTCTGTTTTCACAGACTTATATTTCACAGACTTATAACTTCAAAGATGTTTTACCTACAGGTGAGAGTAGCCGTTAGTAGAGGGGAGGGACTGAGCCAAGCTAAACTCCTAAACTGCTCTCTGTGGTCTATATCTGCTCTGGTTGAGCTGAAACTTTATTTTGCTGACGAAGCCTTTTGGATGTGAGACGAAACGTTCGACACTTCAACTACGATTACAGAAGACGAAGACTCAAGAGCCCTCATCAAAGATAGACGACTCCTGTCACATCTATCAATCTGGAAAATAAAACATGACATCAGCAGGTAGGACTCAGTGTTTGAATGCGCTGTAGCTTGACTATTTTCTGTCCCAAAGCAGGAGCGTCTGGAGCCGCGCTGGCTGCCAATCACTTCTCCAATATGGAATAAAGATTTTCAAATATGACTGACTGGACCAGGGTCAATAGTTTCTTAAATCCCCATGCTTGTTTTGGGTCAGACTAGAACATGCATTTCCCTGATCGCTAAATCCGCTTGTCAATCAAGTCCATTATAATATTAATGGATTTAACACTAGGTCTCCGACTACCCTTTTCTACATTACGCTATTATTGTCTGGCTGGCCAGGCTTTGACTGTGCATGATTACTCACAAACACGCAATGAACAAAAAGAACAGCTCCAGGTATGCACAGTGTACAGTGTGCCAGCAGGGTCAACTCGACACTCCTAGATTCAAACCATTGCATCAGCTTTTAAAGGCCTATTTTACAAGTGTCTGTCATGATCCACCTACTCTCAGAACACCTACTATGGTTAAAAAAAATCGGACAGAATTTCACCGGCATTCCACATTTTATTTCCAAAACATTCCCCCGCCGGTGTGCGCTCACCGGGTCAACCTGACACGGCGAGGCTTCTTCCATTCGCAGGGAGGAGAGTGAAAGTGGAGAGCGTTTGGCTGCGGGGGAAATGAGAGGCAGCCACATACCTCAGCGGTGAACCATCCCCGACAGCAGACGCAGCAGCAGGGAAGAGTCACAGCGCCTCCTGTCGCCGGACGCAGGGAACAGCCCGGAGCGGGAGGATATTGAGGTCACAGAGAAGGCAGAAGGCAGGAAAGGGGGAGTGGTAAAAATGTATTGTGAAACAGAGAATCCGTTAATTCAATGATTAAGATCGTAGCATGTGTTCAACCTCTCAACCCCCACTTTTTATCCAGTTCAACCAAAAGCTTCTTGACTGGAGAGCTCACAGCCTATAGTCCGGTGTAACCAGGGGCGGACCGGGACTGAAAAACAGCCCTGGACCCTGACCAGCCTGGCCTTAACGGAGCGCATTTTCTCCAGTTCGGCTTTACCCAAATCTAAAAGCTACTCGACTGGAGAGCAACAATGTAACGGCTCATTTGAAAGCTAAGACCTGAAAAAGTGATTGTAACATTTTGTCATATTTTTGTTGTTTTTTCATTACTTTCTTTGTGGCTTTTTATTGTGTTTTTGTCATTTTTTGCTGTTTTTTTGTCATTTTTTTCCATCATTTTTTGCTGTTTTTTTGTCACTTTTTTCTATCATTTTTTGCTGTTTTTTGTCACTTTTTTCTATAATTTTTTGCTGTTTTTTTGACACTTTTTTCTATCATTTTTTGCTTTTTTTTGTCACTTTTTTCTATCATTTTTTGCTGTTTTTTGACACTTTTTTCTATCATTTTTTGCTTTTTTTGTCACTTTTTTCTATCATTTTTTGCTGTTTTTTGTCACTTTTTTCTATCATTTTTTGCTGTTTTTTGTCACTTTTTTCTATCATTTTTTGTTGTGTTTTTGTCACTTTTTTCTATCATTTTTTGCTGTTTTTTGTCACTTTTTTCTATCATTTTTTGTTGTGTTTTTGTCACTTTTTTCTATCATTTTTTGCTGTTTTTTTGTCACTTTTTTCCATCATTTTTTATTGTGTTTTTGTCACTTTTTTCTATCATTTTCTGCTGTTTTTTGTCACTTTTTTCTATCATTTTTCATCGTGTTTTTGTCACTTTTTTGTTTGCTTTTTTCCTCGCTTTGTTGTCGTGTTTTTGTCGACTCTTCATCACATTTTTCATCACTTTTTGCGTTGCTTTTCCGGCACATTTTTGCTTTCTTTTCATCCTCTTTTTTGTCGCTATTTTGATGCTTTTGTTTTTAGCTTTTAGATTTGGGTAAAGCTCGGTTAAGGCGGGACCGAGTGGCCCTAGAGCCAGTGGCCCTTCTGTGCTGTTCCAGAATGGACATATGGCCAGTCCGCCCCTGGGTGTAACGCCTCATTTGAAACCCAGGACCTACAAAACTGATCTAAACTGATCTTTTACCTCTCTGTGTTGTCACTTTGTGCTGCACGTGGACATTAAACATGTCAATATTTGTGCAAGAAAACACATGTGAAAGACGAGGGACCTAGGCTAGTCTAATCGTTCAAGTCTGGGTATTCTTCCATGTGAAGAGGAATAAGTAACCTCTGTTGTGCGTCACACTGATGTGCAAGCCAAAACATACGATCTGAGAGCCACTGCCCGACTGTCAAAGTTATGGCTATACCACAGAAATAGAAAATACAATGAAGTTGCTACATTATATGCACTAACAGTTTAGACCATCAGTTTTGTACCTTTTTTTGTTTATAGCTATGAGCAATCGAGAAAAGGTCAACATTTGGAGAAGCCTGGGTGTGTACAGAGGGAGGAGTGAGTGTGTTGAGAGCTGGTTGGAAAAAGGATTAGTGGTGTTTGTGTTGGTGGTGGCCCACAGCCAGCTGCTGCAGTCCTGGAGCTCACTATATTTTGTTATGAGTAACATTTGTGTAAAACCAATTGAACTGTAAGACATCTCAAGGGTACTTCATAGTGCAAAATAGTCTTAAAGTGCTTTTGACTAATGTAGATAAAACACTCTCACTTATCCAGGCCTATTGTACATGTTTTTAGTGGTAGGAGAAGCAAGAGTGCTTAGGAAACCTAGGCAGACACAGGGAGAACATGCAAACTCCCCACAGAAAGGAAGGAAAGAGCACCTTTCACTCACAGACACAAAGCACTTTACATTCGCTCCACACACGGTGGTGGTAAGCTACGTACATGGCTTTAGTTTCCCCTGGGGGAGACTGACAGAAGCATGACGACACAACTGTCCCTCTGATCACCATTTATGCACTCACATCATTCATCCTGGCCTGTTGTACATGTTTTTAGTGGTAAGGGAGACCGGAGGACCCGGAGGAAAGCTACGCAGACATGGAGAGTACATGCAAATTCCCCACAGAAATGCCCCGTCCAGGTGGGACACGAGTGCTAACCGCTGTGCCACCACGCGGCCCGTTCCACATTATACCCAAAATATGGAGTACCTGGAGTTTATATCTTGGGTTAATCCCCAATAAATTGACTAATATAGCATGTCTCCTTCTAAAAAACCTTTTAACACATTGCAAAAGCAACACTGTCCATGTCTGGCTGAACATTAGGAGCATGTTTGGGATCAATTTCATGTTTGTTTATGTTTTGACTTTCCCAAAGTTCAGTTGCTCCTACAGGGCTGCCAAACTTTGACCAAACCGTGGAATGACAATTTTGCTGCTGGGCGCCTGACAAAGTAGGATCTCATACTGTATGTATTTTGAAATTATATTTCCTGTGTTCTGTTGTATTTTATCAGGATTTTTACATTAAAGTTAAAGCTATTAAAACAGAAAAAATATAGTTGCAAGAGAGGAAAATATTTTCCTGCAAGGTCAGACAGTATAGACTGCAGTATTTCATCGACAGAACAGATTAGACTGAGGCCGTACAATTTCTGTCTTGATGACTAAACTGGAAAAGGGAGGTACAGCTAAATCTACCCGACTGAAGCTTAGTCCCAATGTCATTTTGTCACCACCAACCAAACAAAACTGCTCTCAGTAGGAACACATGACCGTGTGCATGTTCAGCTAAGTCTACTTGCTCAATATCCACATCCACACTATAAGTACACGGGCTCATGTCTGTACTGCATCTTGTGAACTTCATTTGTATAGCACCTTTCAAAAAGCGCTTTACATGAGATCATTTGCATTCATACACGGTGGTGGTAAGTTACATTTGCAGTCACGGGTGCCATTTGGGACAAGCACGGCTGCACACATCCGGACCCACCAGCCCGGTGATGTATTCACTCCCACATCCTTCATCCGGGCCTATTGTACATGGTTTTAATGGGGCACTAGGGCACCCGGGAGAGCAAACAGATTACCCACTTAAAGACCCTGTCCAGCTCGGGACAGTTTTACTGTGAAGCACAAGCGCTAACTGCTGCACATACTGCCTCCTATAAAAGTCTTTATACAGAAGCAACATCACACTCAACTTGGATCATCACAACACTAAACACACACACTCCATTATAACACAGAACACACCAGCTTTGATCATTATAACACTTAACACACCAGCTTTGATCATTATACAACACCGAACACACCAGCTTTGATCATAATACAACACTTAACACACCAGCTTTGATCATTATAACACAGAACACACCGGCTTTGGTCATTATACAACACTAAACACATCAGCTTTGATCATTGTAACACCAAACACACCAGCTTTGATCATAATACAACACTAAACACACCAGCTTTGATCATTATAACACAGAACACACCAGCTTTGATCATAATACAACACTAAACACACCAGCTTTGATCATTATAACACTAAACACACCAGCTTTGATCATTATAACACTAAACACACCAGCTTTGATCATTATACAACACTAAACACACCAGCTTTGATCATTAAAACACTAAACACACCAGCTTTGATCATTAAAACACTAAACACACCAGCTTTGATCATTATACAACACTCAACACACCAGCTTTGATCATTATAACACAGAACACACCAGCTTTGATCATTATACAACACTCAACACACCAGCTTTGATCATTATACAACACTCAACACACCAGCTTTGATCATTATAACACAGAACACACCAGCTTTGATCATTAAAACACTAAACACACCAGCTTTGATCATTATACAACACTCAACACACCAGCTTTGATCATTATAACACAGAACACACCAGCTTTGATCATTATACAACACTCAACACACCAGCTTTGATCATTATAACACAGAACACACCAGCTTTGATCATTATACAACACCAAACACACCAGCTTTGATCATTATACAACACTCAACACACCAGCTTTGATCATTATAACACCAAACACACCAGTTTTGATCATTATACAACACCAAACACACCAGCTTTGATCATAATACAACACTAAACACACCAGCTTTCAGTCATATCTTTATTAATGCATATTCTTGTGAAATATATATATTTTTTCCATTGTATGTTTTGTCTGTTGCATAAACACCAACTCATGAATAAGAACTTTACACAGCACTCTACTCTACACAACAATGGGCTATGGGGAAAATAACATCAGTCTTACCTTTAGAAGAGCAGTCCGGCCGGGCTGAGGATAACGCGTTGTTTCAGAGCTTCTACAGGCGAGCGTTTTTCACTTGGCAGAAAACATTACACCCTTTTCATAACAATCTCTTCTCATTTCTGATAGTGCTAGGCTAGATGGCCAACTACTTACATCCAACTGCAGCCGAAATGTCAGAATCCCTGTTTGAAGGCTTCCATTCTGTCTGTAGTCCACTCCACGCTCACTCGTTTGTGTCCAACAACTGTTTTACTGCAATTTTGTTTTGTATTTTTGAGGACTCTCTTGTAAATGGTGAATAAAGGTCCGCAGTAGAATGTCAGTGACGTTTTTTGATCAAGTGTGAGATACGAGGAGCAAAGGATGGACTCTCCTCCTACAGTTTAGGATTGGACTAATAAACTTATTTAGATGTAGGTAATATGTTGGACACATCTTCGCCAGTTTCCGTCAAATATGAAGCATTTCTTCCAAAGTAGATCTCTGTGATGAGAAAGGAGGAGGAGGAGGCGACACGTTACTGATCAAAGCACAATTCAGATCCAGAAAATCAAACGAGAATGGAAAACTAAAAAAGAAAAACTCAAAGGAAATAAGTACACCACAAAAGTGACACATTTATATGAATAATGTCATATTATTTTTTGCTTACTTTCCGTTGTCACTCTGCATTCATGGCCTGACTGGTTTAAACAGTATGAAACTGAAGCAAATCAATGCATTTAGTATGTTGGAAATGTTACACTTATGTTATTGCTATTTATATTCTTTGCTGAAAGAACTTGCCAAGAAAGAAAACCGTCCCAAAAACGGTTTCTTCCTGTGTACCTCCCCTTAAATAAAACATGAGATATGAGCCCTATTTACACCATCATCATGTATCACCGCACCGAGCGCCATTGAGACCATGTGTTCGGTAATTTATTTAAGCATTTTCTGGACTACAGATTCTAACAATAAATAATGATGAAACATCTCCAGTAGGCTGTTGCTGACTGGCTGTTTGGCCCTTGAGCGGAGGAGGTCCGGGCCCCCGAGCTCTGCTGTTAAGTGAACTCATATTTCATCGGTGAATATTTATGGAGCCACTCTCTCTGTGCAAACACCCCACTTCACCACTAAAGAGCTGACGGCGGCGCACTGGCACATAAATTAACTTTGCCAAGGTGTTTTGCCTTTAAATATTTAACTGCATCTAACTTAGGGCAAGGAATAAGTTCTGATTATTATATTTAGGGCCCGTGTCATCGGAGAGAGTTTCTGCACCTCGGACTGATTGGGACTATCTCACCGGCCTGGAGATGACCAGAGATGTCTCCAACACGCCCCCCTGGCAATAAGGCGAGTCTCCAGGCCGTCTCGGTGAAAGTGAACAGGTTTGATTTGAGTGGAGTCTCCGCATGGTCTCTGACAGGTCTCAAGCAGCTGCGGCCATGTTGCAAAGACTGTTTGTCGTCCTCAAGCTGTGAGACGTTTGTGACGTCCTTGCAATGTGTCCGAGACCTGTCCCTCTCGGACCTGCATGAGAGAAGCATTGTGAGTCGCAGGGTGTTATTAATATTTTTATTTTTAGGGAAGGTGCATTATGCAACCTTTTATTTATATAAGAAAATCACACTTTCCATCACGGTGGTGTCCATATGGTGTCCTCTCACCAGACAGAAAACCTGTTGTGGAGGCTTCTGTGATCAAAAGCAATCACATTAGTATGCTATATTATTTATTTATTTATTAAAGGAATAGGCCACCGTTTTTACATACTGAGATATGTTCTTACCTGAGCTTAGACGAGTTCTTTAGGACCTGTCTGATCTTTCCCCGTGCCTTCAGTCACGTAAACACAGCGCAGACGGCGTTAGCATTTAGCCTCTCCCTCTCTCCTCTATAGCTCCAAAACAGGTCAAGATAGAAGCTACCAAGCTCTTCCACGTTTTCCCTATTTAAATATGGTTACGTGAAGTGTTCCACTACAAAGTATAATTACACACAATTAAACAATGTGGATTTTCTAAGCGAATAAAAGGGGGAACTATATTGTAAGGCGTAATAATACCAGGAGTAGTTCGAAATCCGCGCAGTAATCTTCACTTTACTGTGCGGATGCCAAACTGTAGTATGTAAAAACGGTGGCCTATTCCTTTAAGTATTTCTTTTTTCTTCACCTTTGTTTAACTTGGAAATCCCCACTAACATTAAGAATCTCTTTATCAGGGGAGTCCTGGTCCCAGAGGGGTACCTATTCTACATATTGTGCCCCGTCCATGCTAACCACCCATACAGCCATTCCTTTTTACTCACTGTGAAACTTTTTTTTTTTTTTTACTTGAGTACAGATAATTCCTTATAACATTACTTCAAAAAGTTACTCAAGTATGTGTACTACCCGTCTCAGACAGTAATTTAAGCCACCTCTCAAAATGTAAACCTTTGATGGAATAAAACAAAGTTAAAGGAACAGGCCACCGTTTTTTCCATACTGAGATATGTTCTTACCTGAGCTTAGACGAGTTGATCCGTACCTGTCTGGTCTTTGTGCGTATCCGTGGAAGAGCGCGGTAGCTTCCAACTTCACCCCCGTTTGGAGCCATAGGAATACAATGGGAGAGGCCAAATGCTAACAACATCTTTAGTCGTTTAGCGTGACTGAGGGCACGCACAACGATCAGACAGGTACGCATCAACTCGTCTAAGCTCAGGTAAGGACATATCTCAGTATGGAAGAACGGTGGCCTGTTCCTTTAACTTAAACAATGGCATTGAATATTCTGTGTATTTTTACTTGCAAACATGCTTTCAGTTTAATTCACACATAGACTTCACAGGCTATTTCAGGCACAACATGACTTGATTATGTTCATGTCCAGTTTCTAGTCCCCCCTAAACCTTCCTTATGCTGCCATCTTGTGGAAATCAAACACATTACAATTAAATCGGTGTTCAATCTTCAATGTTTTCTTTTTTTATTCAGAGTCACGTTATTCACGACCGTTTTCATCGAAATAAACACCTCCAAAAGTGCAGCGTCATGTCACACACGGGTTAATCCAAAAAAAAAGCACCACACAAGGCAAGACACGATCTCCAAAGGCACATCGTCGAAAAGCGACTCCTCAGAAGAAACAGGTGCAAATCATTACGTCGTCGTTTCGAAGCGGATTTTCTCTGTAAACACGGACACATTTTGGCTCGGTACAAACGCAGGAGCATGGCACTCGCCCGACTCGAGTAACTTCACATCGGGAAACGTCGCTTTGAATTCAATTTGACTCGAGAAGAAGACTTAATGACTTGAAAGTGTGAAGAAATACGACAGAAGTACTGAAAAATAACATTACCCATCAGATCATAGGAACATTCTGATATATTTGTATATTAAAAATGGATACAAATAGATAAGCCTTATCTTAAGAACTATTTTTTTTTTTCCCCCAGGTGTTCATGACAAGCTTCTGTGACTTAAAGGTACACTATGCAACTCCAGGATCAATTGTTTTTTAGGTTTTCACTTCTGATTGAACCGTACAAAACAAAAAGTCAATATCAAGCATTGGCTTAAATGACTGGAATTGAGGAAATGTTTCTTGTTGTGAGCGGTTTTCACTCATTTAGACACTTTTCCTGATCGGACCAAGTTTACTTTGCTTGTTTGAGGACATTTCAGACCAGTTCTAGGGTAAATCTCGCTTGAAATAAGAAAGTAAAATTGCCAATGAGATAAGACCAATTTTCTTTCCCCATTGGCAAAGAAAATTACCTGAAATAAGGACGAAATGTATCGAAACGAGTCAGAAACATCTCAGAACAAGTGAAATAATCTAGGACAAATGCCCAACAACTTCTTAACCAGTCAAAACAACAAAAAATTGGATTATTGTGCTCAAATTGAGACGTTTATACTGATCTAGTTAAATACTTTTTGCAGTGTATCCATGGCTAAGTATACCAGAAATATATATCAGAAATCTGAAAAAAACTGATATAAAATTGATCCAGAAGCAAGACAGGAGCCGCCGGGATGGAAAGCAAAACCACCCATACAGCCACGGGGTCACTGAAAGGTCAAATACATTGTGTAATATGAACTTTACACAAAAAGTTACCTTTAAACTTACTCACAGTGGGATGAGTAAGCAAATGTTGTATGATTTATGAAATGTAATATGTTTGTATGACAATCACTACAAATTATTTCAACGCACTTATAACTTGAGTTACTTAAATTGTAATGACTAATATATGACCGTGTTTTGTTTGAATAATATGTTATATTCCTCAGTTACTGAAAAAAGTAACTCCAACCCCAACACTGCATATGAATAAATACACAGGTTTGAGTACTTCCTGAAGCCACTGCAGGTTGAGAGATACATAACTGGCTTAATGCTGAGTGTAATATTACTCACAACAAAGTATGTTAGTCAGGCCTTGCCATAAAACTAGTCATGTATCAGGTTTTTGTGTGGCTAGTAACAGGTTTAGTGCCTTATATTAAAGGGACTAGATGCAAGTTGGTCATTTTATACTCACTACTGCCACCTCAGGTCTTACGCGCCGTCACGCACAAGCTCTATGTTAAGCTCGTGCATGACGGCACTTCAGACCTAGCCTGGTTTTGCCAGACTCTCGCACTCATGGTGTTTCGTACAAGGGTCTGGATCTTCACAATTGAGCTCCGTTATCAGGTGGGAGGTGAACTCCTTTGAAACCATTGGATCTGATTTCACTGGCGTTTGGTCGTGACGTATGTAATGCGCCTGAGTGAGTGAAGCAGCTGTCATTACTCTATCATAACTGAATCATTACTCTATCATTACTCTCGGGGGCATTCCTTGCACATTCCAAGGCTTCCATTTTAATTTCTGGATATTTGGGAGCCGAGCGTGAACGGATTGAAGAGCTTCCATTACTTTCGTATCCGCCGCCATTGCCAAACAACAACCAGGAAATGCTCGACGTCACCGACAACACCCGCCTCCCCCGCTCGCTGAATGGTCGGTAGAAAGTCAACCGATGTAACGCGGCCACTGAGATCAGACCCAGACGTAGCATGTAGGGAAATTATAATTGACCGGAGCTTACGGACGGCTAAGGCTTGGACACTTCTGACCCGAAGCAACAACTTTTTGAGCGACAGTGCAGGATTTTAGAGGCAGTTGTGGTGAACAGGTCTGAGCTCATTCTACACATTAGGACATGGCTGGAACATGTAGGGGGAGGAAAATATGTAGTTTTAACATTTTTAAACTCTATATAGTGCCTTTAAGGTGTGCTCATTAAGTATGAATAAGGTACCAATAAGCATTAATAATGTGCTTGTAAAGTATTTACACACTGCTTGTTATACTTTTATGTCTTATACTAATAGGCCAGAATAATATGCTTATTCACAGACAAACCTATCCCTAAAATGATTACTAATGCTTATTAATATTTAATGAGCCCACCTTGAGCTAAAGCGAAACCGAAAAGAAACAATTCATTAAGAGTATTTCACATGCAACACTTTCATAAAGACTACAATAAAATTATGACAAAAACTAAAAGCGCTCACTGAAAGAGCAGTCCACTCTCGGTCAGTGTGGCAGAACGGGCGTGAGGTAAGGAGGTCTGTGCTGTTAGCAATTGTCGGTTAATGTTAACGATATCACAGTTTGAGGAAAAAAAGGCTGAACACCACCGTAGGATCATTAAAATCAGTAAATAAGTGAAGTTTCTCTGAGTTTTAAAGTCTCGACACCTTCCTCAAACTTGCTCCAAGGACAAACATCTCATCCTGGTACGGATTAGCATGATGTGTTAGCATTAGGTCTAGCACTCTCTGCTGGTGTTTAGCATAACTGCATTTTATTTTGCGTGCAGTACTAGGGGTATTTCCAAGACACAATTGTTTCAGTCATACGACAAAAATGTCAAGGGTAAGGGGTGCTAAGGTGGTTTAGAAACCCTGAACAAAGCGCCGGATCTTTGAGGGAAAGATTGTAATAACGAGTGATTGTTAGCGTTAGACAGTTTAAACAAAATGGCGTCAGCAGCACAATAATCCCTGAGAATCTCTGCGGTTATCATGATCCTGCAACTGTTCAATAGGGCTGGGGACCGTTAAATGAAACCAGTATGGCATCGAGAGAAAAAAGGCTTAGGTACGTCTGGTATTGAAAAAATAAAAGTTTTGAAAGAAAAAATAAAAATAAAAGGAAAAACAATGGTGAAGAAATAAAAAAGGGGAATAATTGGGGAAAACTTGGAAAAATTATGGAAAAATTAGAAAGAAGATGTGGGTAAAACGAAAGAAAAAAAAATGGAAGAAATGGCTAAAAATGGGGGAAAAGTTAAAAAGTGGAAAGTGATCATGATTTTTTCCCCTTTAGTTGTTCGAAGTTTCTTGGTTGTTTCACATACAATAAATTATATAAATTTAAAAGAAATTAAACGTAAGGAAAAGGAATAAATTAACATTAGTAATCTGTTATGAGAAATATTTTTCGAATAGATATGGGAAAAAGTATCCTTCAAGTATCGGTATCGAAACCCGAGTATCGTCCGGTCTCGAAAAAAATGCAATGGTGCCCAGCCCTACTCTTCACAAACTTCTACTGTCACCCAGTAGCGTGAGGCACATAAGAATACGCTGTAGTGTACTTCCAAAATGAATTGATTTTTCTTCACGACGTGGACACAAGTGTCTGAATGCTGGTGCTTCTCTTGAACAGTTCTCACAGTAATATTGCACTTATTTGGTTGGGACACGTTCTCGGTCCCCCCTCTGAAGACGGTCACACTGCATCAGCCGGGCTCCTGGACGGGCCTCAGCGTCGCCCCCTCTGTCCCTGAGCTGTTCGTGCCGTGAGCGTTGAGCACGGGGCCGCCGTCCGAGGGCCTGGTCTTAAAGTAGATGATGTAAAACAGCGGCAGGACGATTCCGATGAGCAGCATGGCGATGACCGCGTTCCACCAGTGGATGCCCCAGTCCGCGCCGTGGCCCTTCCCCCCGCGGCCCCTGCCTGGCCTCTCCCGCCTGTCACCGGCCTCCAGCAGCTCCTCGTCCTCCTGGATCAGTCTCACCATGTCGCTGTCCACCTCCATGAGGAAGTCGGTGGCCTCCCGGACAGGCGGGGGCGCTCTGGCCGCCGTCTCGGGCGACGGCGGCGGCGGGGCGTCGCACTGAGCGGTGCGGGCGTCTCCGAACTCCTCCGTAAGAAAGCTGTGTCTCTGGATCGGGATCTTGATGGACTTTAAGGCAAAAAGGTCTTGTTCTTGAATGAGATTGTTAAGTCGCTTTATTTCAGCCACCTGGAACCAAGAAAACAAGTGTTCATTTTGACGTGATACAACAATTCAAGATTTTATTGAACTTTTAAAGAGTCTTCTTGGGAAGGCACCCCAGAAACCCCCAATTTAAACATCATCATAAATAAATCATCATAAATATAAAGTGACTGGTTTGCCACTACTAGGGTGATGACCTCAAACAGTTGTAAAAGTGGGACAAGCTGTGAGACATTGTGGGACGGCCTGGAGAAATGAACACTTCTATTCTATAGGTTTGGCATCAAGAAGACGATTGCACGAGATTTTTAGGACCATAATGGAACCATTTTCTTTGCTTTAAAAAAATAAAGATGGTTAAAGGCAGTATTCATTACTAGCAGTTCTTATTAGTGTCACTTTGAGTACATTTTTAAGTTACAAAAGCTTCACGTTGACCGAAAATATGTGTAGTTTGTGTTCCATGCTCCTTTTTCTTGTTCTTGTTCTTTTTCTTGAGATATTCACATAATTAACATGATATCACTTGATAGATAGATAGATAGATAGATAGATAGATAGATAGATAGATAGATAGATAGATAGATAGATAGATAGATAGATAGATAGATAGATAGATAGATAGATAGATAGATAGATAGATAGATAGATAGATAGATAGATAGATAGAATATGTGTGCGGTGCATTAGACCAGGGGCTCATCTCCTGTTTCCAAAATGCATCACAAACTGCTTGGGAAAATCTGTTCTACTATGATCATTTGTGATGAAAATAATTCATGTTCAATAAGATGCACTTGTGTTTACTAACTGCTTATTCAGCTAAACATTAATTTTGAACTGTAGGCCGACATACGAGGTCGTGAGGAACTGTTACAGTCAGTAGCTTTGTGTCAGTCCAAGCTCTATTTCTCCTTCTTCGACCGGTCACTCAGGCTGACCAGCTTGTTCACATTTTCCGGTGACAAACTAGATCTCCTCTTCTGCACAATATGGCCTGCTGAAGAAAATAGTCTCTCGCATGGGACAGTTGTGGCAGGAGTCCCCAAGTGTTAGATACACGTGGACACGAGCGCAGCCTTCGACACATCAGCACCAGTGAACACCGGGACGATGCAGACTCCAGCCCCACGCTGCTGCCCCTTTCACCCCGCACTGACCAACCGGGCTTACAGCTGAACTACACTCAAACCCACTGTCATCTCCTGGCACAGGTAAATTCAATGCTCTCAGTTCATGCACTGCGCTTTGGATAAACCATTCAAGCCGAGTGGGGAAGACACTGCAGGAGGTTCGGGAACGGGATTGAAATCCATTCCTGTGCCGGTCTCTACTCCCAACCCAGCTTTGAGAACAGATTAATGGTGATATTGTTTTTATCGCCCTATAAAACCAACCGGACTTACAGCTGAGTCTCAGTTAATGTCGATAACGGCCCACTACTAATACATTTACATTTATTACTCATAACACATTTACGACCACCACCACTTTTTACTTGAACTCAACAGGTCACATAAGATCCAAACAAAGAAATTTAGGGCAGTTTTTATGCAAGAAGTATGGATTTTATGCCCTTATCTAGGCTCTTGTATCTATTGTTATACAGTGTTATACTGGCAACATGAAAAAGGTGGGACCGAGACCTAAATGGCTGTGCAGTCCAACCAAAAGAGGGACAGGTGGTCTTAACCTTAGGGCCTGCTCTTTCAGGTGAATTGATATTTGGAGAGAATACATTGTAGTACTCAGGTTATACCCACCTTGCAGCCGTACTGCAGTGCCAGCTTGTTGAGATTGTCTCCTTGCTGCAGCGGTCTCTCCAGGACCAGTCCATTACTGTGCACATGACTGTGAACATGGTTGTTTCTGTGAAACGGCCTGAGTTCCATCGCTCCGAGATCCTCGTCATCAGAAGTGCCTGCAGACTCGCCTATCCTCCTCTGCAGCGTGAAGCCCTGTCCATCCGGGTGGTCCCCCTGGTGCAGGTCGCTCTCCGGGCCCTGTCCTCGCCTCTGCACGCGAGTCTGTGAGTGATACTGCCTGAGCTCGTTCGCGCTGAGCTCTTCGTCTTCAGAGGAGCCTGCAGACTCATCTGTTCTCCTCGGGAACATGTACATCTGTCCGTCAGCGCTGGCGTGGACGTCCACGGGGGCCTGGAACGCCCGGGGTGACTGCTCAGGCCGCCGCATCCCTGCACACCAGCCTGGAAAACACAAAACATAGAGCACAACATCAGAGCTCATATCACACAGTCTCATAATACACTAAAAAGTGAAACTTTGGTCAGCACTACTATTATTTTATACTGTAAACTCAAAGGTATACTTCATAAAATGTATATTTTTGCATGAAAGGAATTTGCATTAAACAGTTAAATTTGTGTTGTGAGGTTATTAAAGTGATGTCACAGTATTTGTAACAAATTATATACACACCTTTCATTGATATGCAGAATTAGAACATTATGGAGATGGGTTATGTTCTTGTATTTATTTATATATTTATTTGTGAAGCAATTCATAAATCTGCCAAAAGAGGTGATGATGAATAAAAATACAAGAACATTAGGGATAAATGTTATATCAGAGCCATTTATTAAGTGGGTGTAGGTGACAATTTTACTGCTAACGTTTAGGAACCACAAACTAGGACATTAACAAGCCCACATTTAGCACATTATGGGTGGTTTATTGGCCCATGTACCATGAATTTAGTGTCACGTTGCAGAGTGCAGAAACTACTACTATAAATATCCGCAAAGTTCACTCTAACCTCCAGGGAGCAGCTGTCACCAGCCCCAGCAGCCACTGTGGAAGCTAGCAGCTAAAGTTAGCTCATTAGCTTAGCTGTAGCAGCCTCTGTTTGGCTGAGCTCACACTGAGCAGATGTTAGTGCATGCTTCACACCCAGGCACGCGTCGCCCTCCCCGGTTTACCTGACACTGGGCTGCTGACAAACCACTCCTATGAGCTAGGACAGGACTCAGGAGCTAACATGCTAAAGGCTACAACACATCCATGGCTACAAGTGACAGCTAGCATAGCAGCATGTTCTTCTTCTGCTCTCAAATGCTGAATTCAGCACCGCTGCTGCCATCTGGTGAACTGACACCAGTGAGACAGGAGCTGCCTCTAATGTCCCATTGATGTGAAATTTGTACTTTGTATTTTATATAATTTCATATAGACACAAATATAAAAAAATAATAATAAACAAATTAATAAAAAAAAAATCACAAACAACAAAAACAACACAAAACGATAGTTGTGCCTGTTTCTTTTGGCTAATAAGAATATTTTCTAGATTTAAAAAAATTAATTAATTAAATTTAGATTTTTAATTAAATTAAAAATCTAATAAATAAATAAATCCACAAATTTAAGAATAAAAGTAAATTGAAGAGTGATGCAGCTTTAAATGGATCCCTTGTTTTTAAGCATATTTTGTGATGAGAAATTGTATTGTTAAAGCAAAGTTGCAGAACAGCACCTATGATTAATAATCAAATGGCCTAATTGATTCAAACTAAATAAACATAATTAAAGTAAGCCTTAAAACAAAAGCATTTGCACTAGGCATAATCTTATGTAAACAGTGTGTCAAAAACATCACATTTTTCCTGAGAGTCTCCAGAGCACTGTTAGTTGTACATAGCAATACAACTACTACTATGTGGGAGGCGATGACATGCATGTCGGGGTTATATAGAGGTGACCAGTAGATGGGGCTGTTGCTCTTTGGTTGTCCCTGTTGTGAGCAGAGGTTAAAGGTCAGTCGTGTTGGCCCAGCTCTCACAGCCTGTGCACTTTTTTTCTTTTTTAAAACGACTGTAAATGAACCGTTCATAACACACACATGCTCACTGCACACGGCACACGTGAAGGCTGGAGACTGTGGCAAGGTGCCCGTGATAATAAAGTGTGTGTGCATGTAAAACACCTGTA